>NC_140728.1:8242500-8575000 GCF_050655825.1 Lonchura striata | reverse complement strand
CAAGAGACTGGGAATACTTCTGACTCACATGTCCACTCAGTGGCAAAGTGTGACGAGGATCTGTACGGGCCAGCAAGGACAGTCACCTTCAGGAAGTACTGAGTGCCAGGGGACAGTCCCAGGAACGTGAAGTTGTGGGTGTTTGGCCCCACTGAGGTGTTCCTCTGAGCTGCATGGCTCTTGCTGTAGAGCTGGAGGTGGAACTGGTCCACATCACCAGCAGCCTTGTCCCAGAAGGCCGAGAGCCCCATTGGGCGCCGGGTGTTGGTCAGCGTCACGCCGGTCGGGGCCAGGGGGTCTGGGAGAGAAGAGACAGCCAGGCAGTGAGAGGAGGCTGCGCTGGGGCCTGGGGCTGTCCTGGGCACCCTCCCCTGCCTGTGCCTGCTGGGGCTAGGTCAGGAGTCAGCACACCAAACCCAGAGCAGCCAGAGCCCCTGCTCTGCAGCAGACATGGGAGCGGGTCCCCACTTTCCCCAGGGTGACATTTGGGAATGTTTTCTGTTCAGTGATGGGTTCCTCCTGCACTGCAGACCCCTTTACTCCCAACATGGCTGAATGTGGCTCCAGCTGGCTGCCATTCTCTCTGTCTATGCAGCCCTGGCTCTGATTCCCCACCTCCCCCCACAGGGACCACTCTGATGCTGCAAGCATTCTGCTCTCACGGGCAGGTGGCAGCTGTGACCTGCAGCAGGGTGAGGTAGGACTGTCACACTCACACGTCCAGTCGGTGGCTGATCGCACAGAGGATCTGTAAGGCCCAGCCATAGCAGCCATCTCCAGCGTGTACTGCCGCCCAGGGACCAGGTTCTCCAAGGTGACATTCGTCCAGTCACTGCCCACAGTCACATTCCTGACCTGCTCCTGGGACTTGGTTTCCCGGAGGGTCCCTGTGTAGCCAGTGCTGCCAGAGGAAACTGCTCTCCAGGAGGCTTGTAGAGAGGTGCTGCGGCCACCATTGCTGAGGGTCAGCTGCTCTGGGGGCAAAGGGTCTGAAAAAGGAAAGGTCTAGAATCACCTGGCAGAAGTGGAGCTCCAAATGTGGTGAGGTAGGAGCCCCTTCCCTGGGAAAACCTGCATCCAGGTGCTTGGACCACTGTCACCCCTGCTGACACCCACACACCAGTCTGGCTGGGACTGGGCCAACACAGCTCAAACCGGCAGAGAAAAAATTGTTCTGGTGCTGGAGGAGGTGGTGTGTGGTGAGAGGGTGGGTGAAGGCAGTGACAGCCTGAGCAGTGCCACAGGAGGGTGGCTGAGGAGAAGGGCGCTGGGCTCAGCTGCCCCTTGTGCCTGGTGACTGGGAAACAGCAGGGTCACACACCTCCAGCAGCACATCTGCCTCCTGCTGAGCCTTTTGCCCAGTTACTGGATTAAGCTGTGGAAGATGTGTGCTGACAGTGCCCTGAGCGTGACATCAGGGGAAGGGCAGGATCCAGTGGCAACGTGGGGCTGTGGCACTCACATGTCCAGTTGGAGATGCACCGGGGTGAGGATGTGTAGGGACCAGCCACGGTGCTGACCTCAAAGGTGTACAGGGTCCCAGGGTGGAGGCCCTCGTAGGTGAAGCTCGTGACACCCCTGGGCAAGGAGCTGTTCTTCACAGGGTGCTCTGCAAGGCTGAGGAGCAGCAGATAGCCCTCCCCTGTGGCCTCCTCCCAGCTGGCCAGCAGGCTGTGGGGGCTACCCCGGCTGGACAGGCTCACGCCAGATGGTGCTCGTGGTTCTGCAAGGGACAAGGACAGCACGACACGGGGCAGTGCACCAGGCAGGAAGATTGCTTTCACAACCTATTTTCACAAGATGCTTTCTGCTTTTCAAATTGATCTAGGTGACCCTAGAGCAGGGGTGTTGGACTAGATCTCCAGAGGTCCCTTCCAACCCTAACAGTTCTGTGATTCTGTGACACTGCCGTTGTCTCCATCCCACACAGGGGCAGAAGGGGCTGCAGGGAGAGCTCTTAGTGCCCCCAGCACCACGGGTTGGGTGGGCACCTCCCCACACTGTGTATAGCTCCAATTGCCCCTTCCCAGAGTGGCAGCTCTGGGACAGCACCAGCTGTGGCTCCACAGCTCACCCAGGAGAGACCGAGCACAGGGAGTTGGCCCCTCTGGGGGGGTTGGTGGTGCTTCCCTGCCCACCCACCCAGCTGTGGTCAGGGGAAGGGAGGAAGCTGTCTGCAGCCTGCCAAACAGAGTCCAGAAGGCACAAAGCAGGATCTGGTCTTGATCCCTGCCCAGGACCTTGGAGCCCACCCTCACCAGGAACTGTGGGGAGGCACAAGTTCCTGCTCTGATCCACAACCTGCTCTTGAGCCCAGGTGTCCCAGGTGCCCTGTCCCTGTGCCTGCCTCACCCCCAGCCCGCATCAGGCAGCAGGAACAGCCCCAAGGCCACACATGGGCTCTCTGCTCACCTGTCCAGGCTGCTGTGCTGTGTGCTGATGCCCTGTGGGGCCCTGCCACTGCCACCACCTGGACAGAGTACTGCTGGCCAGGGCTCAGCCCGTGGAAGGTGACATGATCGTTGTCCCCACCAACGGAGATGTTCCTCGTGGGAGCACCGTCCTCTCCCTCCCGCAGTGTCACCAGGTAGAAGTCCCTCTGTCCCCCTGGGACACTCCAGCGAGCCTCCAAGGAGTTCTGCTCCTCTGCACTGCTCAGGGTCACATTGTGGGGACTCAAGGGGTCTGGAAGGGAGTAGGATTGTGGAAATCAGGGTTATGGGGTGCTCTGTACCCCTTACTCTCCTGAGCCTCATTCCTGGCAGGGTTACGTCCAGCCTTAGACATCCTTTTGGAGCGAGTCATCTGCACTCCCCAGCACAAGCATTCCTGGGCTAACAGAGTCCAGACAAAGCTGGCAGCCTTGCTGAGAAATTCTTAAAAGTCTCCTTCCACTCCATTCACATCCCACCATGAGCTCGCTGATATTCCCAGGAACTGGCCTGGACCAAACTCCTGGCCAGGCGCCCCTGGCTCGTGCGTCTGGCATGGGGGAATTTTGTTCAGTGGAGCAGGTCAGAGCTGCAGACAGCAACAGCAGGGATCAGCCTCACTCCAGAGCAGAAAGAAACCAGCTGGAGCTCTGGAGGCCTTCCAAAATCCCATCTGCAGGGAGCAGGGAGCAGGCTTCAGCTTCCCAGGCTGGCAGGTGGAGCGGGAAGGAGCTGGAGACTTTGACACCTGGTGGTACCCAGGTCCTCCTGGCATTCACACAACCAGTGTTTGGCCAGTGCCAGGACAAGTCACTGGCCACAGCAGCTCTGAGGCTGCAGCTTGGCACCTCCATCATTTGAGGGCCAACGCTACCATGGTGTTCACTATGAATCTGCTCTGCCCTCTTCATTTCCCTCCTGGTTTTTCTGGAAATGTCTGGCAGAACAAGTTCAGGACTGGAACTTTTTATTGGGCATAGACATGGAGTACCAGCAAAGTGCCCCTCTTTCAGGGCCCTCATCAGCCCGAGGCCAGAGCAGAGTGGGCTGGGGGAATGGTGAAATAGTGGGTTCTGGGAGGGCTGCCCTCACTGTTTTGACCTGCCAGAGGCTCCTGGATTCCTTGGCTGTATTTACACAGCACACATCATGCTGGGAACATCCACCAGGATGAGGTTATCAGGTGCTACCACAGCATATCCTCGACAACAATCAAAGAGCACCAAAAATTCATTTCATAGAATCACAGAATTGTGGAATGGTTTTGACTGAAAAGGACCCTAAAGCTCATTCATTCCCACCCCCTGCCATGGCACCTACTATCCCACCTCGCTAGCCCTGTCCAACCTGGCCTTAGACACTCCTAGGGATGGGGCAGCCTGTGCCCAGCTCTCTGGGCAGCCTATGTCAAGGCCTCAGCATCCTCACAGGGAAGAATTTCTTCCTAACATCTAATCTAAACCTCTCCTATTTTAGTTTAAAACCATTCACCTCTTGTCCTATCACTGTCTGCTCATGTAAAAAGTCTTTCTTGCTCTTGTATAAGCCCCTTCCAGAGGCTTCCAGTTCAAACCAGCTCAGCTGCTGCCCCCTTACCCCATTTTTTCTGCTGCCCTTGTACAGCCCTGAGGCGCATGAGAGCCAAGCCCCAGCAGCACTGAGCACCAGTGGGATCTGCTGCCCTTCCATCCTTCTCCTAGTGGAGAGCCCACAGGCTGCTCCCCCTGCATCCCAGGGAGAAGCAAGCCAGCACAGGGGATTCACTGGCCCCACGGCAGCAGTGCCCCACAGCTGAGTGCTGGAGCAGCTTTTGGCCAGGTCCAAGCACCCAAGGAGGAGGCTGCACTTTGGATTCAGAGGCTGGAGCAGAGGCAGAGACAATGCTGGGGCCACCAAGCTGATACTCACATGTCCAGGCAGTGGCATTGGGTCCCAGCACGGTGTAGGGCCCAGCCGTGGCGCTGAGCCCCAGCCAGTAGTGAGTGCCAGGGTGGAGGTGCTGGAAGGTGTAGCTGCTGAGGCCCCTCCTGGCTGACAGGCTCATGCTGACCTTTTGGGTGAGGAGGTCGCGGAGCTCCAGGTGGAGCCAGGCGGCCCCTGCAGCATCTGCCCAGGAGGCGACGAGGCTGGTGCTGGAACCTGGGCTGAGCCTCAGCTGGGTGGGGATGGAGGGAGCTGAGGGGAAGAGCAGGACACAGCAAGCTCAGCACTGGGGCTGGTGGTCTCTGGACCCTCCTCTCTCCCCAGGGGCCCCTGTGCCCACAGCTGCTCTCTCTGGCATGGGGGTGAAGGTCTGGTAGGTACTGAGGGATGTCTCTCCTGTGCCCCATCCCACACAGGCTGGGGGGCCCTTGAGGTCCCTCCACTTTGGCATGTTCTTTCAGGCTGCAGGGCAGAGGGGTGGCAGGCTGGGTGCTGCAGCACTCCTGCAGCTCTCAGCAGCCAAGAGACCCAGGATCCCCAGACTGCCCCTCTCTGTTGGGAACAGACAAACCCAAGCCGTGCGTGCTGCAAGGCAGGCCCAAGGTGCAAAGTTTTCCCCTTGGCCCGGGCACTCGGCTCACAGTGAGGATGTGAAACACTCCAGCTGCTCCCCACCATTCACAAGCTCCCCATCCCGAGCCTGGACACCTCTTCCCTTGCCAGCCCGGCACGTGTGCTGCATCCTTCCTGCCAAGCCCTTCCTGCCACCCCTTCCTCCTTGGGCAGGCGCAGCCATCATGCCTACCTGTCCACTGGTGCGTGCTGGTGCTGGCCTGGCGGGAGCCCGCCAGCGTGCTGACCCTCAGCGCGTACTCGCTGCCGGCCTGGAGCCCGTCGAAGAGGAAGGCGGAGGCGCTGGGCAGCAGGGACACGTTCCTCAGCAGGCTCTGGGAGTGGCTGTGCCACAGCGCCAGGCGGTAGCCGTCCCGCCGGCCCGGCCCGTGCGCCCAGGCCGCGCGCAGCGAGGCGGCGCCGCCGCTCAGGGTCAGGGCACGGACGGGCGAGGGACCTGTGGGACATGTGGGACATGGCACACACGCTGCCGGCTGCTTCTGACACAGCTCACCTGGCAAGCTGCTCACGCGCTGGTGGAACTCGCCTTGGCCTGGGGAGGTGTTGCCAGCCAGCTTCACAGGACCCAGTCGCAGAATCCCGGAAGGGTTTGGGCTGGAAGGGATCCTAAAGCTCATCCAGTCCCACCCCTTGCCATGGCAGGGACACCTTCCACTAGCCCAAGGTGTTCCCATCCCTTTCCAGCCTGGCCTTGGACACCTCCAGGGACAGGGCAGACAAAGTTTCTCAGGGCAAC
Source organism: Lonchura striata (assembly GCF_050655825.1). Lineage (NCBI taxonomy): Eukaryota > Metazoa > Chordata > Aves > Passeriformes > Estrildidae > Lonchura > Lonchura striata. Next base: position 8,569,276 of record NC_140728.1, on the reverse strand, counting down.
CTATGCCAGGGCTTCACCACCCTCACAGTGAAGAATTCCTTCCTAAGATCCGATCTAAACTTCTCTGCCAGTTTAAATTTCTTCCCTCTTGTCCTGCCACCATCTGCCCATTTAAAAAAAGCCCCTATTTCTCTGTTTTCAAATCCCCTTTAGGTACTAAAAGGCATTTTAAAGTCACCCAGGAGCCTTCTCCTCTCCAGGCTGAACAAGCCCAGCTCTCCCAGCCTGTCTCCAGGGCAGAGGGGCTCCAGCAAGGATTCCCCAAGCACAGCCCCATGACCTCCCTGACCACTCACCAGCCTCCTATGGGCTGTGTGGGCTGCACCATCCCCTTGGATCAGTCTCAGCAGTTCCTCTGAACAGAGCAGGGAGGCTTGGTCAGGGCCAACACATAAAGGTGAAGCCATCATCACCTTGAAGCTCACCTGCTGACAGGTCCTCTGTTCCTGCTGGCCTGTGGGTCCTGCCACCTGCCTTTCTGTGACAACCAGCTTCTGCTTCTGCCACTGCTGCCTGACACCAACCCTTCCACTGCCCAATCTCCTTCCTCCAGCTCTGCTCTCCTTTGCTAGGTTTCCCACCTTCACCTGCACTGATTTACTCCAGCATCTTCTGGAGAGGTCCAGGCAAGGGCTGCCATCCCCACCTGAGCTGTAGAACCACCAGCCCTGTCCCCTTCTACAGCCCTTGGCACAGAGCAAGGCCTGGGGGTGACCAGTGATTGACAGACATGTGCCAAAATTGTGGAGCAGATGCTCCCTCCTTGTAGCTATTTTTTGACTTCCAGGCATGACATTTCCCTCAGCTCTCTGCAAGCTGGTCCATCATTACCTCCATTATTCTAGGAGGAGAAGACACGGCACGAACCCAGCCCGTACAAGGTGCAAGGCAGGCCCCTTCCTCCACAAGGATGAGGGAATGACCCTTTAGACTCAGGGGAGCCAGGAAGGACCCTAGTTCTTGGCAAAGCGAGGAAAAGCCCAACCTCCCACGAACCAGCAGGACTCCAAACAGCACAACAATCACTGGTAGGAGCACTGAGCTCCTGGGGAGGCCTTACTTGTCTGTGCTGTGATGGTCTGGCTGGTGGTGTCCATGCAGGCCAGTGTGGCTGTCACCTCGATCTCGTAGCGCGTGCCAGGGGTCAGCCCGTGGAACCAGAAGCTGGTGGCGTTGGGTCCAGCAGACCCATTCTGCAGCAGCATGCCTGACCCCAGGGAGGACAGGGCAAGGAAATATCCCTTGGCACCTCCCTCTGGCTCATCCCAGGACAGCAGGAGGGAGTCTGACCGGTCATGGTCACTCACACTGACATTCAGCAGGGTGCCTGCAGAGGCAAATCCAAAACTCTCAGCAGGGATTGGTGGTGCTGTGGGCCAGCCTGCAGGGCCAGCTCCCAGCCACCCACCCTTGCTGGGGCACACCAAGCACTGGCCACCACCCTGACCCCAAGGGCTCTGAACAGCCTTTGGGAAACACAAGAATGTTCAAACTTTCATGGACTTGGGCCAAAGGAAGCTGTCAAAGAGATGCTCCTAAGCATGGAGCACCTGCTCCACTGGAGAAAGACCAGAAGGTTTCAGTCACCATGGGCTTTGCTCCAGACAGTGCTGGTTTAAGGCAGAGAAGCTCTCTGGCTGGCTATAATCCATTGCTCATCACCTTGGCTGGCCTGAGCCCCCCAAAATCATGTTGAAGGCTCTGGGTCCACCATGGAGAAGCAAAACAGCGGCCAGTTAGGAGGCAGGATGGATATGACAGGGGGACCATTATGCTCCCTGCAATAGTCTCTGCCTCTGTGTGGGCTCTGACAGAGGAGGGCCAAAGGCTGCTTTGGGGGGATCCAGACAATGAGTCACCCCCATCCTGCCCAGTTCAGAGGTGGCATGGGAAGAGCGGGACACTGCATGCATGGAGGAGATGTGGGACCAGACTGGCCCCAGCCCCTGCTGAGGCGTGTCCCTGCCCTGGCTGTGCTGCAGCAGTGAGGTCAGTGTGCTGGGGCTGTGGGGCCGCTGCTGCATCGCAATGGAGTGTCTGGGGACAGGGAAGTGGCATACAGGGCTTGGCTAATTGGTGGGTCAGTGGCTGAAACTGCAATTGAATTCCTGCCCTTAGAGCTGCTCAGGAGTCACCTACACAACAGAAGCCAAGCAGAGCCTGTCTGTCAGGCCCAAGCTGGAGGTGTGACCAGGGCAGGGTCCATCTCTGCCTCACAATGTCTCCAGCACATTGTTACACACCCCCATCCTCAGCCTTGCTGTCAGTCATGGAACCATTTGTTGGAAAAGCCCTTTAACATAACTGAGTCCAACAGTTCCCCCAGCACTGCCAAGTCCAGCACTAACCCAAGTCCCCAGGTGCCACATCCATGAGCTTTCTATGGCACTCAGCCTTTGGAAAATGCCACAACAGCTCTAGTGCTAATAAGACATTTGTGAAACAATTAGCACTTAAAATGTATGGTGTGCAACGTGTTATGACAGGCTTGCATAGGGTCTGGCACAGTGAGACAGCACAAACCAAGCACAATGACTGCCCCAGAGGCTGCCATGGGGCGCCCTTTACACAGCCAGGGAGAAGCACTGTGGGGTGAGGGCAAAAGGACCAGAGGACATCAGATGGACATGAATTGGAGCACGTAGTGCCCCTGGGAAAGGCCTTCTCAGTGCCATCCCTGAGAAGTTCAAGGGCATATTTAGGATCAGACAGCTCAGGAAGGGCAACATTTAGCTAACTAAATGTAGCTGGGTGCCATTGGTGAGGTGTCTATCCTGGGCCAGCTGCCCTGGGCTACCCTTGCTGTCAGCAGACAACCAGAGCACCAGGCAGGGCTGACCTGAAGGCAACCCACAGGTCCCTGTCCTGCCTGGTGTCAGGCTGGGATGGTTTGTTACTGCAAGCTCTTTCTTATCTCCTGAAGGTGTGAATTCTCAGCCCATGTTTTTCTGCTTGAGCTTCCAGTGGCTTTAACACCTTCATCACCTTCACCATCTCTTGGTCACCTTCCTCACATCTGCAGCACAAATGTACCTAAAGTGGGCCAGAGGCCTGTGACCCCAGCACTGCTCATGTTCCCACTAACCACATCACAGACAGCACACCCACATACACCTCATGCCCTGATGGGTGCCTGTGGATCATCCAGGTGGTTTCTCACTGGCACAGACTGATGCCACGTGGGTCCTGTGCCTAGAGCAGCCGTGGGGCTGTCTTACAGATTCTGATCTTACCCAGGCAACTCCAAGGTTCTGAGCAGGGCACTATGGCTGCGCTGCCACTGAGCCCAGCTGGTGCTCTGTGGAAGCAGAGTTCTGGAGCCTTGTGCCCCCATATAGCTGGTGCTGGAGAAGGATAGGACTGACTCTCCCCCTTCCCTGGGCATGTAGCTAACCTAAAGGAGAATATTTACAAAGCTACTCTTAACTCCAAAAGTCCTAGTCCAGCACATCTGCTCATCTTGCACGGAGACCATGCTGCCCTCCTCAGCCTAGGGTCCTCGCTGCTGTGACTCACCTCTTTCACCTGGAGCATCCTGGCCCTCCAGCCCTGCCCGTGCTGTGTGGTTGCATCCCTCGCCCTGGGGAATTGAAAGGGTCAAGTGAGAGAGGAGCAGGATAAGCTGAGACCAACACCTGGGAGAGGTGCCCTGTACCAGGCACAGATCCCACCCTGACATGGCATCTGTGGGCTGTGACTCCTTTTCCTAGGAGGGACTGGGTCACTTCTCAGACCTCCCTTAGCCAGGGCAGGGAGACAGATTTGGCAGATGCAGCTTGTGGGCTGCCTTGGCCTTTTGCAGGTCCTGGGGCTACAGACCAACATGGGACTATGCCCATAGGAAAAAAGGCCACCAAGCCAGGCAGGGCACAAGAGAAGTTCTGGAGAGAGAGGGAGGGACTGAGCTCTGGACGAGCCTGGCAATCTCATTCTCTCTACAGGCACACCTCCTTACCACCATCAGGAGAGAGGATGGAGAGACCACAGACCTCAGTCCAGCTGCCAAACGGGCAGAACAGAATCCCCGGAGCCCCCGGCACCCTCCCCGGCAGTGGCGACACCCGCTCTCTCACAGCCTGCTCCCAGCAGGGTGTGCCCAGCTATGGACTGGCGTCAGTTCCCCCCACGTTAAAGGAAATGTCTCCTGCCCACTCCCTGTCCTGCAACAAGCCACAGCAGAACCATCATCTTCCTGGCGTTCTTTTCCCTCGGCTCTGCGGGCAGACTCGTTCCGGCTCCCCACCGATCGCGGCGCTTTTGGCAGAGGAGAGCGAAGCGGCTGGGGACCCCTGGGAACAGGAGCCGGACCACGGCCGGGCGAGGAGCCGCGCAGCCACGGCAACAGGGACTCGCTGCGCTGCCAGGCAGCGAGCCCAGGGGCCGAGGGGCGGCGGGGGAAGGCGCTCGGGAGGGCGAACGCCGCTGATGTGGCGCGGCGGCACGGCCAGGGCCAGGCAGCCGCAGCCCCGCGCGGCAGCGAGCCGCCAGCCGAGAGCTGCGGAGCCCAGCTGGGGAGTCGGGCGCTTACCTCTGCCAGGGTCCCTGGGAGCCGCGGCACGCACAGCACCAGCAGCGGCAGCAGCAGCGACCTCATGGGGGACCTGGTGGCAGCAGATCAGAGCGATGACAAAGTTGGGGGGGGACAGTTTCTTAGCAGCGGCTGTCCCCAGCCAGCCCCTTGTCCCACGGCAGCCAGGAGCCGTGTCCCCACATGCTTTCCGAGCGCAGGTGACACGGTAACATCAATGGGGAGCGGCCAGCGAGTGGCACCTCGGCCGGGCCCGCCGGCCCTGGGCGGGGGCAGAGCTCGCCTCCAGCCCGGGAGAAGCCCAGCGGGGGCGGCTGCCGCTCGCTGGGCGCATTTGCTGCTGTCGCCGCAGGTCCGTGTCCTCTGCGGTGACTCCGCAGCGGGCCCGCAGAGAGCGGCTGCGGGCTGCGGGCAGGGCTGCGGCGGAGGCTCGCTGCCGGCCGGGCTCTCGGGGGACTCGCCGCGGCGAGGGCTCTGCCGGGCTGAGCCCGCTCTGGCATCGGCGGCAGCGCCGGGAGCTGGAGCGGGAGGGGCGGAGGAGCGGAGGGGAGGAGACGGGACTGGGCTGAGGGCGGCTCCGGCCGGGGAGGGCGCGCCCGGAGCGGCCCCGGCGGGGAGGGAGGGAAGGAGGGCGCAGCGGTGCGCTGGGGCGCTGGAGGGAGCGGGCACGAGCGTGCCGCGCACCCTCTGCTCCCTCTGCCGCACCTTCGGGCACCCTCCGGCTCTGCGTGCTCTCATTCCTGCGCAGGTGCGCCCGGGAGCGGGGTTTGGGGACGCCGAGGGCAGGGATGGGGGTGTTTCCGTGCCCTGCCCATGGCACGGCGGCCCGCAGGCTGCGGCGGGGCGAGTGCACGCTCTGAGCGGCTCCTGGCGTGGCACCTCGCGGGCACAGAGTGCACAAACCACGCTGTGCCCTTCTGAGGGGCGGCTGGAGCCAGCCGTGCCCGGGTGGGAGGGCGGTGTAGTTCGGGGGGTTGCCCCGGGGACCAGGCTGTGCCCGGGCTGCGAGCAGGGCGGTGCTCTGCGGTGTCTGTGCAATGCGTGGCGGGGTGCCAGCTCTCATTCAGAGCAGGGATGCCATTGGCTTCACATCAGCGCTGGGGATCTGGGACAGTGCTGGAAGAGTTCACTGATGCATCAGTCCGGAAGCCAGTACAGCCTTTGTGGCCGTGGGAGTCTGTCCCAGTGGCCAGCACGGCCACCTATGGGGGCTATTCAAGCTCTCCTCATTACTGTAAGCCACCGAGCTGTCAGAGTAGGACACATCCCCCACCTGTCTTACAGAACACCAGAATCCTTCAACAAAAGACTCAGAAGTTTCCCAGGTGGGACCTGTGACAGAACAAGCCCCAGTATCTGGACAAAAGACACGGGAAATTTCCAGCTCTTGCATGCAATTAAGAAGAGAGGGGGACACAGGGGACCTGGTCTAGGACGTATCTCCGACCCTATGTCCATACTCCAACCCTTCTGACAACCCCCAGGCTGACAGAGCCAGCTGGAAAAGGGGACAGGGAACATGAATCCCCTTCCCTTTGCATGGGTGACAGTAAATTTCCCAGGTCCTGGCCAAATGGGACTGGTGCCAGGAGTCCGGGTCCGTGGTCACAGTCACGTCTCTGCAGAGGTCCCTGCTTGGAGCGGGCTGAGGATAAAGGAGCCCTGGCCCTACAGCTCAGCCCAGCAGTGAGGGCCTGTTTGTCATTCAGTCAAGGACTCAGATGTTCCCCCAGCAGAAAGGTACAGCTCTACCACCAGAGCCTCTTTGTGTCTCTTTGTCTCCAGACCTACCCCTTCCCTCCACCCTGAACACAGAGATCTGGGTGGGAGCAGAAGGCAAGGCCTTGGCTCCAGCACAGGCGAGATTTTTAACTTTTAATGCCCACAGCTCCAAGGGCTGAATGCCAAAAATGCCATGGCTGCATCTGCTCAAGTGATGGATGCCCAGGGTAACAGCTGTGGCTCTTAGAGATCCCCTGGTAAGCATTTGGGACTGAGATCCACCAGCACCTGAGGTGATGAGGCTGACCCATCAACCAGTGCCACAGCCACCTCTGGGGGTACCCATCCCTGCTGCTGGCCACCGGCCTGATGGGCAGCTGGCCACTCCCCATTTAGTGCAAGGTGAGTGCTCACAGGTGCTGGGGGTGAGGTCCTCCAGCCCCTGAGATGGAGCACCTCCCCAGAAATGAGACAGGGGGAGTTTTGGGCCTGATTGCTGCCATCTCCAGTGGGCTGGGGACTGTTTTTAAAGGCCCCTTTCCAGAGCCGGGCAGCTGCAGCCGGCTGGGAGGAGGCTGGAGCTCCTCGCTGCAGTGAGGCTTTGCCAGGTTTACCCGGGGGCCCGGGGCAGGATCAAGGGTCTGTTACAGCTGGCTGCTCCCCAAACACGTTTGCAAAGGGGCTTCACTGGATGTCCCCTCGAGGTCCATGGTGGGGTGCAGGCTGCCAGCACAGGTGACCACACTGTGGATGGGGAGCGTGGGGTTGGCTGTTTGCTGCCATGAGCAGCCTGGAGGGTCACCTGAAGGGTGGCTGGGATAGAGGCAAGCAGTGCAAGCAGTGCTCAGGACACTGGTGTCCCTGGGGTGTGGCAGGTGATGGAAGAGCTGAATTCAGGGAGCCCCTGGCTGATGAAACAGGGTCTGGAGGTGAGGATGGGGGGTCTTGTTGGGTTGAGAATTGTGATCCAGGGATGTGGGACAGGAGGTACCCTAGATTTTGACGGAAAATCCTGGGGAAAGATGTCGCATGCCCCAGTGTCAAAGGCAGTGTCCCCTACAGTGGTGGCACGGACAGGTTTTCCCTAAAGTTAATGTGAGGCTCCTGCAGCTTCAAAGAATACCAAAGAGCAGTTTCAGGCCAACAAAAAGACAAACCCAACCATTGGGACACTCCAACTGGGTTGTGCCTGCCGGGCCCAGCTAGGGAGGATCCGTGTCCATGCATACTTAATGCACCTGCCTAGGCACAGCCTCAGTGCCCCTGCACCAGCCTCTGCAGAGCGAGCCATCTCCACCTCCAGCCACAACCTTTGCTGCTGCAGCCCTGCATGGGGGCACAGCAACGCCACTGAGGCAGTTGCTCTGGCCAGTGGCTTGCCCAAAGAGCAAAGGGTCTGTTCTACTTGTTCTGGTCTCTGAGCTGGGCAGCCAAGCAGGGATTCCGGAACACAGTGTTCCCTCGGATCTTGCTGCCATACTGTGCCACTGTTCTGCACCTCCCCAATCAGGAGGAGAGGTATCCTCAGTCGGCACAAGGACAGGCTTGGGGGATGCCTTGCTGCCCACCAGGATGGGACTGGCCTCTGAGCATGGACCAGGAGACATCCCAGCAGCTTTCGCATCCTCTGCATGTCCTGGTGGCACGGCGAGCTGCCACCCCTTGCCATGGGGGCACGTGTGTATACCAGCCCTGCTTATTTAACCTCAGGTCCCAGTGCCTGTGCTCCCTCAGCTCAGGGAGTTTGGGCTGTGGCTGCAGTGGAAACAGCCCAAAGCACTGCTGGGAGCCAAGCTGAGGCCCTGTCCCTGGCGCTGCAGGGCTCAGCAGCCTCCACATGGGACAGGAGCTGCTCATCCAGTGCCAGCCCTGCCTTCCCCACGGCCACCTCAGCGATCCTGTGCCACCTCAGGTAGGGACACAGAGAGAGAGAGCCCTCCTTCAGCTGGGGTATGGAATCTCCCCTGCAGTCCCCCCTGACCGTGAAGCCTTCAGCTGTGCCAAACCTAAAGACAACTGCAGAGGTTTCTCCACCCAGCAGCTGGAAGCAGGCCTGGAAACTCAGGGGCTGCCGAGTCATCACATTTTCCGCGAAGCAGTGAACGCTACCGCAGGGCGCAGGGGGATGGGGACGCCCTGGGGGTGGCTGCAGGGCTCAGCCAGGGCTGCAAGGGGACAGGGCTGTGCCAAGCCACCGCCTCTGGCAAAGGGCAGAGCCCCAGCATGGCACTGCCCATGCCCTGTGCTCTGGGGTATCACCCAGGAGCAGAGATGGCAAAGGGGACCCCTGACAGCATGCCTGTCACTGTGGTGTCAGCTCCTGCTTATGCTGGGGTGAGGGACAATAGCCACAGTGCAGTGCAAGGGCCCAGCCTGGCAAAGGCTCTGGGCTGTCCTCCCCAGCAGAGCCAACCCCAGAGCAGAGCAGGGCCCACCCGCATTGTGCTCCATGCTCTGGCCTCCTCTCCAGGTGCCCTGGGCATGGAGCTGGCAGCATTGGGTTTGTCCCTGCTAAGGCATCTCCTAGATTTGAGCATGGTCCTGCTCACCTGGAGTTAAGGACTCCTTGGGAAGCACCTGCAGGGTGGACAGCAGAGTGCCCACCTCACCCAAGGGTCCCAGCTGTGTCACGGGGTCTGTGCGAGGGGACAGTGGCAGGTGATGCTCCCAAGGCTGGGCATGGGCAGGGCCCCTGCCAGGGGACAGCATGTGGCTGAGGACACTGCCACAGGGACTCAACCTGTCACTCAGAGAGCACAGCCATAACCTGGTGCTGTGGGCAATGCTGGCACTGCACAGAGGAGCCTCTACTGCTGTCTGAACATGCCCTGATGTCTCTGTGGGAGCCCTGCCATCCCTCCCTGGGCAGGATTCTGTGTATCCAACCTGGCACTGTACAACAACATATGCCCAGAGGCTCCATGATATGTGGTACTAATGCCACTGGGATTGGGTTGGGAACAGCTCTGGGGCTCCTGTCCTGCACCAACCCTTTGACCCCTGTCCCTCAGTTCCTTCCAATGCCCAACAGCACCGTGAACTGCCCCAGGCCACAATTTCTCCCCTGTGCCACTCTGAGATGCTGAGTGCTGCCCAGGGCTGCAAGGGAGGAACAAGAGGAACAGGCTGCTCCCAGGGCAGAACCTGCAGAGGATTCAGGTGCCAATGGGACCTCTTGTTTTGCAAGGTTCACACGCCATGGTTCTCCAATCCTAAACCTTAGAGCACTGGGATGCTCCTTCTCCAACCCCTGGCAAGTGTTTAATCATTCCCACATGGAGCCCTGCCAGCGCCGCTGCCGCTCCTGACCCACGCTTTGATACCTTGGAGCTCTTCCCATTTCGCAGAGGCGGGAGAGCAGGCAGGCAGCGGGGGACTCACCCCTCCGCAGGGCAGGGCACAGCCGCTGTCCAGGCTGGGGGACAGCGCTGAGTGGCAGGAATGACTCTGTCACCATCACCTGGGTGATGCTCTTGGCTCCCCGCTGCCGCAGCCCTGGCAGCTGAGCCGGGATGCCTGCGGGTGCGAGGCCGGCGCCTTGCAGAGCTGGGAGCGCAGCGCTGCGGTGACTCAGAGCACGCCCAAAGCCGGCAGAGCCGGGCAGACCTGCTCTGCACCCCCGGGGCGTGGGTGCAGCCCCTGGGGCTGAGCAGGCTCCGCTTCCCCTGGCCGGGCAGCAGGCACTCGCTGGGAAGGGCTGAGAGCAGCCTGCATAGTGCCGGTCCCAGACCTACTGCAAGTAGTGCTGGAGCAGCGCCTGGCTCCAAAATCACCCAGCCCGTCACCAACAGCCTGTGGAATGCTGTGGGGCTCTACTCCCACCCTGTGACGCAGGCTGGCAGCAAGGGTGCCCGATGCTGCAAGGATGCCATGCACACAGAGCCGAGAAGCAGCCATGAGCAGTTCCCAGTGGCCGCTTGTGCCCTGCCATGCCGAGGGGCCCAGGCACGAGGTTCTCCCTGTGCAGGGACCGTCACCGAGTGCCAGGCTCTGCTCCGGCACGGCCATGCTCAGAGGCTGCCCATCCCCTGCCGCCCCCCGGGGCTGTGGCACCAGGTTTGCCTGCACCGTGCCAGGGCACAGGAAGTTCTGTGCTCCTTTCCCCATAGCACACATCCTGGCTTCCACCAGGTGTCTGGGAAGAGGGAGGGGGACAAGGAATGGGACCCGTACCTCACCTGGTGGGTGTCCCTGCCGTGGTCCACAGCCCGTTCCTGCGCGCTGGCGCGTGCGGTGTCAACTTGGCACGCTCACACTCACCCGTTTGCTCTGCTTGTGCACGGCCCTGACGTTCAAGTCTGGGCTGGACCGGCGGGAAGGCCCGCCTGGGCTCGCCCAGCTCTCAGCTGCAGGATGCTGGGGAGGAGGGATCAGCTGGACAAGGATGTCTCCTGTGGCCCCTTGAGGGCAAGGTCTGCACCCCAGGGGCAGGAGCTGTGTGCCAGCACTGCAGGTTGGGCATGGCTCACTCCCCCTGCACCTTGCCAGAGTCTGTCCCACATGCTGTGGTTTCAGCCAGGTGCTGGGGATCCTGGTCGTGCTGAGCATCCCCTCGTGCTGCTGCTGCAAAGAGGAGCGGGGAGAGCCCCAGGACAGTGATGAAGTCAGCACAGGCATCCAGCCCATGCACCAGCCCTGAAGGTGTCTGTGGGTTCTGATTGCCAAAGGCTTTCCTGCCTGGAGCCCCATCAGACCAGGCACCATCCCGGAGTGAAGGCATCCTGAGCCCTCAGTCCCTCCTCAGGGGAGATGGAGAGGAGCTGGTGCATTGGCTCAGCATTCCAAGGGCTTGTCCAGAATAGCACTTATCCTCATCCTGATGAACGGGGGGCAGCTGGTCCTGGGGACAAGGAGAAGGGTCTTCCTGGGGGTTTGGAGCAGAGCTGAGAGCGGGTCCCAAGGCGCTCCTACTCCCATCTTGGTGGGTGCAGCAGGAGGAGGTGCAATAGCCATGGCACTGAGCGTGAGGACTCCTGTCTCCTCCAGTCCCAGCTGTGGGCAAGGTCTGCACCTCACAGGTCCCATCTCCTTGGTGGAGGCTGGCAGGATGAGCCCAGCTTAACCTCTCATGGGAGCAGTGGGTTCCTGCACGCTGTGCAGCCCATGGTGGAGGAGTTCTGCACCCAGCCCTTGCCAGTGCCACAAAGGAGGGTCCCACACTTCAGCTGCCACTCAAGGGATTCAGCCTTCCCCCAAAGGGCACCATCCCCACCTCAGCTGGGCTAGACTTTCTGCAGACAGGGAGAGGGACAGCAACTGGAAGCCCTGGACACTGCTGCCACACTCCACAGTGATGTGAAAACACAGCCTGCAAATCTGGAAAGCAGCTCAGTTTCCAAATATCACCATGCGCTGAAAATCCCAAGTCAAAATGAAACCAGCCCGGGCTCTAGTTCAAAGTTTCCTGTATAAAAACAAACCTGCAGACAGCTGCATTTGCACACAAAAGGTTTTGTTTTCAGGAGGAAGGTTTCTTTTTCAGAGGAGTAAACACAAAGCCTGCCCATCTTTCATGTCACAGGGTAGGAAGGAGATCTGCCTAGAGCTCAGGTCACAGGCAGGGCATTGTCCCCTCTTTGTGCCCAGCTGCTGTTCCTCTCCCATGTGCCCTGGCCTGTGCCAACACCCACACCCCCACCAATGCCACCACCACCATATCCAGTGGCAAGCCTGGGACTGAGGCTTTTTACTCCCATTCCTGTAGCTGTGACACCTTTGGGTGTCCCAGGGCATGGGGACAGGCCTTTGCACTGCAGCAGTCCTGGGAAGCTGCAGAGGGGCACCCAGGGGTGCTCCTGTCCTTGCAGTGTGGCTGAGGCCTTGGCAGTGCCTGCTTATGCAGCTCCTCAGCTTCTCCCTGGCATTTCCTGCATCTCCTGAAGCCAAACACAACACGAGTCCATCTTGAGGACTGCCAGCAGTGCTTGCTGCTTTCTGCATCCAGCCCCCAGCACAAACAGCTTGCTTTCTTCACAGGAGGAGCTGGGGGACCCCTTCTGGGTTCTTCTCCCCCAGCCCAGCTGCAGGGACCCCCAAGACCACACTCCTGAGGCCGAGGCATGTTTGGGGCTGGCACAGTCTGGCTGCTCCCCAGGGTGCTGCTGTGGGCAGCCACACAGCCCAGCTGCTGCTTGGGACACATCTTGGCCACAGGCACAGCTCCCACAGCCATTGACTGCCAAAGGCTCTGCTGGCTCCAGCTCGGCCTCGCCTGGAGGCTGCTGCAGTTCTAGAGGCCACAGAGGGATGCAGGATCAGCACCCTCCTCTGCTGCCTGCAGACAATTTTGTCTGTCCTTTCAGCCACCACCTCTGCAGTTTGACTGGGGTCAGTGGGACCATTCACTAGGTCCTCCTGAGTGACACAGAGCTCAGCCTTGTCTCTCCAGGAGTCCCCAGCAAAGTGTCCATTGAATTGGACATCCTGATTTGAGGGTTTGGGGACATGGAACATCTGTGAGGCTTGGAGACCTGCCCAGATGCCAAACTTGGAGCACTGGTCCCTACCCAAAGCACTGGCATAAGCTATTTTCACATCTGAGCTGGAACACACCTGCCTTGCCTCAGTTTACCATCCACACACCAGGAAGCAGAGATGCTCTGCTACGAGAGGGGAGGGAGAGCAGACTGGTAACGGCGATGCATCAAGCTTTCCTGAGCCTCCTCATCCCCTCCTGGGCTCTCATTAGCAGCGTGTTTGGCATCTGGGCTGCAAAGGCACGCTGTCCTGCATCACTGCTGTCCTGCATCACTGCTGTCCTGCATCACTCGTGGGTGGTGGCTGGGTTGGGTTGGGCTGAGCTCGCTGCAGGGCTGAGAGGAACAGCCCCAGGGCTCAGAGAGATCAGCTCGGCTGCCGTTCAGCTTGAGCCACTGGGCTGGGAGAGCCTAAAACAACAAACATCGCAGAATAAGGGAATGTTTCACTGCTTCTTCTGGTTGAGTGGTTTCCTGTTTTCTGAGGAGCTCTTCCAGCACCTCTGGGGCAGAGGACTTGCCTGCACAGAGCCTGGTCTCAGAGCAGACCCCTGGCTGGGAGGCAAGTTCTGCTCTTGACATCTGGCAGAGGAAGAGGTTGCAAAAGATCGGCTGCGACCTTTGCCAGAGACCTGCAGCAGGACTGCTGGAGGTTAGGATTTTTCCTTATTTTTTTTTGTCCTCTCAGGGAATTTTGTCCCATCTGTTGCCTAAGACATGATAACCTGTATTTGAGAGACAAAAGTGGCCAAGGTGGGGGAAAGGGTGAAGGGTGAGGGTTTCTCTTGGGAAGGGCAGAGATACCCCGAGATTTTGGCTGGGGGGTGAGAGGCTGGGCTCAGCTCCTTGCCCTCTCTCTCTCTCAGATTCAAGGGGAATGGTCGAGTTGCTGCCACTGCAGGGACAATTCACAGTCAAGCCCTGTACTGCTCTGTCAGGAAAATCCACAAATGCCAGAGGTTTATGTCCAAAGAGGAGAGAGAGAAGTCCTACACCTTTATTCAAATAAATGGAGAGAGTCCACCAGGGCACACACCTGCAGGATTTTCTCTCCCGAAGTTTTGGAGGGCACAGCCTCCTTTTATCCCAAACTCCCGGCCCCATGTTGCCTCTTCCTTTGCCCATCTTCTGAGGTACTAGGAAGGTGCAGCTTTCCCAAACCACCTAGCACATATCGAACCTACTATTTTACCCCCAAAGTTCAAAAGTTCAGGCTTGTGCTGACCAGGAGCCAAGCTGTCTGGGCTCTGCAACAAACCTGCTGCCCATAGTAGAGACATGAAGACCTATTTCAAAGAGGTTAACACCCATATCTTCACCCACCAAATTGTTCATAAAGACATTAGCTTTCCTCTCAGCTTCTTCCTTACTGTGGGTGAGCCTTTGTGTGTTGAACTGGGACCTTTTTAACATCTGACTTCACTGGAAAAGAGCCCTCACCATCTACTGGGGGCCCTCAGGGGAAAAACACAGGGCCCCTCCTGGAGGGCAGGTCTCTCTCCTCTGCCCAGCCCCGCTGTTTTCTGCCCTTGCTCTGGGTTTTTCACAACCTTTAACCCAGCAGCCCGTGCCTGCCAGGGCACCCTGCAGCTCTGCTGTGGCTCGGGGTTTCTGCCACATTTTGTTCACCACGCCGGGTGTGCCGCTGCCCCGCTGCTCCGAGCTCCGGCCAGAGCCCCTCTGCCATGCGGAGGGCACCGGGCCCTGCCCCAGGGCTGAGTGTGAGGAGTTTGTGAGGAGTTTGTGAGGAATTCCCTTCTCCATCCCCCTGCCCTGCCCCAGGGCTGAGTGTGAGGAGTTTGTGAGGAGTTTGTGAGGAATTCCCTTCTCCATCCCCCTGCCCTGCCCCAGGGCTGAGTGTGAGGAGTTTGTGAGGAATTCCCTTCTCCATCCCCCTGCCCTCCTCCAGGGCTGTGTGTGAGGAATTCCCTTCTCCATCCCCCTGCCCTGCCCCAGGGCTGAGTGTGAGGAGTTTGTGAGGAATTCCCTTCTCCATCCCCCTGCCCTGCCCCAGGGCTGTGTGTGAGGAGTTTGTGAGGAGTTTGTGAGGAATTCCCTTCTCCATCCCCCTGCCCTGCCCCAGGGCTGTGTGTGAGGAGTTTGTGAGGAGTTTGTGAGGAATTCCCTTTTCCATCCCCCTGCCCTGCCCCAGGGATGTGTGTGAGGAATTTGTGAGGAATTCCCTTCTCCATCTCCCTGACATCTGGAGGGACACCAGGCCCCTGGACTGGGCATAGGATTGGGAATGGGAATGGGAATGGGAATGGGAATGGGAATGGGAATGGGAATGGGAATGGGAATGGCATTGGTAATGGGAATGGGACTGGGAATGGGTCAGTGGGTTTGTGGTTCTGTTTGTTGCTGCTGTTTGTTTGCCTTTTTTTATACACGCTAGTAAAGAACTGTTATTCCTTTTCCCATATCTTTGCCTGAAAGCCCCATAATTTCAGTTATCATAATTCGGAGGGAAGGAGGCCATATTGTCCATTCCAAAGGAGGTTCCTGCCTTCCCTGGCAGACACCTGTACGTCAGACCAAGACAAGGACACAGCTCTATTCCTTCCCCTCTGGGCCAAGAGCATCCCTGGATGTGTGGCTGCACCCAGGCCAAGGACATTGCTTGGGTACACAGCCTGGCTGTGATTCTTTGACATTTTTTTTGATCCTTCATTGGCATTAAGGTTTAAGGGCTCGATTGGCCCATGACAGTTCTGCCCAGGCTGGCTGGTTTCGCTGGGGTGGTGCACTTTGCTCAGGTGCATTATGGTATGTAGAGTACCCCATTTCTTATAACTACCCTTTTAACCCCTTTTACCATAACCAAACTAACAGTACATGCTTAACAATTATCAACTGTTTTACAACCATTTCTAAGCTGTTTTTAACATCCCCTCCAGTGCTTCTGGGGACAGGCTCAGGAGGTGCACAGGAGAGGGGCAGGCAGAGCTGCCCAAGGGGCTGTGAGAGGAGCTGGAGATGCCCCTGGCAGGAGCAGTGCTGTGGGATGTGATCTGCCACAGTGCCATGATGCCAAGCTGGCAGGGGTGGCATGGCAGGGCAGGGGTGGCCTGCCCCAGCTGAGAGCAGGGCTGGCTGCCTTTGCCCCCTTCTCTGCAGCCCTGTGAGTGCTCAGCTGCTGCTTCTCCATCCACAGACCTCTCCTGCCCTGTCCTGCTATCACTCACCTGGGCCCCAGCACCAAGGTAGGCTCAGCATTACAGAGGAACCCACTGTTATTAAATGGAAATTTATTCATCCAAATTAAAAATAAAAATAGTTTCATTAGCGGTCAAATTCTATCTAGCCAGACATGGAAAAAAACAGTGCTCAGCCTGGGGACTGACCCTGGGTGTGCCACAAGGAGTCAGCCTCAGGAGAGGTTTTCCCCTGTGCCCACACACCTCCATCCTGGCCCAAGTGGTTTTTATAGGGAAAATTGTGCCTGAGGCCAAGATTTCAGCAATCAGTCTTTTCTTCTATTCAGAGTCCATAGGTTAATAAGATTTTCTTTTTTTGGTGATGAGGAAGAACAATTCAGGGTCTGGAGTTGTTGAATTCCTTGATGAAACTTATGGGAACACTGCATTCACATGTATCTGCCTGAGGATTTCTATGATATTTATCTCTGGTTGTTTATGTGATGACCAGCACTTGAGTGTCTAGGTATCTTTTCAGACATGGCCCATCTCCTGGCCAAGCCACATCCTTTTATTTGTAAATCGGGTTTTAACATACACTAGGTTTCACCTGCAAGGGTTGGGGGCTTCTAATACAAATGAGCATATTCTAACAAGTATTCAATATTACATATTTCATACTAGAGATTGTGGGAACCCCGGCCTTATTCTGTGTTCCCATGTGGTGGTGAAATTCCTCCTCCAACCCGTGCTTCCAAAGAAAAATTGTGCAGGCTCTTGTTGTTTGGTCTCAAGGCAGTTTATTGCTAGTTATCTAAAAGATTTTCTTCTCGGGCTGTGGCTGCTTGGTCAGCGGCCTGGACAGAGGCACACACACACCCTGACATCCTCTCTGACTGCTATCTTCTTCTTCTCTCCCCCCGCCCAGGGCTGCTGCTATCTTTTATATGATATATTACGTATTACATGTTTATAGTTTTCCCCCCAATACCTACTATCTATATTACAAAGTGCTTTTCTACTCTAAACCAATCTGTGAGTGCCAACATCACCAAGAACATGGAGGCAAGGAAAAGGAAGGAGGAAGGACAGGATCAGCCCACTTTCCTCCATCTTAGAACTTCTGACCCCCATGTACAAAGTAAAAACCCCCCTGTACAGGTGCTAAAACCCCCCTGTACAATACTAAAAAAATTTCTCCTCTGCTTTGTAACTACTTTTACAATATTATCTAACCTTTTGTGACTGCTTGTTCCACCTCCAAAGTTGGTAACTCATTCCATGGCTCAAACTCAAAATCACAGCTGTTTCTCAGCTGCCTGCCAGGGTCTAGAATGCCTCTGACCAAGCCCTGGAACCTCTAAAAATGTCTGAGAGACATTTTGAGTTCCCACAAGAGATGGTGCAAATTACATCTACTACACATAACACCACTCTGGACCAAAATGCCCCTCAAAAGCCAGAGGTGAGGGGTAGAAGGATGGTGAACCAGCAGCTGCAGCACTGCGCAGTGACTGCCCACCGGGCACACATCTGTGCTCTGCTGCTGACCCCTGGGGTGGCAGGCGCAGTGCTGTGCTCAGGGTCACCACAAACACCACCCTGGGGCCAGCCCTGACCCCCTGCCCCGCTGGCAGGAGCAGGGCAGGCTGCTCAGCAGCCCTGGGGTGGTACAGCTCCTGTCTGCCAGGGCACAGCTCTCACGGGCAAGAAGCCAAACTTCTGCTGTTGGAACTCAAAATGTCCCTCAGATATTTTTGGAGGTTCTGGGCCCAGGTCAGAAGCATTTGAGACCCTGGCAGGCAGCTGAAAACAACTGTGATTTTGGATTTAAACCATGGAATGATTTATCAACATTGCAGGAAGAACAAATAGTAGAAGTAGTCACAAAGTAGAGGGAAGAATTTTTGAGTGCTGTACAGAGGGGTTTTAACACCTGTACAGGGGGGTTTTGGTTTTGTACATGGGGATCAGAGGTTTAAGATGGATTTGGGATCTGGGCCTGCCCTGTCCTCCCTCCTTCTTCTTCCTCACCTCCATGTTCTTGGTGATGTTGGCACTCATAGATTTGTTTAGAGTAGAAAGGCACCATTTAATATAGGTAATAGGCATTGGGAAAAACTGTAACCCTGTCACACATAATGTACCATATAAAAGACAGCAGCAGCCCTGGGCAGGAGAGAAGAAGCAGTCGGGGTCAGAGAGGATGTCAGGGTGTGTGTGTGCCTCTGCCTGAGCTGTGAGCAAACCACAGCAGCCCCAGGAGAAAATCTTTTAGATAACTTGCAATAAACTGCCTTGAGACCGAACAACAGAGACTGCTGAGCCTTTCTTGGGAAGCTCGGGTTGGAGGAGAGACTTTTCCACCACACGGAGCCACCCCTGACCTAAAGTGGGGCTTTGGCACTGCTGCACCTGGGGCCTTGGTGACACCAGCTGCTGCCTGCATTTCTCCTCCAGTGCTGAAAACTCCATGGCTCCATCCTTGGACTTGCTGCAGGAAAGGTGTTCTCAGCCCCAGAGCATCTAGGGGCCCCTCTCAGCCCCAACAGCAGAAGAAAAGAAACTAAAAAGCTCACAGTTTCTTTGCTTTTCCTCCAGATGTGGGGCATCTGTGTCTCCAAGCACCGTGGCTTCCCCACTGTGAGCAGACAGGAACATTTCTGATGCCTGGAAGTGGGACAAAGCAGACCCCACATGCTGCAAGCTCCCGTGGCTCACACCTACAGCCACAAGAGCAAGAGGACTCGGAGGAATCACAGGAGGAGCATGCATGGCCCAACATGGCACTTCCAAAACTTCTGAGGCCAGAAAGCACAATGCAGAGCAGCTTTCAAAAGCAGACAGGCCCAGATTCTGTAGTGGCCAGGAGCTGGAGGAGCAGCATCGGGCAGATCCATCATCTCTGCACTGCTGCCCTCTGGCTGCCTCTGCCGAGCCTGTCAGGGGCTCTGCCTCTTGCCATGCCACAATCATCACAGAATTGTTCAGGCTGGAAAAGCCTTCCAACATCACCAAGTCCAACCACTGCCCCAGCTCTGCCCTGTGCACCACTCCGCCATGTCCCCAAGGGCTATGTGAGAAACCACTGCTCACTTTTTAAATTTTGGAAGGCTTATTAAACTTTAACAAAAAAGTACAACAAAAGGACTGAATAAGGAAAAATCACAGCACTGGGAGCCCCCGTGACTACCAGCCATGTGCTCATCTTCAGGATGGATGCTCCCCTTTTCTACCTCCAGCCCCTCCTGGAGTCCTGTCCGTGACTCCTTCCTTGCTGCCCGGGGTGCAGATCACTTTCTCACACCTCGGCTGGAGCTCAGGTGTTGCCACAGTAAGGATCCAACCCTCCCAAATTCCCGAGTGCCGAGGCCATCCCATGATAAGAGTGAGGGGAGGATACATTACAGTAACACAGCTCTGCATCTCCAAAACTTCCTTTACACACACAGAATGTTCACCCTCACTGTGAGAGCGGCTGCCTCATTGCTCATCCCTAATAGCCACATTTGTCTTCACCCTGGCTGATCACCCTTTCAGTGAGGATATTTTCCCTCAAATATAAGCACATCCTCCATGGCCATTTGGCCCAGGCAGCTGCATCCCCAGACCCATCCTGTGCTGGGCAGGACACAGGCAGCATCATGTGCAGTCTGCCTCTGCTAGAGACTCTGTCAAGTGTCTGAACCCCCGAGCA
Source organism: Lonchura striata (assembly GCF_050655825.1). NCBI lineage: Eukaryota > Metazoa > Chordata > Aves > Passeriformes > Estrildidae > Lonchura > Lonchura striata. The sequence continues at coordinate 8,549,716 of NC_140728.1, read as the reverse complement.
GTGACTCATTTGTTGTCATTGCTGTTGTTAGCAATGAAGGGATGGGATTCTTTTTGGGTTAAGAATGATTTTTTTGTTTAGATAAATATTAATCTCAGAGGTTGTGAGATTTTAAAGGAGTAAGTATTTGGTTATAGTTTAAAGTAGTCACAAGTTTATTTGTTATAAGGTAATATATAACTTTTTAAACTGATAGCAGCTACAGAGTTTATTTTGGATTTGTTAACTTACCACTTTTACTTACTTTTACTGTAGTGTGGATATTTTTATTTAATGGGCTTCTAACTCACATATACACATATGCTTTTATTATAACTTTTAATAATTTTTTAGAAGTTTATTAACTTTTAAGTTTAGTAACTTTTTGTAACAAATCAATCCTTCAGTATCTGTGGAAGTTTCTGTTTTTCCAACTCCCACAACTTGCCACAGGCTGGACTGCCCACAGCTATTTCTGCAGCAGACATTGGCTGAGTATGGGCTGTTTTAAGCACCTTTCTAGTTGTTATCAAATGCTAGAAGAGGATCTGTGCCTGTCAAGTCTTAAATTCTTTTTGCCAGGGTTGGGATTAAATGTGTGAGATGGTGTTTCTTGTTGGGACTCAGATGTTTATCAGTTCTCATCTATGGCACAGTACCACAAACCCAGAGTCCTACAGCACTTCAACAAACTAAAAATGGAGCCCTGTCTCTGTATCTACATGGCCTTTTAAGGATAAACTGTCATTAAGAGATTACACCTAAATTATTTTTATTTTAATAACTAATAACTAATTACTAATTAATAGTAATTGATAATTGATTAATAATTAATTATTAATAACTAATTTGCTAATAACTAACTACCTGTGGCCTGCAATGTGGACTTTTTAATCTAATTACACAAGACTACTTAATCTTGTGAAGAAGGACCATCTTCTGCCTTAAAACTTCCATCTTGCTTTATATATATTGCTAAATTATAGATTCTAAAACTTTAAACTCTGAGTGTGTATCATCCCTGTGATGTTACACACTTCTGTTCAAACTCCACACCCACAATCCCAGTTCTGTCATTTTGGAAGCCTCTGACGGCCTCAGGTCAGTGCAGAGTTCTCTTGGGGGTCAGTGCCTGGCAGCACAGAAAGTCTGAAATTCCCACGGCCGGGTTCCAACATGTGCCTGCACCACAAGCTCTCCCTGGTGAGGCGGGAGCAGCCGGGGCTGGGGAGGGCAGCGCGGTGCCCGCGGTGCGTGGGCGCAGCTTCGCGCGGCAGACGTGGCACTGGCGCCTCTCTAACCGCTTCCTTTCCATCTGGGGCTCTGGCTCCTGCCCCTCCTGCCCAGCTTGTTTCCTCTTACTGATAATGGCACTGCGGAGAGGTCACCAGGCTCGGTGTCCCCCCGAGGGAGCAGCCCAGGGGCTGGGGAGCTGCCTTTGAGGCACAAAGGGACCTGGGGGTGCTGCTGAAAGCCAGCTGGACATGAGCCAGCAATGTGCCTTGGTGGCTGTTGGAATCTGAGGTATTGATAATTCTGAGACTGTAGAAAGTCTCTGTCTGTCAGCCCCAAAACCAAAGCAGAAGCCATAATTGGTCTGTGCTGGTTTCCAGGTTGTTTATTCTGTTGATCTCTCACATGTTCTGCTGCCCTGCCCAGCTCTGTCCTGCAGGGCAGCGTGTGGGGCTCTGCCCTCAGTGGGATGTGACAAACATCAAATACCAGAAACTCCCTGGGCTGGATTGACAAGAATGTGCCAATATCTGTCACCTACGTTGGACAGTGTGTCCCCAGCCTGAACCAACAGAAAAATGCCAACACCGCAGTGAGACATGGAGGGCATGAAGAAGGAGAAAAAGGACAAGGCACACCCAATTTCCTCCATCTTGTCCCCTTTGGACCCCTAATCTAGAATCCAAAAATTTTACTTTTGCACCCGTGCCACACTTAATTATTACTCATATCAAACACTCAGAGCTTGTAATTCATGCTGTAAGATTGAAAACTCTTTTCCATGGCCAGAGATCACAGCCAGTGTCTCTGGGGGCTCTGTCCAGGGGGGTTCCTGACCCCTGCCAGGGTCCCAGACCTGCCAGGGCAGCCAGAGGGAAGCCCTGGATTCCCACAGGTGGCCAAGAAGGCCAATGGCATCCTGGCCTGCATTTGGAATTGTGTGACCAGCAGGAGTAGGGAGGTCATTCTTCCCCTATACTCGGCACTGGTGATACCACATCTTGAGTGCTGTGTCCAGTTCTGGGCACCTCAGTTCCAGAAGGACATTGAGATGCTTGAGCGCGTCCAGAGGAGGACAGTGAGGCTGGTGAGAGGTTTGGAACACAAGCACTACACAGAACATTTGAGAGAGTTGGGGCTGTTCAGCCTGGGGAAGAGGAGGCTCAGAGGTGACCTTATTGCTCTCTACAGCTCCTGAAGGGAGGTTCAGACAGGTGGGGTCGGTCTCTTCCACCTGCAGCACTGACAGAACAGGAGGACACAGTCTCAAGCTACATTGGGGAAGGTTTAGGTTGGATATTAGGAAAAAAATTTTCACTGTGTCTTGGTTTGAAAAGACAGGAGTCTGTGAAGGAAGGCAAAAGTCTCCTGTGAAATGGAAAAGGTAAACCCCCTCCTTCCGAATTACCACAATTTTAAAAAGAGGCTCTCAGGCAAAGATATTGGAATGGGAATAACAGTTCTTTACTAGGAGAAAAAAAAAAAAAATAAATGTAATTAGTACAAATGAAACTAGTGATGGAGTAAGAAACCTGACACACTGAGGAGTCAGGGTGTTGGTAATAGTCCAGTTAAATGGTGGCTGCTCCTCCTGGAGGGGCAGATGGAATGATGCTGGAGCGGGGATCTGGAGAAGGGTGGAGTTTTCTCTGAAGGTCTGGGGATGGAGTAGATGGGCCTGCTCTTCCTCTGGGAATTTAGGAGAGAAGCTGCTTCTCTGGGAATCCAGCGAAGTGGCTGCCAACACAGTCTCAAGCTACATCAAGGAAGGTTTAGGTTGGATATTAGGAAAAAATTTTTCACTGAAAGAATAATAAAATACTGGAATAATCTTCCTAGGGAGGTGGTGGAATCACCATCTCTGGATATGTTTAAAAAAAGACTGGACTTTGCACTTGGTGCTATAGTCTACTTGTGGAGTTAGGGCACAGGTTGGACTTGATGATCTTAGAGGTCTCTTCCAACCTCATTATTCTGTGAATCTGTGAATTCTGGGGCAGCAGGTCCCGCTGCTGAAGCGTGTCAAGGCACCCAGCATAGCAATAACATGATGAGTCTTGAAGATTTTCAGGCCTTTTTGGTGACTTTTTCACTGAGAACTGTTTTGCCCTGTGTGCTGTGAGGACAGAGAGGTGCTAGGGGGTGTCCTGTTACTGGGAGCCTTCTTTTTGGAGGCAGGTCTGTGTCCTGCAGCCTCCCGAGGGGATGTGTGTGTGCCTCCTGGCCAGCCCACAGGTGTCCAAGCAAGGCTCTCTCCCCAGGGGAAACCGAAGCACACAGCATTTTCCTGACAGCATTTCTAAAAGCACAGCTCTCTTGGAGGCATCCAGGAAAGCACAGGACAAGCCCAAGTGGCACATGGATGAGACAGATGCTACCACAGGTGCTGGGGCTGTGTCCCCAGCAGACTGTCCTGGTAACCAAGTCATTCTGTGGCCCTTGCTGGCCCTCCGTGGCTTCTCCAGTGGCATTTGTTGGCTACAGTGTCAAAGTCTCAGCACCTTGGAGGACTGGTCCCATGTGTTGGCTTAGATCCCCTTTACCCTCACCCCCTGGGGACACGATTTACTGGTGAACGTGGCACTGGTCAGTTAATGGTTGGACTTAATGATCTTAGAAGGATTTTTCTACCTTCATGTTTCTGTCATTTCCTGGTTCTATACACCTGGCTTAGGAACAGTCCTCCACTGTAAAATGGTCAGGGGGAGCTTCTTCCCACATGAAGAGAGGAACAAACCAAGCTGATATAAAGCACTTTCACTCTGGAGATCACCTTTCCCAGGGGAACTGTTCCTGTGCTAAGGCACCTTCTTTAGTCCACAGCAGCACCAGCTCTGCATCAGTGTTAGCCCAGCCCAGTGGTGCTGGTGCAGCCCAGCTGTGCTTTTCTGTTGGCAATTTTGGAGGAAAGCTCAGTTTGTTTGCAGGAGATACAGGAGAGTGTCTAATTCCAGAAGCCAAACATGGTTCTACTCAGCACTCATAGAACCATAGAATTTGCTGATTTGGAAGGAACCCATCAGGATTACCAAGTCCAACCCCTGGCCCTGCACAGACATCCCAACAGTCCTACCCTGTGCCTGAGAGCTTTGTCCAAACGCTCCTGGAGCTCAGACAGGCTCGGAGCTGTGGCCACTTCCCAGGGGAGCCTGCTCCAGTGCTCAACCACCCTTTGGGTGAAAAACTTTTCCCTTTAATCATTTAAACCTCCTGTGACACAGATCCATCTGTTTCCTCTAGTCCTGTAACTGGTCACAGAGAGCAGAGCCTGGAGCTGCCCCTCGTGAGGATGCTGAAGAGCTCAGCAAGGTCTCCCCTCAGTCTCCTCTTCTCTAGGCTGAACAAACAGAGCGATTCAAAGAAAACAATCCAGAGTTTAGCAGGAAATCCTGGTCCTGAACTCTACTTCTGGTTCTCCTTGAGGAGAGGGCAGAAGCGCAGGGGCTGGCAGCGTCAGCGGCAATGCCTTGGCAAAAGGAACCAGCAATCGCTTAATTGCTCCAGCTCCAGCCAGGCAGCAGCAGGAGCGAACTCTGCACGGAGCGGCAGCAGCGCCGGGGAAGGTCACCAGCCGGGACCGGCTCCACCGCGGGGGATGCCCCGGGGTCCGCGCTGAGCCGGGGCTCCCGCAGCCCGCCCGCAGGATGCTCGGCCGGGGCTGTCCTTGGGAACGCGCTCCCGTGGAGGACGCTGGAACAGCGAGCCGCTGCTCCCCGGAGAAGCCATCGGCGGGGCCGGGCTGCTCCCCGCGGCTGCCGGCCCCAGCCCCGCGGGCGGGCCCAGGTAAGGCGCCGGAGGCTCGCTGCCCCGCGGGATGCTCGGCGCGGCCGCACCGTCCTCCCGTGCCCGGCCGGCGGCACCTCGGGCAGCTCGCAGAGCGGCTGCTCATCCCCAGGCAGCTGCTTCACCTTCAAGCCTGCAGCGATGCTCAGGCAGCGGAGGAGAGCTGATTCCAGCAGCCTGCAGGACATCCTGACTGCCAGCCGCGGCGACGGAAGCAGAAGCGTCCCTTCCTGAGTGCCCGACCCAGAGGTGACGGGGCCGCTGGGACAAAGCCGTGGTGCGATCGGCAACCTGGGCATGAAAGTGTTGGGGGCAGCGTCTGTGCTTTGGGTGCCAGCTCAGTGCCTGCCCAGGCTGGGGTGACTTTGGGGCTGCAGTGCTGTGTGGAGAGGGTGAGGAGAGGCGCTGGGGTGTGGATCCGGGCAGGGAGGCTGGCTGAGGGAGCCCATGCTCTGTCCAGGCTTTGGGGCAGAAATGGGCATAAGGGTTGGCTGGTCATTAGAGGGAAAGCAGGTCCCAGTTTGGAGCTGGAAGGTGCTCTTTGCACAGAGGGAACTGGCTATGAAATCATGGCCAGAGGTGCAACATGACCCCAAGAAATTGGAGTTTTAAAATGCAAGTGAACGAACAGCAAGTACCAGTCAGGGATAAATCCAGATCTTCCTTTCCAGAGCACCAACTCCATAGGGACCCCATATCTTGCTGAAAGTAAAGCCACACCTATAAGGACTCTTCAAGGCCCCTGAGACTGTGTCCCAGACCTCTCTAGTCCTTACATCCCAACAGATAATCCTAATGCACAGATGTTCACGGACAGAGGACGCAGGGGATCCCATGTGTGGCACATCCCTGGTCGGGCCAGGGTGAATGGCTGGTGTGGTAACAGCTGGCACTCTTCCCTCTATCACCAACCCTCCCAGCACCGCTCTGGGCATCACCATCACCCCTGACACCCCACTGCCACCAAGGTCAGAGCAGAAAGGAATGCTGGGGGACAAGGGATGTTCCTGTTCTGGGACCTCACCGGTCCTTCCCCACCAAGGGAGGGAGGCAGGAAGGTGAGGGGCACAGCAGTGACCTGCCTGGAGCCATTTCCTTCCTCCCATCCCCTCCTGGTTTTGTCCCTGGAGACTGTCAGGTTCCTCTTTGCTCACACCAGATTGCAATGGCTGTCCTGGTGTCCTGATCCTGTCCTTACAGCAAACTGACCCTGAGTTGGGATCTGCCCCAGCCTGGACACCATCTCCCCTCAAAGCCAGGTCCTCTCTGGCCCCAGCAGTCCCTGGATCCAGCAGCTCTGCTCCCCAGGCCAGGCTGATGCAGCTGCTGCAGAGCTGGGGATGTGACATGGGACAAGCAGGGCTGCACACGAAAGGCACCGTCCTGGCCAGAGACCTCCCAGCCCTCTGCTCCCCCTGCACCCCTTTGTGAGCCCTGGCCAGAGACCTCCCAGCCCTGTGCTCCCCCTGCACCCTCTGTGAGCCCTGGCCAGAGACCTCCCAGCCCTCTGCTCCCCTGCACCCTCTGTGAGCCCAGCCAGGCTCCCTCAGGAGGAGCCAGCTGGCAGCATCATCTTCCAAACAGGGGCTCAGAGGTGGCCAGAAGTGATGTGCCCAAAGGTGCATTTGTGGGGAGGGAGGGCATGGCTGCACTTCCCTGCTCGAGGGCTCTGCCCACCAGCATGGATGGGCACTGATGGGTGACCAGGGACATCTGCAGGTGTGGGTGGGCACCTGCCCTGTGCCCAGCGGGCAGGAGGAGGGGCAGGGCTCACTCCTGGGAGGGCAGCAGACGTAGGTGGGTGCAACAAGGTACAGGGGACAGCTTGCTGCCCAGGTGGCACTGAGAACTGAAAAATGCCCTGGGGCAAGCAGTGTGTTCTGATTCCCTCTGCTCTTGGTCTCACATCCAGTCTCTCTCTACCGGCTCATGCCTCTTTCCACCAGCACCTTCATTTTCGTGCTGTGGGTCTGCACAGGCCTGTGTCCCCTCCATGCTCTCCCTTCAAATGCACCTCCTCAGATGCTGCTGCTTTGGCAGAGGGGAGGAGGAGCAGCCATGCTGGCAGGTGGGAGCACACTGGGCTCCAGTTGTGCACCATCAGAGGTGTGTAAGGGTCAGGACATCTCAGCAGTGCAAACTTTTCAGCTCCTAGGAGCCTGGGCCTTGGCACATCCCCACACAACATCCCTACTGTGTTCCTCCTATCCGGGGTGAGTGGCCATGGCCCTTCACCCAATCCCTTCAGTCTCCATCGAAGTTTTCTGCACAAGGAGCAGCCCAAGGGGCCAGGTGTAGTTCCAGAGGCGACATCCTGGGTGTCCTGCTTAGCTGCAGCCAGCACAGGCAGGTGTGTGACTGGCAGAGCCAAGCCAGCAGCACGGGGAGCTCTGTCAGCAGCCAAGGGAAAGTGCTGCAAGGCTTTCCTGAGGACATCCCTGAGCATGAGGACTTGGTGTTGTGATGCTTCGGAGGCAGAGGATGCACTGCATCCCAGCATCTCAGCTTCCTCTTTCTCTTTCCTCTTTCTCTTTCTGACCAAATTACCAAATAAGTAATTTTGCAAAGGAAGTGCATCAACATCTTCTCTGCAGCATCCAGGGGCATTTCATGACCAAGGCAGAACCTGGCAGGAGGAATGTCTTGGTTTGAAAAGCCAGGTGTCTGCTAGTGAAAGCAGGATCCTCCCTTGAAATGGAAAATGTCCCTCCCTACAAGTTATTATAATTTTAAAATTAAGGGGCTCTCAGGTAAAGAGATGGGAGTAGGAATAACAGTTATTTACTAGGAAAACTAAAAATACAAATGCAATAGTACAAAAAATAAACACTGCCAGAGTCAGTGCATGCCCTGAGCCCCTGTGGGTCAGGGAGGTGGCTCAGCCCCATCCCAGGGTGGCTCAGCCCTCCTGCAGTGCCAGCTGTGCTTCTGCTGGAGCAGGATCTGCACAAGGGGGGAGTTTTCCTCTGGAGCTCCAGGGCTGGAGAGATGGGCCTGGGCTCCTCTGGGAATGCAGGGGGAAGGAAGCTGCTCCTCTGGGAATGCAGGGGGAAGAAAGCTGCTCCTCTGGGAATGCAGTGGGAAGAAAGCTGCTCCTCTGGGAATGCAGGGGGAAGAAAGCTGCTCCTCTGGGAATGCAGGGGGCAAAGGCTGCTGTGCTGTTCCCAGGTCAGATTGGATCCAGGTAGGAATGCTTGGCTCCTCCCCTGGGCAGAGCATCTCCCCATGGATGATGGAATTTTCTCAGCCATGCAGGGACACACACTGGCCGTGAACAGAAGATAATTAATAATTGAAGAGATCTCGTGGAGGGAGGATTGGCTGTGGGAGAGATAAAGAAAAGTGCCCAATGAACAGCAGAGAGCTGACCCAGCTCTGACAGATGGTGACAGAATGCACAGCCCCATTTCCCACCTGAGACACTCTCCTCAGGAGCTCCTTAAGCTCCAAGACACCCAGATGTGAGAGGTGTCCTGCACACTGAGAGCACAGACACAGTCCAGCCTCAGGAAGTGTCTGCATGTCTGACAGCCTGTTACTCCAGCAAGAACCTGGTTTGTTTACCCTGGATCCTTCTGGAAGTTTCTGCAGACACCTTGCTAAGTGTCACGGTGCTGCTCATGCCAGGAATTGCTAAGCTCTGGCAGGGACAGGGGGAAGGAAGGGCAGTGTGTGGTGGGGCTGCCTCCAGGCCTTACAGATGTGTTCTTTCATCCCTCACAGGGCACAGAACAATTCCTCAGTCTATCCTCCGGCCACTGTAGGATCTGCAGGTGAGACACAGGTGCTGGTGGCCCTTTCTGCAGGATAAGGCTGTGCTGCTGCTGGCCAAGCCCAGAACTTTGCTCTGGAGCTTGGGCCCTCGGGTGGCACTGGCAGGTCTGTCAGGACTGCCCAGGGAAGCTGTTGTTCTGGCACACCTGCAAACACACGGGTGTGCACAGACGCACAGCTCTCCGTAGAGGTGACAGCACAGTCACCTCCGTGAGCTGCCTGGGGTGGCTCTGGCCAGAGCAGCCCTCGGAGCAGACACGGGGAAGTGTTTGGGGTCCGTGGGGCTGTTGGGGTGCAGCGGGAGCTGCTGCAGCGCAGCGGCGTGGGGGCTGAGGAGGAAGGAAGTGTGCAGAGCCCGGCAGAGCAAACAGGAAGAGCAGTGGGGATGTGTCAGCGAGGATGTGCAGTGCCCCACGGGCAGACCTGACCCACCTGAGCCAGGCCCCAGGGACCTGCGTCCCCAAATACAGCCCTGCCCTTCCCTGCTGGGGAGCGGGAGCCCACCTGTCCTGCCCTGAGGTACCCAGGGGTGCTCGTGGGCGCTGAGGGGTGTCCCCGCGTGGGCAGGGCTGGGACAGTGGGGTGGCACAAGGAGCACGCAGGCAGGCGCTGAGGGCGAGAGGCACTGAGCGAGAGCTGGCACATTCCAGGAGCGTGGGGAACGGCCGGGCCACGGCCTGGGCCAGAGGACAGCGGGCATGGGAGGATTCACCCTGGCTTCCTGCAGGGCCAGTGGGGCATGGTGCCCCCCAGCAGCCCCATGGCACCATGCCAAGCACGCTGCCTCATTCCTCCTGCCAGCCGCACGGCTGCTCTCGCCCACCCCTCCGTGCCCCATGGGCGCCGGCCGTGGGGTGCCACAGCGTGCCACAGCGTGCCACAGTGTGCCACAGCGTGCCATAGTGTGCCACAACGTGTCACAACGTGTCACAGTGTGCCACAGCGTGTCACAGCGTGTCACAGTGTGTCACAGTGTGTCACAGTGTGTCACAGAGTGTCACAGTGTGCCACAGCGTGTCACAGCGTGCCACAGTGTGCCACAACGTGTCACAACGTGTCACAGTGTGCCACAGCGTGTCACAGCGTGCCACAGCATGTCACAGCATGTTACAGCGTGTCACAGCGTGTCACAGCGGGCACCAGCACAGCCCAGCAGCCCCTTGGAGCCGCCCCTGGATCCAGCCCGGGGCCCGGCAGGCCAGGCCGGCCGTGCCCGCGGGCAGGCTGGCGGGGCGGGCAGGGCGTGCAGCAGAGCCGAGCTGCAGAGATGTGGCCGGTATGTGTGTGGGCAGCAGCCGGGGTGGGGGAGAAGGAGGGAGAGGAAGCAGCAGAGGCAGAGGCAGCAGCTCTTTGATAAGCAGCTTCCTGAACACTTTCAAACCGCGCTGTCAGGCCGACAGCATGGTGCCCGCGGGCCCGTGCCAGGACCGAGCTCCTCGCCGAGGGCAGCAGGTAGGCAGCGCCAGGCTGGACAGCAGAGCCTGGCCAGTGCCAGGCTGGACAGCAGAGCCTGGGTAGTGCCAGGCTGGACAGCCTGGACAGGAGAGCCTGGGCAGTGCCAGGCTGGACAGGAGAGCCCCAGGCAGCGCCAGGCTGGACAGGAGAGCCCAGGCAGTGCCAGGCTGGACAGCAGAGCCCAGGCAGTGCCAGGCTGGACAGGCTGGACAGGCTGGACAGGAGAGCCTTGGGCAGTGCCAGGCTGGACAGCAGAGCCCGGGCAGTGCCCGTGCAGGGGTGGTGGGCACGTGTGTGCGGATGGCAATGCCAGGCAGGCTGGGATGCTGGGCAGGCCATGCGAGAGCTCTCCTTGTGGGTGCTGGCAGCTGAGGCGCTTCCCTGGGCATCTCCCAGGTGTTTCCTGGCCACGCTGGGATGGGAGCACACACTGGCTGTCCCTGCTCAGCAGCTGCTCTTGTCCTGCCTGGACTGAGAACACCCTGCGTGGGGCACGGGGACGGTGTGAGTGGCAGTGGTGGCATTGTCACTCCCAGAAATGCCACCGGGCAGCAGGGAATCCTGGGGAGCGGCTCCTGCCCTCGCTGTGTTCCCAACCACCATGTGGACACCTGCTCTCCACAAGACCTCCCTGAGCAGATGGGCTGCCTGGGATCCTGCTCTTTGCCCACCGAGAACTCTGACTCTGCATCATTCGCTGCCTCCGTGGGTCTGGCTCCTCCTCAGGGAGGAAGCAGGGCATGAGAAGGAGGCTCAGGATCCCTCCATGGAAGCACAGGGCCTGTGTTCCCAGCCCTTCCCCAGCCCTGCCAGGGCCTGACCCGTGGCTAGTGATGGAGGATGTCTGGCACCTTCCCCAGCTGGCTGCCCCATGGCCTTTTGCTCAACCACCCAGATAAAGCAGTTTCCTCTTGACACTTGCTGTGACCTGCAGGATGGAAGAAGCCGTCCCAGGGTCGTGAGGCTGTTGAGGGTGCCTGGTCTGTGTGTCCCTGCAGCAGGAGATGGCCAGACTCCCTGCAGTGGCTACAGCCTCCTTGTGTCACCTGCTGAGCTGTCTGTGCTCAGACATTCCAGCTCTCACTGTTCCCCACCATGTCCCCAGGACGAAGCAGGGGCACGTGCTGGGGAAGGGCTGGGAACACAGGCCCTGTGCTTCCATGGAGGGGGAGAGCACCTGGGGCTCCCCCAGACCAGACCTGCCCTGCCACCACAGGGTGGGTGTCCTCCCCTCAGGGAAGCAGGTGGCCCTTGTGCCATGCCCAGGGTCACCAGTGTGGGCTGCAGTGCTGCAGGCAGCCCCGAGGGTGACTCTGCTGGGAGCTCTCCAGGATATCTCCTGTATCTCCTGGATACAGGGCTGGGGGTCCTGCTTCCAGGACTTGAAGTCCTGAGCACTTAGATCTTGCAGACCATGTGTGGGAGCTCCATCCAGCCTTGTGGTATCTCTCAGGTCTGATTTGCTTTTCCAGCTGCTTCTCCTCTGATGGCTCCAAGGTCTCCCAGGAGCTGAGAGCCCCCCGTGTGGCCCTGCTGTGCTTCAGTTTGAGGGCTCTGTGGTTGCTGCAGCATGGTCCAAGCCTGCTTGGTGTGCTCCAGAGTTCATAGGGGCAGCCTGGCAGCCCGGGCAGCTGCAGCGGACATGGACAAGCAGGACAAGCCCAGTCCCTCTGCCAAGAAGCACGTGCGGCTCCAGGAGAGGTGAGTGTGCCTCGGGGTGCCCGTGGCACTGCTCATCCCCAGGGCTCCCCAAACATTCCTTCCTGCCAGCCCTCTGCCTGCCAGCACCTGCAGGTGCCAGCTCTGAGTGTGGAGGCAGCCCTGGCCCCCACCCAGCCCTGGACAGATCCCGACACCTTCAGTCCTTCAGGGGCTTCCCAGCAGAAAGGCAAAACGTTCAGTTAATTCCTTGTTCCTCCCCGTCTGCTGGGGTCTCCATGTGGCTTTTGCTCAGTGTGGGGTGGTTTTACCTGGTGCTGCTGTGGGGTGGTCTGTCCTGCTGTCCCAGGGTGGCAGTAGGGCAGCCAGGGACCCCTGTGCCTTGCAGGAGGGGCTCCAACGTGTCACTGGTGCTGGATATGAGCTCCCTAGGGAACGTGGAGCCCATCCAGCCTGTCTGCACGCCACGGGACATCACACTGCAGTTTCTGAGGACGTCCAGCCACGTGCTGAGGAAGCAGGAGCTGCAGCAGCATGCCCAGAGCCTGGCACAGCTCCAGGAAGAGTTTTCGGTGCGATGATCACGATTTTCCTTCTCCCTCCTCACAGGAGGGGCAGCAGGGGCTGGCAGTGGTGGGACTGACAGGGGTGAACATGGGACTCTGAGCCCAGCTGTGCCCACAGCCCCAGGGGGAGGGCAGGTGGTGTGAGCAAACAGAGGGGAGGGGTGCCCACGTCCCACCTGCTCCTTGGTGTTCTGTTGGGGTCCCTGGAAAACCCTGTCCTGCCCTCCCATGCCATGCTCTTCTTCCAGCACTGCCTCTCTGGAAGGAGTCCCACCACAGCTGGAGTGAAGACAGGACTCATCCCAGGAGCTGGCAGCCCTGGTGGTGCCCCTGGGTCAGCTCTGCCCTGCTGGGCAGCCAGGTCTGCCACCACCAGGGGACACGAGTGGCAGCAATGGGCTTTTCCTCATGGCTGTTTTCTCCCCCTGCAGAAAATCCCACCCAACTTTGTGAGTCCGGAGGAGCTGGAAATCCCTGGACGTGCTTTCAAGGACAGATACAAAACCATTCTCCCCAGTACGTTCCACTGTGTCCCTTTGCCTGTGCTTGCCTGTGGGTGAGGGATGTCTCAGAGCAGCCCTGGCACTGGGGTGGGCACCCCTGGGTGCTGTTGCTGCTCCTGTGTGGAGCTGGGTGCCGTGTTCCAGGGGCACACAGAGCTGGGGGGTACATGGGGAGCTGCTCCAGGGCTGTCCTCCCCACGTGTGCAGCACTCGTGGGGCTTGGCATGGTCCTAAAGGCTGAGGGTGTTCTGGAGGGACTCGGCTGGGCTCCAGTCAGGGTCTGTGGGACGTCCTGGGGGATGACTGCAGGGGAGTTGCCCACCTGCTCACTATGGCACCTGCAGGTCTGGGCTGTGCCCTGCCAGGGGAGTGAGGCTGGAGTGGGACAAGAACAGGCCTGAGGGAGGGTGCAGACAGCTCTGGGCATGGCACGGAGCAGCAGGACTCACCTCCAGCCCCTGAGGTCGAGGCAGGGAGGCTGGGCAGGATCAGTCCCTTGGGTAAGACCTGTGACATCTTTCAGATCCTGAGAGCCGGGTCTGCCTCAGGAGGGCTGGCAGCCAGGAGGAAGACAGCTACATAAATGCCAACTACATCACAGTGAGTGTCCTCCCGGGGCCTGCAGCCCAGGGCTCCCAGGGCACCGGGCTGCAGGTGCCACACTGGGTCACACATGCTGGGGCACCCTCACCTGCTCCCCTGAGGCTGCCCTGGGGCAGCAGACTTCACTTGCCACACCTGTTGGAGCTGGAGGGATGTGGCTCCATCTGCACAGGGCAGATTCTTTGTTCCCGTGGTGGGAGAGCCTCAGGAGGGAGCTGCTCTCGGGTCCTGGGCACACTGAGCACCCCAAAAGGCTCCCATGCAGTGGCTTCTCCATCTCCTCCTCACACACTGGCCCATTGTCTGGCAAAGCCATGGGAGGCAAGCTGTGCCAGCAGGTTATGGCAGCTCAGAGATCCTCACACCTCACACATCCTGGGATTTCCTCTCTGCTCGGGGAGCTTGCTGCAATTTCCCAGGAAGGGAGCTAATGAAGATGGGGTGTGGTTTATTTTTGGCTCGTGGTGGGGCTCCTTTCCAGAAACTGAGAAATCCCCAGACCCTAGGGTGTTACTTAGACAACTTGGTTTTGATTCCATCCCTGTGCAAACCCTTCCAGGCTGTGGTTTCTGCCAGAATGGGATCCCGTGTGAGCCAGGTGCCAGCTTTGCCTGGCAGGCTTCCTGCTGAGTGAGTGATCTCACTGCAGCACCCTGCCCTTGGGCTGCCCAGGCTGTGGGTGCTGTGGGTGCCTGGCAGTGAGGGAAAGCAGGACTTGGAAAAGCAGCCCACCGAAAAGGCTGTCTGGGGTGACAGACAAACCCCTGGGATGTGGAGGTGGAGCTGGAGGCAGTCAGGAACGTTTCTTTTCTGATGGTGCCTGTGGCACAGCAGCAGCCAGCACGGAGGGTGCTCCTTTGAGACAGGAACGCTGTGCCCAGAGCTGCTGGGAGCTCCAGGGGCAGCTGGGCCACGGGCAGCAGAGGAGCTGTGTCTTCCTGAGGCAGCCTGGCATCTGCACATCAGGTGATACTGGCACTGTCCCTGTGCCCCAGGACGTGGGACACTCGGGGATGCTGGGCTTTTCTTTACAAGGTCTTTTAAGGCTAAGCTATTTAATTAAGAAATGACACCTACATTATTTTCATTTTAACTCAATAACTCAAATAATTACTCAAAGTCTGCAATGCGGGCTTTTTTGTCTAATTACAAAACACTACTAAAGCTTATGAAGAAGAAGGTGAAGAAGGACTAGTAAATGCTTTAAAATTTCTATTTTAGTCCTATATATATTATTGTATTCTAGAACTCAAAGTTTTCTACTTGGTGATATTACACACTTCTAACTAAACTATACATTCATAATCCCAGTGCTATCAATCAATTTTGGAAGCCTTCCCTATGGCCCCAGGTCAAACAGAGTGCTCCCCTGGGGGTCAGAGTCTGTCAGCACAGAAAGTGTAAAACTCTCAGCCTCCACAACTCCAACATCTCCCCCTCTTTTTGCATCCCCTCTGTCTCACCTGACTGCTGGCAATGCACAAGCACTGCCAGTCCCTGTGGAATACACACCTGCACACAGGTGTGCACACTGAGCACACCTGTGCCACACACCCCTGTGTGCAGCTGGCATTTCCTGACCCCTTCCTCCCCCTCGCCTCTTCAAAGGTGTAACGGTGCAGGAATTCATGGGCACATCAGAAAATTGGCAACCCAGCCTGCCTGGGCATGCCTGGGAGGCACAGGAATTTGGGAGGGCTCTGCAGGTGTTTGATCACATCAGCCCCGCCTGGCATTGATGCTGTTCCTGTTGATGGTGCTCCATGAAATGTTTTTGAGCATGGCTGTGGGGGGAAGGTGGAATTCCCAGGGTTGACACCCCCAAGTGAATGGAAAATCACATTTCCTAGGAAAAATAAATCATTTCAAGGTATGAAAGTAGGGCTCTGCGAAATTTTCCTGAAAACATTCCTGTCTCTTAGCTGGGCCAGTACAACTTTGGTGTGAGGCCAAACCATTAACAGACTGCTGGGAAGGCCTGGATTTTCTATACCTTTGGCAATTTTATACCAGGAGAAGTGTCTGGAGACAGAGGATGCCAGCTGTGAAGCAGGGATTCCTGCTTGTCCTTGTGGGAATGGCCACAGTGAGGAGCACAGCTCCTTGTGTGAGCTTTGCCTCGCCAAGGCACCCATCACGCTGATGGGATGTGCACTTGGGTGTGCAAGGCCAGCTGCAGGGACTCGCTCCTGGGTGATGGGACGAGTTGGGGATGCACTTGGGTGTGCAAGGCCAGCTGCAGGGACTCGCTCCTGGGTGATGGGACGAGTTGGGGATGCACTTGGGTGTGCAAGGCCAGCTGCAGGGACTCGCTCCTGGATGATGGGACGAGCTGGGGACGATGCCTGGTGGCTCCTCAGCAGATCTGCAAAAGCATTTTAAGGACAGGTTTAGTAGGAAACAGCACGTGTAGCTCAGCCTCTAAACCGTGGAGGGGAAAAGCGTGGCGAGGGCTGGAGGGAGCTGGGGACAGCCCCGGTGGCCCCAGGGTGGCCCCAGGTTGGTCCCAGGTGGCCCCAGAGTGGCCCCAGGGTGGCCCAGGTGGCCACAGGGTGGCCCCAGGTGGCCCCAGGGTGGCCTCAGGGTGGCCCCAGGTGGCCCCAGGGTGGCCTCAGGGTAGCCCCAGGGTGGCCCCAGGGTGGTCCCAGGTGTCCCCAGGTGGCCCCAGGGTGGTCCCAGGTGTCCCCAGGTGTCCCCATGTGGCCCCAGGTGGCCCAGGTGTCCCCAGGGTGTCCCCAGGTGGCCCCAGGTGGCCCAGGTGTCCCCAGGTGTCCCCAGGTGGCCCCAGGGTGGCCCCAGGGTGGTCCCAGGTGTCCCCAGGTGTCCCCAGGTGGCCCCAGGTGGCCCCAGGGTGGCCCCAGGGTGGCCCCAGGGTGGCCCAGGTGGCCCAGGTGGCCCAGGTGGCCCTGTCCCCTGACGGGCTGTGCTCGGCAGGGCTACGCGGGGCGGCCCCGGGAGTACATCGCCACGCAGGGACCCCTGCTGAGCACCGTGAGCGACTTCTGGCAGATGGTGTGGCAGGAGGAGGCTCCTCTCATCGTCATGATCACCGAGCTCCCGGAGCGCAAGGAGGTACCACCGAACATGCCCCGCCCAGGGGTGCTGCTGGCAGCGCAGGGTTGTGTGAGGCCACATGTGGGGCTGTGCACCCACTTGTGCTTCTGTCTCCGAGGGTGCCCTGCTGAATCACAAGTGGAGGAGGAGATGCCCGGGGCTGCAGCCTTGGCCCCGTCTGGCAATATTCCTCCTCACGTGGCTGTGTGCTCTGGGCAGCTTTACCAGCTGGGTAATGGGAGAGAGGGTTTAGGGCAACCCCCAGGGATGGGGGAAAGCAGTGGGCAGCAGTGCCCCTCTGGCTCCCCAGAGCTCTCCCCTGGGCTGGATCCCCTGGCTGAGAGCTCTCAGCCTAGGGGAGAGCTGGGGGGCCAGGGGGGCACTGCTGCCCACTGCTTCTGCTTCTGGGATGGGAGCCAACAGCACCTGCCTGGGGCAACTGAGAACTGGAAACTTTCCTGGCCATGTCCTTGCTCCCTTCTCCCCCAGCCGACAGCCTCCCTGTGCCCTGGGTCCAGCTGCATCTGGAAGCTTCCTGGGCTGAGCAGGGATATGCACCCCTGGGGCCTGAAGCCAGGGCAGGGCATGGGAGAGGATGCAGGGCAGCAGATGCAGGGGCAGGGATCTGTCCCTTCTTTGCTTTCCCTCTGTATCACTCTGCATCCACCTACCCCTCTCCCCTAGCACCCCTAAGGTGCTGCCCCTTCCCAAGAACACTGACTCAAGCCCAGTTCAAACATCCAGTGGGTGCATTGACCATCTCCACAGCCACAAACCTGCCTTGTTCTCCAGAAATGTGTCCACTACTGGCCCGAGAAGGAGGGCACCTATGGCCCCTTCACCATCCAGGTGCAGGGGGTGAGTGAGTCTGTGGAGTACGTGGTGCGGGACCTCTCCATCCAGGTGGGTCTGAGCCTCATCCTGGGGGCACAGAGGGGGCACGCTGGGGCCCAGCAGTGCCCCTGACCCCCCTGGGATCTCTAGTGGGATGGCAATGCCCCGTGGCAGGAAAGAGGAGGGTTCATGATTCTCAGGAGGCCCCTGCCAGAGGAGGGGTGTGCAGAGCCTGGAGAGGCTGGGAGGGAGCAGGAGGCAGCCCTGGGGTACAGGGGAGAAGGGGTCAGCTGGGCAGAGCAGCGCCAGCCCAGTGTTTTTGCACTGTGTCGTTGGGCCCTGGCCCATGGGCTCTCTGTGTCACCCTGGGCTGACACCAGCCTAAAGGGTCTGCCTTGCTTTGCCTGCACTCTGGTGGCAGCATTGGAACCCTCTGCGTGTGTTCTCATCCTCTGGCATGGGGCACAGCCATTGTCCCTGGCCCGGGGGTCTCTGCCTCATGTCTGGCAGAGGTCAAAGAGGGATTCAGGAGGAGAGTGGCTGAGATGGGTACGGGCTGCTTGACCTCTGCTTGGGCTGAACTCCCCGTTTCATTTGGCCCGTGCCCTCACATCCCCATTTCTCTTTGTTCCGTGCTGGAAAAGCTTGGGAAGGAAAGCCGCAAGGTCAAACACATCCTCTTCCCTTCCTGGCCGGACCAGCAGACACCCGAGTCAGCCAAGCCCCTGCTGCGCCTGCTGTCCAAGGTGGAGGAGGCTCTGCAGACTGCAGCCAGCCCAGGGCCCATCGTGGTGCACTGCAGGTAAGAGCTTGCAGCTCCCCTGAGCCCTGTCTGTGCTTCTCCTTGGGGTCAATCCCACACGAGTCCTCACACAGGTCCCACGGTGGTGCAGAAATGTGCAGCCACCCTCCAGCAGAGCTGCCAATCTGCAGCTCCTGTCCTGGCAGCAGGATGGTGGCACGAGAGCAGCATATCCTGCACTGGGGTCCAGCAGGGAGGGAGCAGGAGGGGTCTGCATTTGGGACCAACACAGCTCCAGCTCTGGAAGATCCTGCTTGAACAGGGAGATGGAAGCAGGTGACCCTGTGGCTGGTCCCTTTGAACCTGACCCGTTCTGTAATTCTGTGATTCCTGCTCCCTGTGCCACCAAGCACCACCTGTGGCTTGGATGTGGAGCCTTGTTTCAGGACAGCCCTCCTGCAGGAGGTGGCCTCTGCCTGTTCTCTCCTTGCTGAGTGAATTTGGGGACAGTGGAGCAGAGCACTCGTTTGTCCCTAGGGAATGTGCAAAGCTGGGGTTAGAGCCCAGCTGGGAGGGAGGGGGCTGCAGGGCCCCCTGCACTGCACAGGGTGGGCACAGACTGGTTTTGTGCTTCCAGAGCAGCCTCAGCCAGGCTGTGCCACATGGCAAGGACTCCTTGCCGTGGCAGAGTGACCCCAGCCCGAGGCTTCTGTTGCCTGCCTAAGAAGCTTGGTCTGGCAGCTGGGGCCAGGGCCCAGCATCCCCCTAGGAAGAAATGCCAGCAAACCAATGCAGGAGTGCACCCAGCTCAGCAGTGTGAGTGCAGGCAGTGGTGCTGTGCGTGCTCACCCAGCTGTGTCTGCCCTGCAGCGCGGGCATCGGCCGCACCGGCTGCTTCATCGCCACCAGGATCGGGTGCCAGCAGCTGCAGGACAAGGGGGAGGTGGATATCCTTGGAATCGTGTGCCATCTGCGCATAGACAGGTGGGTACACGGAGCAGGTGGCTCCTGGGAGGGTCCTGCTGGGTGCCAAGCCTGAGAGCAGGGCTTGGCATGGATGTGGCAGAGACATGGGGAGGGCATGGGGACTATTTCTGATAGAAACCAGAAGGGTGGCTGGGGGATGCAGGTGTGTGGATACAAGCAATCCCCAGTGCCAGGCTGGTTCTGCAGTCAGAGCTTTTGTAGCTCTGACATGAGGGAGAGGAGAGGGGCTGTGAACCTGGCAGCCATCTGCTCCTCCCTTCCAGCTCCACCACGAAATCCAGAAACACTCCACCTGGCCACTTTTCAAGAAGTACAGGTGAAAATTAGCACCAAATCAGCTGCTAATCTCGTTTTGAACAGCCCAGCAATGCTTCTGAACGCCTCTCTCCTTTGGGCTGCTCTGGTGCCTGTTTCAGAGGCATCTCGACATGGCTGGTGAAGCGGGAATATTTGTGCCCTGGGAGCAGGGTTCTGTGTCTGGTGAAGTGTCAGTGGGCCCTGCCTTTCCCTTGCAGAGGTGGGATGATCCAGACGAGCGAGCAGTACCAGTTCCTCCATCACACGCTAGCTCTCTTCGCTTCCCAGCTGCCGGAGGGGGCAGGCTGCTAGTGCAGGGCTCCCACCGGCCTTGTGGCTGCCTGCTCTGACCTCCCCTGCACCAGCCTCGGGGATACCTTCATCAAAACCTCTCCTGATGCTGCCAGGCCACAGAGCAGCAGCGTGGACATCCCTCGGGATGAGTACAGCTGAGCCAACCCACGGCCACTGTGGCTTTGGACGCTGGGGATGAGCAAGGTGAGGTGCTGCACTGGGTGCTCGAGGTGGCCACTGCTGCTGGCTCCAGGCAGATTTCACCCATAGAGAGCAGCTCTGGCTTTTGAGAGGTGCAAGATCCTGAACCAGAAGAGCAAGATGTGCAGAGGATCTGCAGCTGGCAGATGCTGGAAGCTTGGTTTCCCTTTCAGCTGCAGACAAATGTCCACCCTGTTAGACACAGCACTGGTGGAACTACCCTGAAATAAATGGAGTCTCTGTCCTGGCTGTGCATCCTTTGTGGGCAGGGCTGGGCTTGCTCCAAACATGCACCACAAAACTCTTCTTGCTAAAGACACACCTTGATGGCTTCGTGCACGGTTGGCTAACGGCGTTCCACAGCTTGCTTTCCTCTCCACCTTCAGCCAACACCTTCTCAACAGCCTTAAAGTACAACCATAGAGTTATTAAGGTGGGAAAAGACCTCCAAGATCATCGAGTCCAACCTCTGATCAGACCCCACTGTGCCCACTGAACTGTATCATGAATTGCCATATATATTTGTTTCTTGAGCACCTCCAGGGATGGTGGGTGTACCACCTCCCTGGGCAGCCTGTGCCAGTGTCTGCCTACCCTTCAGGGAAGAAATTCTCCCCAATATCCAACCCAGACCCCCCCTCTCTCTAGCAGGGGAGATTCCCAAGTGCAGTTTGCAAGTGATGTGTTCCCAATTCCCTTTTGTTACATGAGGGTGGGGATTTTGAATTCTTGGGGTTTTTTTCTGAAATCGGAACAAAACAATATTTGGGTTTTATAAGGTTGTCTTTGTAACTGATAAATCCAGGGGGAGAAAAATAGGAGACAGAAAAATATTTTGTCGTAAATCATGAGGATGGAAATACTCTGTGAAGGATTTTGAAGTACTGTGCAGGTATTCAAACTGCCCTTGCCAATGGGCATTGGACACCCACTTGGGCAGTGAGGGCTGGGAAGGAGATGGGATCTGCCCAGTCTGTGCCCATGTCCTAGGCCCTGACATGACCCAGAGTGAGATCCAGGGAAAAAGGCTCAATCTTCCTGCTGAACGAGGCTGAGCTTGCCTGGGCTCCCTGAGCTTCCCCAGCTCAGGGCTGTGTGCATGACCTACCCCTTCACCACTCCATGGGCCCCCAAAATGCAGCTGAATTGCTGCCCTGTGGTCTTCCCTGTCCACATCCCTCCCCTGGCACCAGGAACAAATCTGCTTCCTGGCCCAGCAGCAGGAAAAGGAGCAGATCTCAAGTAACATCTTTTCACCTGCTGCATTTCCATCACCCTGGCAGAGAAATCCCCCTGCTCTTAGTGCCATTTCAGCCCTTCCTCTTGCCCCAGCCTGCCCAGCCAGGTGCTTTGGGGGAGAATTGTGTTCTTTGTGGGATTCCTGTGTGATGCTTGGGTACTTGGAGGGGCTGTGGAACTTCTGCAAGCTCCCTGCAGGTCAGTGCATGGCTCAGGACTTTGTCTTTTCAGGGAATTTGGTGTAGCACTGTTGCCTTTAATGGTGTCTCTGAGACAACCATAGAGTTTGAGTTGTGAGACAGGCTTTCTTCAGCATCCCCTTCCTCAAGTCTTTCCTCACCTGTCGGAATCTGAGGTGTTGATGATTCTGAGATTGTAAAAGTCTCTGTCTGTCAGCCCCCTGCCAAAGCAGAAGCCATAATTGGTCTGTGCTGGTTTCCAGGTTGTTTATTCTGTTGATCTCTCACATGTTCTGCTGCCCTGCCCAGCTCTGTCCTGCAGGGCAGCGTGTGGGGCTCTGCCCTCAGTGGGATGTGACAAACATTAAATACCAGAAACTCCCTGGGCTGCATTTACAAGAACGTGCCAATATCTGTCACCTACGTTGGACAGTGTGTCCCCAGCCTGAACCAACAGAAAAATGCCAACACCACAGTGAGACATGGAGGGCATGAAGAAGGAGAAAAAGGAAAAAACACACTCAATTTCTTCTATCTTGTTCCTTTTGAATTCTTAATCTAGAATCCAAAAATTTTACTTTTGCACCCGTGCCACACTTAATTATGACTCATATCAAGCACTCAGAGCTGGTAATTCACCCTGTAAGATTGAAAACTCTTTTCCATGGACAGAGATCACAGCCAGTGTCTCTGGGGGCTCTGTCCAGGGGGGTTCCTGACCCCTGCCAGGGTCCCAGACCTGCCAGGGCAGCCAGAGGGAAGCTCTGCTTTCCCACACTCACCCACTGCCATCAGGCAGGAGAAGTTGAAGGCTTGCAAACTGCACCTGGACAGTTTTCCTGCCCTCCCTGGACAGCAGGACACACACACTTTCCTCACACGTTCAGTTTGCTGTCCAGAGGAGAGCTCAGGGCAGGCTCAGGCCAAGGGCTGCACGAGGCTCTCCCAGGGCATGGAGAAGCAGCAGCAGGGTCACAGCTGGGCCAGGCGTGTTGTCACCTCCTCCCAGAGTCCCCACCAGGTGCTGGGAGTGTTTCCAGCCCAGGTGTCTGATGCAGATGCTGGTCAGTTAAACATGATCAGATTATGATCAGTTGAGCAGGTTTCCTGCCTTTTGATCTCATTTTTTACCAGCTCCATCACCTGGCCCCTGTGTGAGTTCTGTCCATCCTCTGCTCTGACCCCTGGGCAGTGCTGGGGGCTGTGCTGAGCCTCGCCTGTGTTACTGCCAAGCTCTCCTGGCCTCAGCCCACGCCAGGGCTGCAGCAGGGTTTGTGCAGGCACACAGTTCGTGGTAGCTGGGATGGGGCTGTGCCCAGAGCCTCATCCCAATGGGTCCAGCTGTGAGAAGCAGGTGAGCAGCACTGACAGCAATGAGACACGGAGTGCCCAGGTGTGCTGAGCACTCACACAGGGAGCAGAGGGCACACAGGGGCACTGCATGAACCATGGGGGTATAAAAGGCTGGGCTGAAGAACAAGAAGGGCTCATGCTTGAAGCCTTCAGAAGCAGTGTGGTGTTGCTCTGTTTGGATTGAAGCCTTCTGCTATTGTATGGTGCCACTCTGTATTGTGGCTGTCTCAGCTGTGACAGGTTTGATCTGCTCTGGCTGTGTCCTGAGAAACCCCCTCACCTGGTCCATGAAGAGCACAGGGTGCTAGAAGAGGAAAGGAATCTCTCTAAAATCTCGTGCTTCCCCATGCCCTGGGCTAGCATTAAGCCCCTGAACTTGGGTCAGCACAGCCAAGATCGCTGCTGTTCCTCACTCCCCCCTGAAACCCCAGGTGGGGTCCCAGCTGTCCTTACCCTTCCCGTGGTGTTCCTGTGTTCCACGGGAGGTACAGCCCAGGCAGGCAGAGCTGGGGCCCTGAGCTGCAGCACCCTGAGGGCCCCAGGAGACCAGCTCCTGCCCAGGGCTCAGGAGAAGTCCTTCCTCCACAGAATCATAAAGCAGTTTGGGTTGCAAGGCCATCTGTTCCTAACCCCCTCCACTCTCCCAGGCTGCTCCAAGTCCAGCCTGGTCCTGGGCACTTGCAGGCTTGGGGCAGCCACAGCTTCTGTGGGCAGCCTGTGCCAGGGCCTCACCACCCTTAGTGAAGGATTTCTTTCTTACATCTAAGAAAATATATTAGGTATGAAGTTATGAGATCCTGTTCTATGCACATGACTGCAATTTTGGCCTGGGGTTTTCCAGGCTGGTAGTCCATTCCCTCCCCTTGCAACAACTCACTGGGATGGGAGGAACAAAACAAGGTGGCCACGTGGCACACATCATGTTGTGGCACACATCATGATGTGGCACACACCAGCTTTGGTGGTGGTAAGTAGACCCAGAATGCTCCAAATTTACCTGCAGCTGGTGGAAAGATTCAATGCCATCAAACAGAGCACTGCTTCAGCAGGTCCTTGGAAAGGCAGAGTGTGTGCCAAAATCCAGCATTTTGAGTAATTAGTAGTAGCTTTGCTCTTACTTGTTGGAGCAACCATAGGCTCCAACAGCACCTGTGGACTCCAAGTTATCAGCGACCAAGCCATGACCTGGAAAGGAGACATTTCAGGGCATGCTTTGACATTTCCAGGCAGCACTGGGGTCCCAGCATCTCAGAAGGCCCCATGAGAGCACCTGCAGCAGGTGGGACCCCACAGAGGATGAGCCCCACAGCAGCACCCACCCAGAGAGAGCCAGGGGCTGGGAGCACCAGGAACAGAGGGACGTGGCACTGACAGCTCTTTGTGCTGGTCCTGGGTAAACCAGGGTTAAATTCAGCCAGGGGAGCATGAGGAAAAGCCTCTCCTTACCCACGTGGGCTGGCACAGCCCTGACCTCTGTTTCCTTAAGGAATTTGGTTGAGCAACCACATCAAAGCCTCCTGGGAATGTCAAACATGCTCTGGAGAGCTCTGGGGGTCTCAGGTCTGGAGAGGCCCGGGGGTGGTGCCAGCTCTTGCACAGGACTCTGCCCCATGGACACCATGGGGACACCATGGGGACAGTGCTGCAAGGGTGCAGCCACTGGGACCAGATCTGCTGTGTGCACCCCTGCATGAGCCACCGGCCCCTCTGCAGGGAGCAGAGCTTGGGACCCTGCTTCAAACCAGTGGGAAACAGCCAAATATCCCCAAACCTGTCAGGGCTGACTCCCCTTGATGGGAGTAAGGGAAATAGAGTGGCTGGAGTGGGGATAGTGCATGAAAATGATCTTTTTTGCTCATTTGTTCATGCCTCTCCCAGTGTGGGGATGGTCAACAACTGAGCTGGGGTCCCTGCTGTGAGGGGTGAGCTTGGTTTGAGCACTGGATGGGCAGTGTCTGTGGCAGGACTGCAGGAACACCCAGGGGCAACCTCTAACAGCTTCAGTGCTACAGGAATGCTGGGGGAAGCTCCAAACTGGTGTAGGGACATTCTTTGGGCTGGAATGCTTATGAAAAATCTGGTTTCCCCCCGTATTTGTGAGGCCCCACCTCAAATGCTGGGTAGAGTTTTGGGCCCCTCATGAAAAGAAAGTGCTGGAGCATATCCAGAGAAGGGACTGGAGCTGGGGAAGGGTCTGGAGCACCAGGAGAAGCTGGGAAGGGGCTCAGCCTGGAGAACAGGAGGCTCAGGGGGGACCCTGTGGCTCTGCACAGCTCCTGACAGGAGAGGACAGCCAGAGGGGTCAGGCTGTGCTCCAGGGAACAGGGACAGGAGGAGGGGAAATGGCCTCAAGATGCACTGGGGGCAGATTAGATTGGACATTAGGAAAGATTTCTTCACCAAAAAGAGTGGCCAGGCCCTGGCACAGGCTGCCCAGGGCAGTGGTGGAGTATCCATCCCTGCAGGACAATGACTTGGGTCATGGTTCAGTGGTGACCATGGCAGTGCTGGGATAATGGTTGGACTCAGTGATAACAGAGGTAATTTCTCATCTGAACAATCCTCTGATTCTATGAAAAAAAAAAAAAATCTTCAAGCAGAAATTACATTTGGGGGATGATGAATTTTTCGCTGGTGTGAGGAGCTCTGAAGGGGTGATTGCAGAAAATATTTCTGCTTCCTCAGGCCTCCCTTCGGGAGCACAGGGATCTTGAGCAGGCTGCAGCAGCTTGGAAAGCAAAAAGCTTTGTCTCCAAAAATAAAGTCAGCTTCCCCGTGACTTATAGCACATGAGGGAAACTTGCCCACCGTTAACTGTCGGGGGCTGTGAGGTGAGCTGAACCCCAGCCCCAGCCCAGGTTCCCGTTTCCTGTGCACACACATTTGCCTCAGGCAGCCCCAGCCGTGGATTCAGCACTTTGTCTCTCAGGAGAGCAGCCTCTGCTCTGGGCTGTGCCCAGCACTGCTGCAGCAAAGGAGGGCACTGCAAACAGCCTGCTGCGTTAGTCCTGCCTTAGGCCTGGCTCAAACCCCCGAGGGTGCAGGGAGCCCTGTTGGTGTGGCACAGCCTGGGCGCCCAGCAGGGCTGGGGAGCACAGCGGAGCCAGCACACACCCGGGGGCAGCCCAGCAGAGCTGGGCAGCGCCAAAGCAGGGGGAGTGTGAGGCTGCAGGGCCCAGCCTGGTGGCTGGGGGCTGCTGTGGCAGCGGGCTGGCTGGAGGTCTGACAGGAGCATCCTTCGAGGGAGCTGTGCCTTTGCCTTGTGTCTCCTTCTCCAGGTGGGAGCTGTCAGCTCCTGGGGGCTCCTGGCACCCCCTACACCCCGGTGACACCCTGGCTGCTGGCCCCCAGCTCTCCTGCACCCCCAGTTCTCCTGCACTGATCACACCCTGCACCCTCAAGTACCCCAGGACCTCTGCAAGCCCTGCACCCCTGCATCTCCCCCGCCAGCACTGCCCACACTGCCCACACCTCTCAAACACCTGCACCCCCAGCACCCCTGCAGCCTGCACCTGAACCATCCCTGCACCTCTGCAGCCTGTACCTGAACCATCCCTGCACCTGAACCATCCCTGCACCTGTGCAGCCTGCACCTGAAACAACCCTACACCCCTGCAGCCTGCACCTGAACCATCCCTGCACCTGTGCAGCCTGCACCTGAACCATCCCTGCACCTGAACCAACCCTACACCCCTGCAGCCTGCACCTGAACCATCCCTGCACCTGTGCAGCCTGCACCTGAACCATCCCTGCACCCCTGCAGCCTGCACCTGAACCATCACACCAACATCACCTGGGGAAACTGAGGCCTGAGGCACCAGCTCAAGGCACAGCTCCAAAGCCACCAAAGCAATGACTGGCCCCTCACAGAAGGAAGCAGCAGGTGCATGAGATCCTCTCTGTGCCCGTGGAGCTCCCATTGCAGCAGGGTGCACCTCCCTCAGGGCTGGACCCCCAGGAGCCCCCTCACCCACGGGTGCTCCCCGGGCCTCAGGAGCCAGGGTTCCTGCTGGGGCCACCCACCCCTGGCATTACCCTGCCACACCCCCCTTTGGGTGCACCTGCCACCAGCCCCGGGCACGGGGCACCCATGGCCAGGGCAGCTCCTGCCTTGGCTGTGGCCAGGTGGCTGCACCCAGGGAGGCACTGGGAGTGCACGGGGGGCACTGGGGTGATGGAGGTAGGGGTGCTGGGTGCAGATGCCCAGCACGGGAGGCACTGGGGTGATGGAGGTGGGGGTGCTGGGTGCAGCAAGCACCCGGTGAAGAGGTGCTGGGAGCACAGGAGCACGGGCTGGGGGGATATTGGGGGTGCAGGGGGCACGGGGGGAAGGCTGCAGGGGAACTGGGGTGCAGGGGTGTCGGGGTGCAGGGGTGGCTCGGCTGTGGGATGTGCAGGGCTGTGGGGTGCAGCGGTAGGAGGGTGCATCCCCCCTCCCTCGGGCCGTACTGTGATCTGAGGAGCCCGGGGCTACCGGGGGTCGGGGATGCCGGCAGTGACCAGGGCAGGGCTATGGGATATTCCGGCTGTCCGGGCTGTCCGTCTGTCTGGCTGTCCGGCTGTCTGGTCTGTCCAGTCTGTCCGGGCTGTCCGTCTGTCCCTCTGTCCGGCTGTCCCTCTGTCGGGCTGTCCCTCTGTCTGGCTGTCCCTCTGTCCGGCTGTCCGGACTGTCCCTCTATCCGGTCTGTCCCTCTGTCGGGCTGTCTGTTTGTCCGGCTGTCCCTCTGTCCGTGCTGTCCGGCTGTCCGGCTGTCTGGTTGTCCGTCTGTCCCTCTGTCCGGGTTGTCCGCCTGTCCCTCTGTCCGGCTGTCCCTCTGTCCGGGCTGTTCCCCTGTCGGGCTGTCCCTCTGTCCGGGCTGTCCGTCTGTCCCTCTGTCCGGGCTGTCCGGCTGTCCGGCTGTCGGGCTGTCCCTCTGTCCGTCTGTCCGGGCTCTCGACCTGTCCGGTCTGTCCAGCTGTCCGGCTGTCCGGCTGTCCGGGCTGTCCCTCTGTCAGGCTGTCCGGCTGTCCCTCTGTCAGGCTGTCCGGCTGTCCGTCTGTCCGGCTGGCGCGGTGCAGCGGCTCCTCCAGGCCGGCAGGGGGCGGTGCAGCGGGGCGGGGGAGGCGGCGCGCGGGCCCCACCCGGTGCGGCAGCAGGGCCCGCGGCGCGCGGACAATACCGGCGGCGGCTCGGCCTCCTTCGGCCCCGCTCGGCTCCGCTCGGCTCCGCTCGGCCTCCTTCGGCTCCGCTCGGCCTCCTTCGGCCCCGCTCGGTCCCGCTCGGCCTCCTTCGGCCCCGCTCGGCCCCACCCCGACTGGCCCCGCCCCGCCTCGGCCTCGCTCGGCTCCGCTCGGCCTCGCTCGGCCCTGCCCTGCCCGGCCCGGCCGCGCTCGGCTCGGCCCGGCCCAGCCCCGCTCGGCCCGGCCCGGCCCGGCTCCGCTCGGCTCAACTCGGCCCCGCTCAGCGCGGCCCGGCCCGGCCGGCACCATGCTGGCGCTCTTCAACAAGCTGCTGGACTGGTTCCGGGCGCTGTTCTGGAAGGAGGAGATGGAGCTGACCCTGGTGGGGCTGCAGTACTCGGGCAAGACCACCTTCGTCAACGTTATCGCGGTGAGCCCGGCGACGCCCCGAGGGGTCACCTGCCCACCCAGGGCTTCACCCTTGGACCCCCGTTGCGTCCCCATTGTACCCCTATTGTATCCCCATTGCACCCCATTGTACTCCCATTGCATCCCTATTGCACCCCACTGCATCCCCATTATATCCCCATTGCATCCCCATTGTAATCCCATTGCACCCCATTGTAACCCCATTGCACCCCACTGCATCCCCATTATATCCCCATTGCATCCCCATTGTAATCCCATTGCACCCCACTGCATCCCCATTATATCCCCATTGCATCCCCATTGCACCCTACTGCATCCCCATTATATCCCCATTGCATCCCCATTGTAATCCCATTGCACCCCATTGCACCCCACTGCATCCCCATTATATCCCCATTGCATCCCCATTGTAATCCCATTGCACCCCATTGTAACCCCATTGCATCCCCATTGCACCCCACTGCATCCCCATTATATCCCCATTGCATCCCCATTGTAACCCCATTGCATCCCCATTGCACCCCACTGCATCCCCATTATATCCCCATTGCATCCCCATTGTAACCCCATTGCACCCCATGGCGTCCCCACTGCATCCCCGCACCTTCTACGCCCCCGCTGCATCCCCACTGCATGTCCCCATTGCACCCCTGGGTATTTCTCAGAACGTCTCCGCCCCATCGCGCCCCAGCCTGAAAATGCCTTTGGGGAGGGGGTGCAGGCTGGGGGTGCGGGGTTCAGCAGCGGGGTGCAGGGTGCGGTGCAGGGTGCGGTGCAGGGTGCAGCAATGGGGTGCAGGGTGGGTGCAGGCCCGGGCCGTTCCAGGCAAACCGCATCCCCGGGGCCGAGGGAGTGCTCGGGCCGCAGCCGGGGCAGGCCCGGGCCGGGCCGTGCTCCGCGGGCGGTGCCGGTGCCGGGCCGGGCCGGGCCGGGCCGTGCCGCCGGGGCACTGCGGGAGCTCCGGGGCGCTTTGTCATCCTCCGCGCCGCCGGGACGCGCAGTGGGGCCTCATGCGGACCCCGGCGGGCTCGGTGCCCCGGGGCCCCGTGCCTGGGGGCCGGTGTGGAGGTGTGTGCCCGGCGCCCTTCCCCGGCAGCAGCGCGCTGGGGGCGCCGGCGGCTCCCGCAGCGGCGGCCGAGCGGGGCCGGGCAGGGCGCACCCTGCATCCGGCAGCGCATCGGGAGCTGCGTGCCCTGGATCCCGAAGCCAGGGCGTGGCTTCACCCCTGGGGATGCTCGGCACTCGCCCCTCTGCCTTTTCGGGTTGTTCTCGCCCTGTCACTAGTGATGGTGCAAGGCGGGAGGATCCTGAGGGGGTGGGTTTGGGCTGTTGTCCCCCGAGGGTTTCATGGAGGGTGGCGGATGCAGATCCGCCCTGCTTCCCCCACTGGCCCCTGGTCCCTGGTTGCGCCGAAGTCCGTGCCTGCCACGGCTCCAAAGCAGAGCGAGTTGGTGCTGGAAGCTGCTGGAGCTCATATGGAGGCTTTATTGCACTGCCCTTTGGGAGGTGCTGAGGGACGAAAATGTCCTTCCTGAAGTGTCTAGGGACAGAGAAAGGACACCCTAAAATACTTTTCATCGTGGAGATGATGGCGCTCCTGCTCTCAAGCCGTTTTGCTGGAAGTCACTTCTTAGTGCTCCAATCTCCTGCTGGTTCCCCCCATAAACCAACACCAGTGTCTGGGGACAGGGAGCATTTTGGCTTTAGGGCAGTGACCCTGAGTACCAATCCTATTTTTGGGGGACCTCTCCCTGCCACTTGCGTGTTTAATAGTCAATTTTTGTAATCCCATGCCAGGGTGGGATGTGGTGGTGCCACGTGTGAGCTGCTCCTGCTCTTGATCTGCTGGGTGCTGCTGCCTGTTTACAGCACCCAGGCTACCTTAAAAATGGCAAAGTAATTTAGTGTTGGTTTTAATCACCCGCTTAAGCTGTGAAGGGTGATGGAGTTTTATCCCAGACCTGCTTCACTGTTCTGCCTCGCAGGGCTGGAAACCCCAAGGGTTGGTGTTCCTCGGTTCCCTGTTCCCCACATGCCTCCTCCTCTCCCAGCCACATCTGGGGCAGACAGGGCTCAGTGTGAGCTTTGTGGGATTTACTTCTGTGAGTAAAATACTTTGTACCTGGCACTGTAACTGTGGGCAAGACCCCACTGGCAAGGCCCATGCACTGGGACTCTCTCTACTTAGTCAGGATTGCTGGTGTAGGGAAAAGGAACTTTGAGGAATTGCAGCAGCTCTTGAGGTGGCTGAAGTTGGCACCATGGTCTGCTGGTCTGTTGTGGGGTGTTTGAGACCCTCACATGGCAGTCAGGCTGAGGGTGCTGAGTGTGGCCTCTCAAGTTATTTGGAAAGTTCAAATTTTGTGGCAGATGCACACAAGAAGAGGCACCAGCTTTTGAGAAGACATCCTGGAATTGTTTGGCACAGTGAAAGAGAAGCATGGCACAGGAAATGCCAACTCAACAGGAACTGCCTGAGGTCTGGAGGCGCCTGGCTTTAGGGTGTTGCAATGGGGTTGTTGGAAGGGGAAATAGCTGTGATTTGGGCTTAGTGGGAGGATAAAACCTGAACTGAAGAAGTATGGGATTTAGGTGTTGGAGAGATGTCACAAGAAGCTTTTCTGGGGCCGGAGCTGCTCTGGGCAGGTTGGAACTGGCCTTTTCTTGGAGGATTTGTAGCTGCACCTGACTGAATAGTGGACTCTGGTTCCCTGGAAGGTGGGTGGCTCCCTCCAGCAGCCAGGCTGTGCTTGTGCCAGGCAAAGACTTTGCAGAAGCCAGCTGTGATCAGGGTGACTTCTCGAGGCTCACCTGCCTGGGGTGGGAACTTTGATTTTCCAGGACTTATTTTTTCTTTTCCTAGCTGTTGATAGCTGAGGCTTCAAGTCTTTCCTGCAAGGAGAAGTGAACACTGTAGATACACCTGGTCTTGATTTAACCTGAAGCTAGTGGGCTTTTAGCTGCCTTTTCTCCAGCCTGGTGGTGCCATGAATGACTCAAGGGTGTTGAGAGCTCCTCAGCAGGTGCTGGGGCCCAAAACCTGTCAGTGCAGGCCATGGTTAGAGCAAGAGAGCATTGCTGCCTTTTAGCATCACATGCTTTCTGCCTGTGCTAGAGCCTTCCAAGAGAGTGAAGGCACAAGTGCCGGAGTGTTGGACGTGTGGTGGGCGCTCTGGAGCACAATCCTCTGCTCTCTGCTCCAGCCTGGCTGGAAAGTGATTCAGACCAGCGCTGCAAGAGGAAACATGGAGCTCCTGGAGCGAGTTCAGTGGAGGCTGTGAAGATGCTGACAGGACTGGAGCATCTCTCTTATGAGGACAGGCTGAGCGAGCTGAGGCTGTTGAGCCAAACAGACAAAAAGAGGTGGCTGAGAGGGGCCCTCAGCAGTGTCTGTCAGTGTCTGCAGGGAGGGGTCAGAGGCTCTGCTCCCTGGGGCCCAGCAATGGAACAAGAGGAACGGGCAGGAGCTGATGCCCAGGAAGTTCCCTCTGGACATGAGGAAGAACTTTCTCTGCAGTGACTGTGCACTGAACAGGCTGCCCAGAGAGCACGAGTCTCCCTCCCTGGAGACATTCCAGAGCTGTCTGGGAATAATGCTGTGCCATGTGCTCTGGGGTGATCCTGGTTGAGCAAGGAGGTGGGATCAGGTGACCCACTGTGGTCCTTCCAACCTGACCCATCCTGTGAAACCACATCAGCCCGGTGTTTGGCACCAGGTAGGATGGTGGATGGTGGGGCAGTAGCCAGCTCTGCAACAGCACTGCCAGGGGAGGCATGGCCTGGAAGTGACTCAGAGGACTGCAGAGCTCAGCACCTGCTCCCACCCCTCCTCAGACAGACACTGAGCCCTTGGCCGGCCAGCTGACCATGTGGGCAGGATGTGCCCTGGATGAGCCTGGGAGGGAACGTGCAGCTCCAGGTGTGCAAGGTGCCCAGGGTTTGCTGGGGAGGTAGAGCAGAGAGATGCTGAGGAAGTAGCAGGGAGATGTTCTGATGGGTTTGCACTGTTCTGTCTTGGCACCACCTCTCCTGGGTGTGCCCCGAGTGGGGTCTGGCAGGGCCAGCGTGGGTGGGAGGTGGCCATGGGTTCTCCTGCTGCCTCCACATGCAGCACCTGGGCCCTCCACGATGTGTCTTTGCACCTTGCCTCATAGTGCAGAAGGTGTGGTGTTTTCTGGGGGAGGGGAGGGTTTCTCCATATTCCTGGAAGAGGAGGAGAATCTGGCTGAGGCATGGTCTTGTCTTGCTGCTGGAAGCTCTGTCAACATGAGCCAAGAAAAATGGATGGACAGTGTGGCTTTCCTGAGATAGGATCCCAGAGTGATTTGGGTTTGAAGGGACCTTTAAAGATCACCTTGTCCAACACCCTTACCGTTGGCAGGCACATACAGGCACCTTCCACTAGCCTGGTTTGCTCCAAGCCCCATCCAGCCTCACCTTGAACATTCCCAGGGATGGGGCAGCCACAGCTTCTCTGGGTAACCTGTGCCAGAGCCTTACCTCTCAGATCATAAAACATTTCTTTTTTAAGTATTTTATCTGTAAGTTTCCCTCTATGTTAGAGCTTGGACAGGGTTTGGCAGGGACTCAAGTGCCACATGGCAGGAGATGCCTGCAGAAGTGCCAGGCTGGGCAGTTTTGGGGATGGTCCAGGCAGTGGTGGGAGGCACCCAACCCGAGGTGCTTTGGGCTTCTGCCTGCCCCACAAAGGGCCATACTCTGGTGCAGACACAGCTGCAGAGCCCCAGGGCTTCCAGCACTACCATCTCTGCCTTCTGGGGGGCAGGGCTGCAGAACAGCCAGCAGTGATGTATCTGGAGCAGGTCACATCAGTTCAGTGTCATCCTGTGCTGGGACAGGGTGACAACCACCTGGCTGCAGTGAGGAGGAAGGCTTGGCCACCTCAGCCCTGCATGCTGCTCACCAGAGCAGGGGGAGGCTGAGGGGGCTCCTGTGCACATGCCAGGAGCCGAGGTCCCTGTCTGAGCCAGGCCTGATGGCTGTAGTGGCAGGTGATGTGGTGCCCATGGGCATGTGTCAGGATGGGGCTCAGCATGAGCTGGGGGCACCGCTTGCCCTGGCAAAAGCTGAATTCTGACCTCTCCCAGTGACCCAGCTGGAGAGTGTTGGGGCAGGGCACCAAGGCAGAGTGGTTTGGGCAGAGCAGTGGGTGGCCCTGGCAAAACCAGCAATGAACTGGAGTCTGTAAAGACCTGATCTGCCATTTGTGGCCACAAAATCCATCTTGCCTGCAACAATTTTTGTGCTTCCTGGTGGAATTGGGTTGGACTCAATGATCTTGAAGATTTCTTCCAACCTAGTAATTCTGTGAATTCTGTTCTTAAGCAATTGATGTGGCTTGGCATCATCTTCAGGTTGAGCATGGATGTATGTCCATTACATAACCAAAATTTGGGGGAAGAGTGTGTCCAGTGAAGCTTTTGCTTGTCTCCATCTGAGTGCTCACTGCTTTCCTGGCAATGGAGCTGTGGATAGCTGGACCCTTCAGGGAGTTAAAAATATGATGAAGGCACCAGTATCAGGGATGGTTGGAGAAGGAAGAGAAAACTCTGTGTTTCCACCAGTGAGAGTTGCTTTCAGAGAAGAGCTGATGCAGGATGAGCTGATGGA
Source organism: Lonchura striata (assembly GCF_050655825.1). NCBI lineage: Eukaryota > Metazoa > Chordata > Aves > Passeriformes > Estrildidae > Lonchura > Lonchura striata. The sequence continues at coordinate 8,515,761 of NC_140728.1, read as the reverse complement.
AGAGGAGCATGTGCAAGATGCTTCTGTGGGTGCTGGGACAGCAGGGAGCACGTGTGAGCCATCCTGGAGCTCAGTGCCTCGCACTCCCTGCTCAGCCTCTTTTGGACAGCTCAAGTAGTTTTATTTTGGCCCTTGGCCATGGACAGCCTGGAGGCAGGTGCTGCAGTGGGAGAGGGGTTTGGGGCAGGCAAGGCTGTGGTCACTCAGACATGCTCTGTCCTACCTGTGGAAGAAAGAAGAGGTGACTTCTGGCTCCTGCAGATCATCCCTTCCTGGAAGAAGGTTCTGTCACATGGGAACCTTACCTTGTGTGGCTTTTGCACAGCCACATGATCCCATGATGTGATCTGGAATTCCTGAGGGAAGTGCCTGCAGCTTCCAAGAGCTCTTCAGCAATTGCTCTCCGTGCCCACCGGTTCATAAAGCTCAGTTGTGTGTTGAACCTCAGTCCACAGGAGAGGTCCCCTGTGGATCCCTGCCTGCTTCCCCTCCTCTCCCATGCCCTTCCTCACAGTTCTTTCTGGGTGCAGCGTGGCCTGAACCCCCCTTGGCTGCTGAATGCAAAAGGGATGTGAAAAAGGGAAGCCGGGTGTATTGCAGAGCCTTTGGAAGAGGTCAGGAAAACCCTGGGGACTTGCTGATGTGGTGCATCTGGAGGAGCCACAGGCTCAACCAGGCACAAAAATCTGCTTGTGACAAAACAGCATAAACTGACTTCCTGTTTTGAGGCTTGTGTTAACTAAGAGAAAAGCCCTCAAGAAAGTGAGGATTTTAAGGTAGTAAAGACCTGCTAGGATGAGTTCGGCCATGGTTGGTGGTTGCTGCAGGTTTCTGGCACTGATGGCTGAAATCCCCAAGGCTGCACTGTGCTGGCTGTCAGACATTCTGCCCTACTGGCTCCTCAGCATTCCACAGCATGGCCTCCCCCCAGGATGTATTTCTGGGCCATAAGCCTGGTTTAGTGCCAGGGAAGCTGCAGGGCTGTGCCAGCTCCTGTCTCCTGCCCCAGAGCTGCCACATCACTGCTGGCACTGCCCGTAATGTCCCTGTGCTGCTCCACCTGGGCCCATCCTGCAGCCTTGGGATTTGAGCAGCACGCAGGGACGTGGGGTGGGCTTTGCCACACTGTTGGAGATGAGCAATGAGCTGGTTGAACATTCTGTGTGTGTTAAGGAAGTTTTGGAGATGCAGAGCTGTGTTACTGTAATGTATCCTCCCCTCACTGTTATCATGGGATGGCCTCGGCACTCGGGAATTTGGGAGGGTTGGATCCTTACTGTGGCAACACCGGAGCTCCAGCCGAGGTGTGAGAAAGTGATCTGCACCCCGGGCAGCAAGGAAGGAGTCAGGGACAGGACTCCAGGAGTGGCTGGAGGTAGAAAAGGGGAGCATCCATCCTGAAGATGAGCACATGGCTGGTAGTCACAGGGTCTCCCAGTGCTGTAATTTTTCCTTATGCAGTCCTTTTGTTGTAGTTTTTGTTAAGGTTTAATAAACCTTTAACATTTTAAAAGTGAGGGTTGTTTTTCACAGGACCCCTTGGTGTGGTGCTGGGCTCCTGAGCTCGTGAGCCAGCAGCAGCAGGGGGATGGCTCCTGCTCACTGCTCCAGCAAGCCTGCCCCGTTCCACAGCAAGGCTGGGCTGCTGCAGCCCCGCAGGGATCCTGTGCATCTGATGCATGAGCTCAACAGACATTGGAGCTGCACTGGGAGCAGTTCTGGGGGCAGGAGGGAAGCCCTTTGTGATCCCCAAGTCACCCAGCACAGGCAGGATGCAGAACTGGGTACCAGTGCAGACAGCTCTCATTTGAAAGCAGAAGTCAGTCTGGTTTCAGCTGGGCTGTAAATGATCCAAAGCACAAAACATGCTGGTGCCCCCAGGACTTGCAGCTGGAAAGGAGCTGGAGCAGGAGGTGGCTCCTGGGTGGGGAGCCCAGCCTGGAACCAGGGGGTCCTTCCAGGGCTGCAGTCACTGCAGAGGAGCAAGGGCTCAGCCTCCTCCCACAGAGGGCTTGAGAGAGCTGGGATGGGCAAGCCCCCAGCCCACTGGGACACCAGTGAGACCAGGGCTGAGGGTGGCAGCTCGCTGCAGGGTTGGGGCCTGCATTGGGACACCCAGGGCACCTGTGGCACTGGCAGCAGCCAGTGTCATGGTTTAGGAATGGTATTCCCCAGTTTGGAGCTCCCGCTGCTGTTAGGTGTTGGCTGCCTCTTGCTTCCCCTTCCCCCTCCAACTGGAAGCACAAAAGGCAAAGATGATGGGTTGAGATAAGAATAATTTACTAGAGACAGCAACGAGATAAGAAGACAATAAGCAGCACTACTAATAACAAAAGTGTACTGGGAGAGGGTGATTTACATGCAAAATGCTCACCAAGCCTGGCACAATGGCACAATGGCTTCCTTCTGCCCACCAGGCTTTCTCCCAGCTGGAAAAGAGCAGCATTCCTGTAGTCCTGGTGGCACCGTGTCTCCTGGGCTCTGTGCTCCTGGCACCTGCGGGAGGGTTGCACCGTGCCCAGGGCAGGGCTGGCAGAGCCTTTGGGGTTAAACCAGGCTGTCAGCCTTGCTGCCCTGCCAGGGTGAGCTGGCCCCATTCCTCTACCTGCTTGATTTATTAAAAAAATATGGATATTGATTTATTACCAATATCCAACTGTGACGGACAAAAACTCTCTAACAGTTTAAAGTTAGAAAGTGTGTGTTTATTGTGTGTGGGATAGCTCCCAAATCCACACCGCAGCTTCCAGGTGATTACAGAGCCCTTTTATCCATACAAGTATTGAATAACCAAAATACAAATACATATTCATCATTTTGGTACATCCCATTCCTCACTTCCTATGCTAATCACTCCAAAAGCTGTTTAAGCATGTGTGGTTTGTTCCTTGATATGGGTCGGTGTCCCTTTCATGGGGAGGGGTCCCAAAATGAGGAAGTAAATGAAGTCTTCCTCATTCTGACCTTTCTACCTTTTCAATGCAAATATGACAAATGAACTCTTGGTAGAACTCCCATTCCTTGTCTTCAATTGGTTTCAGAACAGAGGAGGCCACAATTGTCTTACGTTCCTAAAAGCAATTTGTCAGTTTGTGTATTCTTCATTATAAACCCAGCTAACTAAACATTGTGCTGACAAGCAATCAGTTATCAGTTAACTACTAACTCTTAACTTCATCAAGGCCTACTCATTTATTTTAATTAACTCTAGTAAGGCTTATCTCTAACTAAAATCTTAGTTCCTCTAAAATCTCTAAATTCCTTAAAATTTACGTTTCATGCTAACGCTGTCTCACCTTGTTCCCTGCAGTCAGGACAGTTCAATGAAGACATGATCCCGACAGTGGGTTTCAACATGAGGAAGATCACCAAAGGGAATGTTACCATAAAGGTAAGATGCAGTTGTTACTGCTGGTGAGGGCTCTTGGGATGAAAGGTGAAGGTGAGGGAGGTGAAAGAATTCCAGGGATCCCAGCTGCAGCGAATAGGATAGGGTAGGATAGGATAGGATAGGATAGAATAGAATAGAATAGAATAGAATAGAATAGAATAGAATAGAATAGAATCATAGCAGCATTAAGGGTGGAAAGTCCCTTTAAGATGGAGTCTGACCAGGGGTGCCATGTTCACCACTAAACCGTGTCTCCAAGTGCCACATCCAGGTGTTTTGTTAACATTTCCAGGGAATGTGATTCCACCACCTGGAAGTTAAAGATTTGCCCTCTTAGGGTCCTGCAGGTACCCACCAGAGGTGGTGGGAAGGGCTGTAGGAGATCCAGACTTGTGCAGTGAGAGCTGGTCTGGGCTGCAAAGCTGGAGGTTTCCTTGGATCTCTGGCTTGCTGGGAGGAACTTATGGATGTGGTCACCTTGCTGAGGGTGGTAGTGCTGGGGAAAACAGGTCATGGCTTGCAGTGGTGGTCTCTGCCTTGAGAGCAAAGGAGGAGGAGGGTTCTATCTGTTCTGGACTTTCCAAGGGCCCGGTGTTGTACTGGGAAATAGCTGTTGGACAGGCTTGAAAAGCTGGCTGGGGGATCTCTGTCTGCTGCAGGAGCACTTTTGAGAGTGTGCAGAATGTTCTTAAATGGGATGTGCCTCAGGGAAATGGCAGGAGGTGTGATGGGCATGGGGAGGAGCACCCAGCTTGGGCCAGGGGTTTCTCCATGCCAGCAGAGGCACACCACAGGGGGATTGATTCAGCATCCTCCAGCTCCCCTTCCTGAGATTTCTTCCTCCTTTATCAAGTCAGGAGCCTCCTCCTGAGGTTTGAGCTGAAGAGGAGAGGATGGGGGTGGGTTTGGTGCATGAATGCCCCAGGTGGCCACATGGAGGGGGAAGAGTGCTGGGCAGGAGTGTAGGTGCTGGGTGGGTGCCAGGGTAACCGTGCCATCTCCCTGTCACAGCTCTGGGACATCGGGGGGCAGCCGCGGTTCCGCAGCATGTGGGAGCGATACTGCCGTGGAGTGAGTGCCATCGTGTGAGTACCCAGAGCCCTGCTGTCACCCTGCTGCTGCTGGGCCGTGCCAGGGGTGCTGGGGTGCCTTTGCTGCCCGAGCTGGACACCCGTGGCAGGAGTTGGAATCACCGAGTCAGCATGGAGTCACGAAGGCTAAGATCATAAAGTCCAGCCATTAACCCAGCACCACTGTATTCACCACTAGACTGTTCCCAGATGGTTTTTGAATACCTGCAGGGATGGTGACTCTACACTGCCCTGAGCAGCCTGTGCCAGGGCCTGGCCACCCTTTTAGGGAAGAAATTTTCCCTAATACCCAACCTAAACCTCCCCTAATCCAACCTGAGGCCATTTCTTCTGGTCCTGTTGCTTGTTTCCTGGAAGGAGAGCCCGACCCCCACCTGGCTCCACCCTCCTGTCAGGGAATTGGAGAGACTGAGAAGGTCCCCCTGAGCTTCCTTATTTCCAGATACTTCCCTTGGGGACTGAAGTCTACATGGGCTATGAGCAGAGGACAGCCAGGTCCCTCCAGCTGTTCAGAGCCTCCTCTTCCCTTCCAGCATCCCTCAGTGCAGCTCTGTTGCTCAGATCTCACCCTTCCAGGCTCCCATGCATCCTCTGTGCTGGCTGCTCACTGCAGGGGCTGAGCAAACCCGGTCATGAGGCTCAGCTCTTTCCAGAGGAGAGGCTGGTTTCCAGGTCAGGATGTTTATGTGCTGCCAGATAAATCTTGTGCTGAGAGCAGGAGTCTCACCCGCTACTGAGTCAGCAAATCTGAGTGTCCCTGGGTGTCCCCTGCCTGCAAACAGTGCAGGAAAAGCAATCCCAGGGAGTCCAGGCTTGGGGTGAGCGTGGCAAGGCACTCATGGGAAGCAGCTTGCCTATTCCAAAGGACAAATACTGATCTTGGGACACCATGCTGGGATTACTTAAACCCAGTCAGAAAATGAGGTTTATGGGATCTTTCCCAGGTGACCATACCCTGAGATTTGGAGGGCTGCTTTCTGTGCTGCCCTTCCCAGCCCTAAGCCTTGGCAGATGAGGAGGAGTGTGGTACTGCTTGTTCTGCATGTTGAGACAGTGGTGTCTGCTCCTGCCCTTGCAGACTGTCACCATGGTGGGACATGGCTTTGGACCTGCAGGAGTGTTTTTATTACACTTTTTATGACAATGAGCTTTGCTGGAAATGATAAAATCTCTTGTCTTTTCACTCCTTTTGCTGCCTCCTTTCATAATGTTGTAATTTTGGCCCATGTGGTTGTCAGGAAGCAGAAGGACCTGTGAGCATCCAGGTCACACTCCAGGCCTCGTCACATCGAGCTGTGTCAGGTGCCTTTCCCTTTGCTCTCAGCTGCCCCCCATGCCCAGCATGCCAAAGGCTGGGGCAGTCCCTGGGGGTGGTTTTCCCTCTTGGCACAGCGTTCCCATTTTCCTGTGTTAAGTACTTCAGTAGTTAGGAGCTCTTTTCCTATTTTTAAATAATTCCCCAAAGCCTGATGAGCTGGTCTTTCTCACTCCTTCTCTCCCAGCTTCTTGATCTTTGAAATCAAGGCTGCTTTGATCAGTTCCTCACCCAAGTTTTGGCTTCACTGACGTCATTTGTAGGATAAAAGTTGGCCTTTAAGAACAAAGTCCTTTCCCAAATCTCCTCTTTTGCTCAGAGGAGCATTGGTGGCCACCGGCTTCACATCCACGTCCTCCATGGCCCCTCCCAAACTTACCCCATTGATGGGATGAGGAGATCCTTCCCCTTCTTGTCTCATTGTCACCTCTGCATCCTCAGCTTCTCCTGCCTTCTCTGCTTGTCCTGAGTGTTTCCATGGCAGCTGCCATGTGTGTGTTGTTGGAGACAATGTGTGTCCTGCAGCTTCTCCTGCCTGGCTTCCCTCGCCCAGCCTGGGGCTGTCAGCAGGGTGACAGCTGCAGGGACAAGGATGAGGTGCTGCCCCACTCCCCTGGGAGACATGAGGGGCTCAGCTCCACAGCCACCCTTGGGAAGAGGTGGAAGGATCCTGTTACCAACCACCCCCACGTGCTGGCCCAGTTCCCGGGGGGGGCAGTGAGCTGCTGTGGGACGAGGTTTGGGGGTGGCACGGAGACCTGGGCCCCTGTGCTCAGGGCTGTCCCTTCCCTTGCAGGTACATGGTGGATGCTGCTGACCAGGAGAAGATAGAAGCCTCTAAGAATGAACTGCACAACCTGCTTGACAAGCCACAGCTCCAGGGCATCCCGGTGAGCTGGTGCCTCCCTCGTGGTCCCCGGGCTGGGCACTGCCAGGGCTCGCAGAGCAGATTCAGTGAGGAGCTCTCCTTCCTTGCAGGCATCACTTCCCTGCTGCACTCCTGAGGGAGCCAGCTGGGACAGTGGCACTTCCTAGGTCAGAACTGGGCCAAGCAACACAGAGGGACCTTTAGGGCAGAGAGCACAGGTCAGGTCCCCTGGGGGAAATCTGTCCTCTCACATGGATTTGCACCTGATTTGTGGTGTGACAGAAGGTGCTGTCTCCTGTGAGAGGAGCTGCTGGGCTGTGACACGTGCAGGAGGTGGGACATGTCACAGGTAGGCTGTTCTGCCAGGTGGGCTGTGCACCAGCCATCCCAAATCAGCATCCTTTGAAAGGAGCTAACTGAAGATCTTGCCAAGGGTCCCAAATGCCCACTGCCAGCTAAATTAAGCTCCTGACATACCAGGCTGCAGTTGCAGGCCTCTGAAGGCTCTCTCTGAGAAGAAGCCTCCTGATGGGGACTGGGGTGGGGAGATGCTCATCCTGCTGAGCTGAGCCTGCCCAGTGCAGGCAGCCACAGCACCTCCCCTGTCAGGTGACAGTCACACTGCTCCGAGGGACAAACCAGTCCTGCTGGGAGGAACAGGGATGGCACAACCAGCTGATCCTGCCTTGGGCTGCCTGCCTGCAGAGTGTGCTCTGCTCAGCATCTAGGGCTTGCTCCTGCTGGATAAAGTCAGTGTTAGCCATTTCGTTTGATTTTTTTCCCCAGAGACAGCGAGAGGCTCCTGGGAGAATGTCCTGGGTGGCACAGCAGATGCTGGTGCCCTTCAGAGGGGATGTGCTGTGGGGCCATCTCCACACTGGGAGCAGGGAGTGCACAGGAGATGCTGTGTATGGCTAATTAAAGCAGTTAATTGAAGTGCTCTGTCGTCTGAGTGCTGCTGAAGGGAGTTCCTCTGTCTGGGACATCCTAGTGGAGTAGCCAGGGCTGTGTGGTGTCACGAGCAGCTCTGCTTCTGGCTGGCAGAAGCCAATTCCTGCCTGGTCTGCTGGCCGGGTGCTTCAGGTGTCCCCTGTCCTGCCCTGCAGGTCCTCGTCCTGGGGAACAAGCGGGACCTGCCCGGTGCCTTGGATGAGAAGGAGCTCATTGAGAAGATGTAAGTGTGCCAGTGCCCCCCCGGGCACGGGGGGTGTGACAGTGTGACCCTGGGGCACGGGGGGGTGTGACATTGTGATCCCTGGGCACAGGGACTGTGACACAGTGTGACCCCAGGCACAGGGGGTGTGACACAGTGTGACCTGCAGGGACTGTGACACAGTGTGACCCCGGGCACAGGGGGTGTGTGACACAGTGTGACCCCAGGCACAGGGGCTGTGACACAGTGTGACCCCAGGCACAGGGGGTGTGTGACACAGTGTGACCCCAGGCACAGGGGCTGTGACACAGTGTGACCCCAGGCACAGGGGGTGTGTGACACAGTGTGACCTGCAGGGACTGTGACACAGTGTGACCCCGGGCACAGGGGGTGTGTTACACAGTGTAACCCTGGGCACAGGGGGTGTGACACAGTGTGACCCCGGGCACAGGGACTGTGACACAGTGTGACCCCTGGGCACAGGGACTGTGACACAGTGTGACCACGGGCACAGGGGGTGTGACACAGTGTGACCCCGGGCACAGGGACTGTGACACAGTGTGACCCCTGGGCACAGGGACTGTGACACAGTGTGACCCTGGGGCACGGGGGGTGTGACACAGTGTGACCCCGGGCACAGGGACTGTGACACAGTATGACCCTGGGCACAGGGGGGTGTGACACAGTGTGACCCTCAGGGACTGTGACACAGTGTGACCCTGGGGCACAGGGGGTGTGACACAGTGTGACCCCGGGCACAGGGGGTGTGACCCACGGGCACAGGGGGTGTGACACAGTGTGGCCCATCCCTGTTCTGCCCTGTCCCCACCAGCACGATGGCCTGTCTGGGGTGGCACTGTGGGCCTGGGGTGGGCTGGCAGAGTTGAGTGGCTGAGGATGTCCAAGGTGACACCTTGTGGAGACACAGAGGAGATGGAACCACCAGTGCCAGGCTGGGTCCCACGTGCCACATGGTGGCGTGGGGGCCTGGCACAGCGTGGCACTGGCTGCTGGAGCTGCTCACTGGGCAGTGGGACTGGGCTCCTCCACTGGGGGGATCTGGGATGCTGCACTGACTCCCAGCATTTCCTCCCCTTCAGCCACCTCTCAGAGCACCTCTGGACTGTGGGCTCCTGTGCAGCTCCCATGCTGCTCCCAAAACCTCCCTGCCCCATCTGGCTGCAGAGCTGGGGGAACCTATGGAATTTGGTGGCCAGGGTCTCTGTGGGATCGGGTCCCTCCTGCCCTGTCACACAGTCCCACCCCAGACCTGCCATGGTGCCCTCACCTGGCCCACACCCAGCTCCTGGAGAGCCTGGGGAGCTGCTGCCCCTCCACTGTGCCCTGTCTCAGAGAGTCCAGAGAGACCCTTCAGGGGCTGCCCAGGGGTGTCTCCCATGGCCACCCCACACAGCTCAGAGGCTGCAGGCAGCACTTGCTCCCTCCCCACAGGAACCTCTCTGCCATCCAGGACCGAGAGATCTGTTGCTATTCCATCTCCTGCAAAGAAAAGGACAACATCGGTGAGTGCTGTGGGCTGGGGGGCAAGGGGGGCAGCCCATGCCCACGTGTTTGCCCGGGTACAGGGGGAGGTGACAGCCAGAACAGGCTCTAAGCGTCCCCTTGCCTCTGCAGACATCACCCTACAGTGGCTTATCCAGCACTCGAAGTCCAGGCGAAGCTGAGATCCTGCGGGCCTGGCTCGGATTGGGAAGATGCCATTGTCCAAGCCCACGCCCCTCTCTCCTGCTCTGTCCCTCCAGCTCTCTCTCTAGATGGGTATTTTTAGGGGACCCCAGACTCTGCTGACATTGGGGCAGAGTCCTTGTTTTTATTGTAAAGGAGATGTCTGACTGCCCTCCTCTTCCCCTTTCCTCTCCTCCCCCTCTCTTCCTCCATTTTGGCACTGTTCTGTTGTTGTCTGTGTATACAGTATATATATATGTATATATATTTTAATTTTTTAATTTAAGGGATAGTGCTGTTATTAAATTGGGCCCTGTGAACAGTAGGAAAGCTGGGGCTCCCCAAGGCCAGCCAAGGGTCAGTGTTGGGATGAGGAGGGTGGTAGCAGAAGGCAGCCCTTGGGGATGGGGCTGTGCCAGCTGCAGGCAGGTTCCCTGGGGCTCCCTTTTCCCTTCTCTGGGTGTCCTGCTGCTGCCTCTAGGCAGAGACCACCCTGGGGGTGTTGGGGGTGCCCACCATGCCCTGCCTGCCTTGGGCTTGGAGAGGGGAGTGTGTCAATGCCACCTGCAGGCTCCTCACCCCTCCGGGGGACAGGGATTAGCCACAAGCCACTGCCATCAGCCTCCCCCTGCTGCCTCCACTTCCCTAACCCTTCTCTGGGGTCCAGGGCCACTTGTCCCCCTGCCCCATGTGTCCCCTGCTCTTGTGCCTGGGCCAGATCCTGCCCACTGCCAAGCCTGGTGGCTCAGGGGATGACCTGGGGCACTGGTGCCAGTGCTGGGGGCCCAGCAATGCCAGCAGCCCCTGGGGGAGCTGGGGCTGGCATCTGCCTCCCCCTGTCCCCATGTAACCTGCCTCAGCCCCATGTAGCCCCTCAGGACAGCTGTGCTGGCTCCCCACGTGCCAAGTGGCATCGCCTGTGCCCGGCTGGGGCTGCTGGCTCTGCCCTGGCCAGGGACATCCCTTGGGATGCCAGAGAGGGAGGGGCACATGGAGCCACCTGGAGACACACTCAGAACATCTGTGCACGCTCAGTGCTGCTCACCAGTCCCAGGGGTTGTGCCCTGTGCCTGCTCCCCGTGCCCTTCTCCCTGTGCCCTGCTCCCCGTGCCCTGCTCCTCATGCCCACCTCCTCATGTCCTGCTCCCTGTGCCCTTCTCCCCATGCCCTTCTCCCTGTGCCTGCTCCCCATGCCTTGCTCATGCCCAGCTCCCTGTGCCTGCTCCCCATGCCCTGCTCCCCATGCCTACTCCCCGTGCCCTGCTCCCCATGCCCTACTCCCCGTGCCCTGCTCCCCATGCCCTGCTCCCCATGCCCTGCTCCCTGTGCCCTGCTCCCTGTGCCACCCCTGCCCTGCTGCCCTGGCTGGGAGGCACGGGAGCAGTGGGGCAGGGGGCAGCAGGGCTTGTGGGGACGATGGTCAGGTCTGGGTGTGCACCATGGGGGACGGTGGGAGTCCTGTGGGGTGGCAAAGGCTGTGGCTGTCTGTGCCATGTCTGTGCCATGGGCTGGGGCTCTGAGGTGCAGCCTGGGGCCTGGCCACGTTGTTTGGGGCCAGTTTGGGGGCACTGGGCTGGCACTGGAGGGTGGGTGTGCAGGGGGGGCAGCTGCTGGTCCCAGTGCAGGGCTGGGGCACAGGGTGGACATGGTCAGGGGGGCTGCAGGGCCCCTCTCAGCCTCTTCCCCCTCAGCTCCAGGACATCAGGCCAGGAATTTACCTTCTGTTCTTGTTTTTGCAGAATTGCACAAAGAGAGGTTTCTTTTTGTTGTTTTTTTTTTTTTTTAATTTAACGACTTGTAAAGTGTTGTCTCCCCCCACCCCCCCCCCTTTTTTTTTTTTTTGTAAGAGATATTTTGACTCAGATTTGACCTCTGTTGGGAAATGATTCTTGTAACTGTACAATTTTTTTTGCCTCCTAATAATAAATTAACAATTTTGCGTTGCGGGTGTGGTTGCTGTCACGTTACTTCCTCGCCATCTGTGCCACCCATCCTTGGGGGCCCTGCCAGGGAGGGAGGTCCCTGTGCCCTGGGTAGCACTGGGCACCTGTGTGGCCGTGCTCACCCAGGAGGTGCTGGAGGCACATCTGATGCTTCCAGATGCTTTGCTTCCGTGGCCTGGGTGCCAAGAGCAGCTCGGACACTCCATCCGCAGCCATGGTTGCTGCTGGACCTTCATCTGCCCCTGCAGTGTCCCAGAACTGCTGCAGAGCCCTGCTGGGTTTGGGGGCCCTGCAGTGCTCCTGCCCCCTGTCCCCGCTCCCTCCTGGGGGCTGTGCCCGCTGCTGCAGGGCTCCTTCGGGGCTGGCTCCTTCCCGCTGTCCCTGGGAGCTGGTGGCCACCGCTGCCAGGTCCCACCGTGCCATGTCCCCAGGGTGGCCCGTGCCATGTGGGCTGCCCTGGCAGCAGGCTGGGAGCACTGCCACAGCCCGTGGGGCAGCGCTGCCTGCTGTGGAGAGCTCTGCTGCTCCAGGATGGTTTGGGTGAATGGAGACGAGGGATCTCTGAAGGCTGTTCTTGGGGTACAAGGTTTATCAGGGATGGAGTAAGGTCCTGCCTCGAGCTGCCAGACACAGCACGTGGTGAGGCTTGAGAGGATGGGAGAGGGGAGAGAAAAAAGGATGCTCTAGGAGAGGGTGAGTTCCAAGAGGAGGGGGAGTTCCAAGAGAATGTGTGGCCCCTCGAAGCCCCCTTTTCAAGGAGCTTCAAGGTGGGCTGGAACAAGGCTCGGGCCAATGGGGTTACAGGCACTTGATGTTTTAGGGGAGGGATACAGGTGTGGGGTGAACTGTACATTTTGGGGGGTGAGATGGAACAGTCCATTTGACCCCTGGACCCATCCGCAGGCAGGGGCATTGTCCGGCTAGCAGGGAGGACTGTTTTATCTTGGCTGTATTATTTATGAATAATTATATTTATCCATCCTTCCCAACAGCCTGCCCCCCTGCCCCTCCCCACGCCCGCAGCCCCGTGGGGCCACAGCACAAGCCTGGCTTTGTTCGCCCTTGGCCCAGGCTCAGGACGGAGCGATGAGGACCAGGCACATGAGAGGTGCCCTCCCCCACCCCCCAAAGCCTCCCGGGACCCCGCTGCCCCCCGGGACATGGGGCTGAAGGCATGGCCTGGGCTCTGAGCCCCCCTGGCTATCCCTGTGCCCAGACGAGACCCCTCTTCTCCCAAACTGTGGGGCCCAGCACGGGCTGAGGGGAGGAGGATGAAAGGAAAAACCCAGTTCTGTGCTCTGGAAAGAAAACTGGGGCTGTTGTTTCCCTGGAAACGGCTCTGTGAAAGCGGAGCGCGGAGCCCGGTGGGTGTTGCGCACAAAGGCCGCAGTGAGCCCCCGGCTTTCAGCGCCCCTGGCAACCCGCTCCCTCGCCCTGGCACTCGGGGCTGGGCCGGCTGCCAGCCCGGGACAAGGAGCTCTCACAGCTCCTCTGGATGGATGGGCTGCGTGGCCAGGCTGCCCTGGGGCAGATCCGTCCTGCCTGCTCCTGACCCCCCTGCTCCTGACCCCCCTGCCTTGCCCTGCCGGGGCCATGTGGGCTTGGACACCCTGATGCCCTGAAGCGTCCTCCTGGGCCAGTCCTGTCCCTGCAGGGGCACGTGGATGAGGGCCAGGAGCCCTGTGGGGCAGTTTGGGGGAGACGCTCTCACCCCAAGGGGTGCTGGGGGTGGTGGTGCCACATCTTCCCACAGCGCTGCACAGCAGCAGGGTGCAGCAGCAGCACCTTGGTTGTGCACATGGGGAACCAGCAGGCTGGGGGCTGCCTCAGCCCTGTGCTGGGCTGGCTGGGTTTTACTGAGTCCAGTTCAAGTCCTGCAAATCATCCCAAACCAAACACTTCAGTGGGAACCCTCTTCCAGGCACTGCTCAGCATCACCCCAGAGGGAGGGAGTAAAGGGGCTGGGGGCCTTTCCCCATCTCCCCTGGCTGCTGCCCGCTCTGGCACAGCTGCTTCCCTGCCCTCCTGCCCCCCAACTGCCCATGCCCACCCCAGAGCCCCCCGGTTTTAGGGAAGAGCCATTCCGAGGGGCTCGCAGGGCTCAGCCCAGCAGTGCCAGCGGCTGCAAGCACGGGGTGCTCTAGGTTACTGGTTTATTGAGCTCGTACAGGGCACGGCTGGAACCCGTGGGATACAGCCAGTTGGAGCTTTTCCTCTTGTGGAGGGGCTGGCAGGAGGGGAGGGGACGGGAAGAGGGCAGTTTGTGTTTGCTGTGTCCTCTGTGAGCCATCATGGTCAGCCTCTGTAGCTTCAGGTAAGACCTTTCCGGCACAACGCCATCTCCAGAGCAGCAGCCCCAGGGTGCCGGGACAGGAGGGTGCCGCTGTCCTCGCTGACCTTTGGGCAGAGGCAAGAGGGTCACCAGTGCAGCCACGGGGACTGGCATTTCAAGCCCCACCTGCCCAATGCTGGGTTTGAAGCCCACGGCGCAGCCCCCTGAGCTGTCTCTCTCTGCTCGTTCCACGTCCAGACACGAGTACTAATGGCAGAACAACGTTTGGTCTTGGGAGGAGGTGGTGAAACGATCACTACGGCTCCCCTGTGGCACTTAGCAGGGGGTGCCAAGGGCCAGGAGGGGTGGGGGAGTCTCCCGGGGCTTGTCGAAGAAGATGGAGGAGGACATCTCGGTTTTGAGCTTGCTGTCGGCGCTGCTCTCGCTGGAAGTGGTGTCGGGGCCGCAGCCCTCGCAGCAGCAGCAGCAGCAGTCCATGAAGGCCTGGCCCAGGGGACGACAGAGACACAAGAGCAGGACGGGCGTCACCGAGCACTTAAAGAACAGGAAGAACTGGTTGATGAGGTTGAGCAGATCCAAGGTGTGCTTAGACAGGTCGGGGGACATGTAGGCCACCACGATGTTGCAGACGTTCTCGGGGGTGGCGCAGAGCCCGTAGATGACGGTCAGGGCGATGATGGTGCAGTTGAGGTGCCCCTCGCTCTGGCCGTGCTTGGCGCCCCGGCACTCGCCCTTCCTGTCGGAGCCGCGGACGCGCCGCGTCACCAGCTGGCAGCTGACGGTGAACAGCACGGGCAGGCAGAAGTAGCAGCCGAAGTACCACCACATGCGGGCGTTCTGGTAGGTCAGCACCAGCGAGTAGATGGACTCGGGCAGGTTGGACGAGGGCTTCATGGCGCAGGACTCGGTGGCCGCGCCGGACGCGGGCGACGCGTCCCGCGCCAGCTGCCACAGCAGGATCTCGGGCACCGCCAGCGTCATGGAGCCCACCCAGATGACGGCCAGCTTGGCAATGATGGACTGGCACTGCTCGATGGGCCGGGTGCTGGCCTGGGGGCTGGTGGCTGCGTGGAACCTGTCGATGCCCAGGGCACAGAGGCTGAAGGTGGTGACTCCCAGTGACGATACCTGGCGAGGGAGGAGCAGAACAGGTGGGCCCTGCTGCAGGGACATCACGGGGGGCTTGGCTCTACCAGGGTCGTGGCAAAGCCCTGGCTGCCTAAGACCACCACCCCTCCTCCAAAGGCTGTAGGGAGGTCACAGCCTGTGGCTGCATCCCAGGGTTTAGAGTCACTTTTCTGTGACTCCTGAAAGGACAAAAATGTCCTCTGACCCTCTAGTCCCTGCCCAGCTCCCTTTTCTGCAGAAGGGAGAAGTTTAGCTGGATATCTGTCTGTCCATCCAGCCAAGGTGGGAAGAGCAGGATTGTCCTTCAGGCTGTCCCTCTATTCTGGGTGGCTCTTGCAGAGGAGAAGCAGGGACCATCACACCCACCAGCACCTTCCCAGGGTTCCCAAGGCCTGCCTGGACGGGCCAAGTGAGTTGAAGGCGCTCTTGTCCCAAATCAGCTTGGGGCAATTTCCGCTGCATTGAGAATAGCAAGAAAAACATCCCCCTTGCCAAAGGAGGAGGCCAAGGGGGGGAGAGGATTCGCTGTGGCTCTGGGAGGGCTGGCCAGGACTGACCAGCATTCCCAGTGCTAGCCCCAGAGCTGGGAGCCAAGTCCCACAGCCCCTGGCCAAGATGATGGCAGAGTCACATGCTGGTGTCCCAGTGCTGTGGCCGTTCCTGGCCTCACGAAGCCATCAAACATCAAACCCTGTGCTGAAAGGCCTTCCCAGCACTCAGGAAACTTCCCAGGACTCCACGTGCTGTGTGGGGAACAGCCTGGAACACTGCCCCCAACCCCCCAGCCTTTTCCTTGGCCCTGGGCTGGTCACTGCAGCAGCTGATGGCCAAAGTGATGCCAGCACTCCTGTGTCCAGACACAGAATGAGGACCAGCCCAGCACCAGCACCTCCCAGCATGTCCCAGCTCCTCTGCCCAGAGCCAGCCTGGGCACCCAGCAGCCTGCTCTGCCCCCAGCACACTGTGCCTGTTCCCTGGCTGGCACTGCAGCCCTTGGTGCTGCTGTGCTGCTGCCTCCTACCCCTACACCCTTCCAGGGGCTCTTCTGTCCCTCCTGGTGCCCTTGGCCCTGTGGAGCAGCCATCTGCAGTGCCCTGGCAGGGATGGCACTGGTGGCACCATCAGTGCAGCACATCCCTGCCCACGGCCTGTCCCCAGGAGCCCCCAGAACCAGCTTTGCTCCCAAAGCCTGGCCCTGTGCCACAGCACTGAGGGTGCCTCTGTGCCCACAGCGTGGCTGAGCCGCAGCCCCAGCAGACAGGAGCCCCTGGCTCAGGTGGTTCCCCTTTCACAGCTGACTCTTTGCTGGGAGCCCCTTTCTGCCCACGCTTTGGGGGGCAGGAGGGCAGTGCAGGGCTGGTGCTGGGGGGCAGAGCAGGACCCCCCACACCAGAACTGTGCTTCCCAGCTGTGACACACTTGTCCTTCTCCATCCCACCATTCCTGTCCCTGACTCCTCTGGCACCAAGCTGTCCCAGGGCACCCTGGTGCTGCTGAATCCCCGAACCTGGTGATGCCACCCCCAGGCTTCTCTCATGGGGCCAGAGAGTCCATGAGCAGCAGAGATCCCTCAGATCTCCCTGGAGACAGCATCTGTTTTGGGAACATCCCCCTTCTCTGGGACACTGAGCCAGCTTGGGCAGATGCCTGCCCCTCTCTGAGCTCACCCAGACGCAGTGTTGGAAGCCCGAGGTGGAGTGTTTGCCTCATCCCTGTACTCCACCTCAGGCTGGCTCAGTGTCCCAGGGAAGGGGGATGTTCCCAAAACAGATGCTGTCTCCAGGGAGATCTGAGGGATCTGATAGTGAGAGGATGGGGTGGGACACCTCTGGAAAGGAGCAATGCCCATGGGCAGGGGCACAGGGGAGCAGGGGGGCTCCCCCAGCACACAGCCCATCCCTGTGCTGGGCTGTGCTCTGCAGGTTTGGGGCTGTGCTCCTGGTCCTCACCCTGCACCCAGAGCACCCAGGGGCATTGGTGGAGCTTGTAGGGCTGTGCCCAGCCAGGGACCCTCGCACGAGTGCAGACCTGGGGCACGGACAGGTGGGTGCCACAGGTGAGTGCCACAGGTGTCTGGCACAGGTGAGTGCCACAGGTGACTGTTCTGGGGCCAGCAGGGCACGGAGCAGCCGGGAACACCTGGAGCACTGGGGTGGATGCTCAGTGGGAGGGGCAGGTTCTGAACACCAGCTGGTCCAACCAAGCCTGAGAGGTTCTTCAGTCACTGCCCCTGAGCTCTCCCAGGCATTTGCACCCTTTGATAAACGGGGCATTGAGCACAGAGAATGGGCAGGCTTGGTCTGTGTGTGCCACCAGGGCACCGAGGGGCACAGCTGGACCCCAAGGCTCCCTCGAGGATGGGAGATGAGCACACGGAGGGTTGGTTTGCAGCACAGGAGCAGCATCAGCCCAGATCCTGCCCTCTGGGGCATTTCTGCTCATTCTGCCATCCCTGTCACCACAGTCCCTCTGGCCTTCCCAGTGGGTGCCTGGCTCTCCCTGAGTGTGGCCAGCCTGTCACACCTGAGGTTTGAGGACAAGCACAGATCCCGGGCTTCCAGACCTGATTCCTGGGCTGTCCCATTCCAGTGCTGACCAGCACTGTCCACCTGCAGCCCCTGCCCCTGGCCACCCTCAGCAGCCCACAGTGGCCACTTGCTGGGCCAGCACACAGCAGGGCTGAGCCCCCAGGCTTTGGGGTGGGCCAGGAACAGACAAAGGGAGGGACCCTGCTGTCAGAAGTCCCTGTGCTGGCTGGATGAGGCTCTAATGGGCTTTTCCCAGCCCTGGCAGCACGGGTGCTGGCTGCAGAGCCTGAGGAATGCCTGGGACAGAGGGAAGGTCACTATGGGACTGTCCCTCAGCTCCCTGCCGTGCCCCACTGGGGGTCTCTGGCACACAGTCCTTGTGCCAGGCCACCGGACTGCCCCGGAGCAAGAGGGCAGAGGGGAGCAGAGTCCTGGATCCCTGTGGGACCCCCGCAGCCCCTTACCTCCATGAAGGGCACGATGCGACAGGACATGTCCCCCAGCAGCCTCTTCTTGGTGATCTCGTTGAAGATGACCACGGGCAGGCAGAAGAAGAGGATGAGGAAGTCCCAGAAAGCCAGGCTGGCCAGGATGGAGTTCCAGGCGCTCTTCATGTAGTAGTTGTGCCACACGATGCACATCACCGAGAGGTTCCCGATGATCCCCACGGTGAAGACGACGAGGGACAGGAACATGACGGCGTAGGCGCTGTAGGAGCTCTCTGTCACCGGGTACAGGGGGTTGTGGATCTGCAGCCGCTTGTCGGACACGGTGCTGAGGTTGGCTCGGGGCTCTGCCCCGTCCCGCTCCGTGGGCACCCCGGGCAGCTGTTCCGAGGGGTCGGTGCTGGACGGCAGCAGGGCCCTGGTGGGCTGCAGGCTGGCGGAGCTGAGGGGCCGCGGGAACTCCACCCGCACCCCCGGCCCGTAGCGCTGCACCGACCGGGGGTCCCCGTCCGCGCCCCGGCGCGGCCGCGGCCGCCCCGCCGGCAGCTCGGGGCCGTGCCCGGCGCTGCCCCGCGTCCCCGGGGCCAGCAGCAGCAGCGGCAGCAGCGGCAGCAGCAGCAGCAGCAGCGGGGCTGGGCTCTGCATCGTGCCCCGCGGCGGTCCCGCAGCCCCGAGCGGCTCCGGGCACGGCCGCTCGCTCCGGCTCCGGCCGCGCCTCTGCGCGCCCGGGAGCGCTGGGCAGCACCAAGCTCGGGAGGGGAGCCGAGCCCTCTGCTGGCCGCCCACCGCCCGCAAAATGGGGCAGCGGCCAGACCGGGCAGGGCCACAGCCCCCAGCACCCCCAGCGTCTACCCCAACAGCCCCAAACAGCCCCGCGACATCCCCAAAACATCCTCAAACCTCTCCCCGGCATCCCCACAAATTCCCCAGTATCCCTAAACGTTCCCCAATATACCATGAGCATCCACAAAAAATTCCCCAATGACCCCAAACATCCTTCAGCATCCCCCATAAAATAGCCCATCCTGGAATACTCCGTATGCCCCAACACCCCCAGCTTCCCTCTGCATCCCAAATATCCCCCAAGATTCTCCAACACTCCACAACAGCCACAAGCATCCCCCAGGATCCCCTGAGAACAGGTGAGGGGTGCCCACACCCTGGCACTGGCCAAGCTCAGCTTTTCCCATGGCAGATATTCCACACTTTCCCTGGAGCAGGGGGCACTCAGGAGTCCTGAGGGCAGCACTGGGCCTCCTGTGGCAGGGCTGGCACCGGGCACAATGTGGCACAGCCCCTGCCCACTCAGCCAGGCCACAGGACAGCCTCAAATGGCAAAATCACCACCTGCAGATAGGGCACAACATGGATGCCCATGGCAAGAATAAGGACAGACAACTATAGGAGATGATCCTGGCAAAAATGTGGGGTTGGATGTGCTGGCCCAGGTCTCCCAAGGCTTGTTGCTGCTTTTCCTGCTGACTTCTCCTCAGTGGTTTGAACACAACTCTACCCCTAATCCAAACCCCAAACCTAACACTAAGCCTAAACCTAAGCCTAAGCCTAACCCCAACCCCACCCCCAAACCCAACCCAAACTCAAACCCAAACCCCAACCCCAAACCTCACCCTAACCCCAAACCTAACCATAACCCTGACCCTAAACCTAAACCCAACCCTAACCCTAACCCTGACCGCAACCCTAGCCCTAACCAGAACTGGGTGTCTGTCTTGGTTTGGAAAGACAGGAGTCTGTGAAGGAAGGCAAGAGCCTCCTGTGAAATGGAAAACGTAAACCCCCTCCCTCTGAATTACCACAATTTCAAAATTAAAAAGGCTCTCATGCAAAGATATGGGAATGGGAATAACAGTTTTTTACTAGGGAAAAACTAAATAATAATAAAAAATGTAATTAGTACAAACAAAACTAGTGATGGAGTCAGAAGCCTGACACCCTGAGGAGTCAGGGTGTTGGTAATAGTCCAGTTAAATGGTGGCTGCTCCTCCTGGAGGGGCAGATGGAATGCTGCTGGAGTGGGGATCTGGAGCAGGGTGGAGTTTTCTCTGAAGGTCTGGTGATGGAGTAGATGGGCCTGGTCTTCCTCTGGTGTTGAAGCCCACGCTAGGTTGCAGGGTGGCTTTGT
Organism: Lonchura striata; assembly: GCF_050655825.1. Taxonomy (NCBI): domain Eukaryota; kingdom Metazoa; phylum Chordata; class Aves; order Passeriformes; family Estrildidae; genus Lonchura; species Lonchura striata. Next base: position 8,495,776 of record NC_140728.1, on the reverse strand, counting down.
GTGGTGAAAAAAACTTCTCCTCCAAGCCATACTCCCAAAGAAAGGCTCAGCAGTCTCTGTTGTTCAGTCTCAAGGCAGTTTACTGCAAGTTATCTAAAAGATTTTCTCCTCAGGCTGCTGTGGTTTGCTCACAGCTCAGGCAGAGGCACACACACACCCTGACATCCTCTCTGACCCCGACTGCTGCTTCTCTCTCGCCCAGGGCTGCTGCTGTCTTTTATATGGAACATTACGTGTTACATGGTTACAGTTTTTCCCCAATGCCTATTACCCATATTAAATGGTGATTTTCTATCTTTTATATGGTACATTACGTGTGACATGGTCACAGTTTTCCCCAATGCCTACTACCTATATTAAATGATGATTTTCTACTCTAAACCAACCTGTGAGTGCCAACATCACCAAGAACATGGAGGTGAGGAAGAAGAAAGAGGGAGGACAGGGCAGGCCCAGATCCCAAATCCATCTTAAACCCTCTGATCCCCATGTACAAAACCAAAACCCCCCTGTACAGCACTCAAAAATTCTTCCCTCTATATTGTGACTACTTCTACTATAATATCTAAACTTTTGTGACTTCTTGTCCTTCCTGCTAGGTTGGTAAATCATTCCATGGTTCAAACCCAAAATCACAGCTGTTTCCAGCTGCCTGCCAGGGTCTCAAATGCTTCTGACCTGAACCTCCAAAAATGTCTGAGGGACATTTTGAGTTCCCACACTCCGGGGATCCAGCAGGGAAGAAGTTGCTCCTCTGGGAATCCAGCGAAGGGCTGCTCTGATGTCCAAAAAATGCTGATTTTATGCAGGTAGGAATGCTTGGCTCCTCCCTCTGGGTGGAGCATCTCACAATGGGATGATGGAACTTTGCAGTGAGTCATTAATGGCCCATTAACAGAAGATACCTCCCCAGAGGGAGACATTGTTCTTGGGAGAGATAAGAAAACTGCCCCACCTCCAACAGATGGCAATAGAATACATGCTGATCTTACAAGCCAGGACAGTGTCTGATCTCTGTATCTGGGACTCTTCCCCAGTCCCAGACTCTCCCCAGGTGCCCCACTGTCTTTCCCTGTGTCCCCCTCCTGTCCCCAAATCCACCTCATCTCCTCTGTCCCAGTGCTCTGCTCCCCCACCTGTGGTCCCTCCCTGCTCTGTCACCTCATTCTCAGCCTGTGGGATGGGAGGGCCATGGGGACGTGTCCTTTGGGGACATGCCCTGTGTCATGCAGGCAGCCTGGAGTGGCAGGACTGTGTCCCTGTCCCGCCCAACCTCAACACTGGCAGCCAGCAAACCCCAGCTTCTCCTGTCCTGGGACACCCTGCTTTTGACACCCTGGTTACTGAGAGTTTGAAACTCTCTGTGCTGCCACACTGAACCCCAAGAGAACTCTGCACTGACCTGAGGCCGTGGAGAAGCTTCCAAAATGGAATGACAGAACTGGGATTGTGGGTGTGGAGTTTGAATAGAAGTGTGTAACATCACAGGGTGGAAAACTCAGAGTTTAAGGGTTGAGAATGCAGTAATATCTATAAAGAATGATGGAGGTTTTAGGGTGGTGTCTGGTCCTTCTTCTTCACCTTCTTCTCCATGGGTTTGGGTGGTTTTGTGTAATTGGATTTAAAAGTTCCCATTGTTGGCACAGGTGGTTGGTTACTGGGATAAAATAAAAATAATTTAGGTGTCATCTCTTAATTGGACAGTTTATCCTTAAAAGGCCTGGTAGAGAGAGAGACAGGGCTCCATTTTTAGTTTGTTGAAGTGCTGCAGAACTCAGGGTTTGTGAGACTGTGACATGGATGAGAACTGATAAACATCTGAGTCCCAAAAAGAAACACCATCTCACACATTTAATCCCGACCCTGGCAGAAAAGAAGATAAAAACTCAACCCTCTTGCCACGTCTGTCCAGCACTCCCAGCCCTGCCCGAGCAGAAGGGACGAGGGGCTGGCACCCCGAGCACAGGGGACACGAGCTCCCGCTGTGTCCCTGGAGCTGGGACAGACAATGGCACCGGAGCCAGAGCAGGGGATGAGCCCTGGGACCCAGAGGGGCTCCCTGTGGAAAACACCAATCACTTGGTTTTTAAAATTTTTAAAGTTTAATAATAATAATAAAATGGTTCTAAAAATAGTAATACAATTAGAGCAATAAAGTTTAGTTAGGACAATTACAAGACAATAAAAGCAAAGAATTATGGACGTCCAGATGCTCTTGGACACTAAGTCAGGAAAAGTATGACTTGTTAACAAAGGAATAACCTTAAAACAATACACTTGTTGCATATTCATATATCCTTCATGGTTATGCGTACATTCTATTTTAAACAAGAAACTCTGTCTGTTGTATGTCAACTGTTTCCTTTAATCCCCTGGCATCTTGGAGTTGAGCAAGGCCTGAAGAAATTAGCTTCTTCTGATAAGAAACCATAAATTCCTCTCCTTTGGAAGATTTAGGTGTTCCTTGAAGCGAGTATCTCATTCCTAAAATAAAACTTCCCCACATACATAGTCTCTATTTTAACATTATGTTGGAACCTAAAACTATATTTAACACACTATTTAAGAGTTAATACAGCATAACTTTCTAACATGACATATAATATTCGTTGTAACATTTGCAAAATGCCAATCATAAATATGCATTTTTCACATCCCTGAGGGGAAGTGTGCCCCAGATGGGCAGGACAGCACTGACAGGGGTTCTGGGGGGAACACAGGGTGCTGCTGGCGTGGGTTATGGTGTGGGACATTGCTGAAGGGGTTCAGGTGCTGGGATGGGCCCTTGCTCCCATCAAAGTCACCCTGAGCTCAGCTGGCACTCGGTGCTGGCCAGCACAGCTGGGCTGGCACCAACTCTGGGGCTGGGGGGCAGGAGGAGTGAGGGCTCCCACACCAGTGGGCTCAGTGAGGCACGAGCCCCTCATCACTCCTGACTGGAGCTGCTCCTCCTGGCTGGCAGCGAGGGTCAGCCACGGCCACAGAGCCCGGCTGGGCTCGGCGGTGCCCGGGGGCTCTCCCTTCTCACCGTGCCTCGGCTTTTGGCTTTTGGCTTTTGCACATTCTGTGCTGCTTCAGTGTGGGGTCTGGGCTCCATGTGAGGGGATGCTGAGCTCTCTGCACAGAGCAGGGAGACAAAACAATTCCTGCTCCAGCTGGGGGCCAGGGACAAATGATCCAAATCTCAGCCCAAGAGCACAAACACCCTGGGCTGGAGAGAGAAAAACCAGAAGGATGGGACTGCCTGGGCTGAAGCTGGAATTGGACAATGAACTCCAATATGCAAATGGAGCAGAACTGATCAAAGTGAGAGACCCTGTGACCAGTTGTGCATTTTGTGACCATTTTGTTTCATCTTGGGTGCAGCCCTGGCTGGGCTCTTGTGCTGCCCAAGGTGGATCCATGGAGGCCTCCTAATAAATCCCTGCTTTATTCTTTAGCTCTGTCCAGCCTCTGTTCCAGGCCAGCCTTCACAAGGCATCACTCACACTGCTTCTGCAGCCATGTGCTGCTCCCTGACTCTCAACAACATCAGTTTAGAACACTATTTGGAAATTTTCATGAGAAAAAGAGGATTTTGGCTCCTGCTGGATTCTACAGGAGCAGACTGGCAATGCCTGGGGTCTGGCCTGAGTGAGGGAAGCACTGCAGCCTCGGAGGGATCCCTGGGCTGATGCTGGAAGAGCCCAGCTGCAGCAGGGGAAGAACAGCTCAGCCTGAGCTCCCTGAGAGCCCAGGGACCTGACAGGACTCCTGTGTGCTCCAGGGGCTCTGGCTGCAAGGACTCCAGGGAACCTGTACAACCTCAGGGCTCATGACTGCTCTGCCCTTGGTCCACTGCTCTAAACCTGAAATGAGCCCAGCATCTTCCCTAGTGGAGAAAAAATGTCCAAACCCGACCCGTGTCCTGTTTGAACAGAGCACAGCGCTGTGCCCGGGTGTGGGGGTGCCAGCAGAGTCAGGGCGTGGGCAGCTTGGCCAGCCAAGCACCAAGTGGTTCACTGAAGGATGGATAACTTGATGGATCACTTGCCCTGGCTGCTCAGCAAACCCCCAGTGCTGATCCCACTCCCTCTGCAAAGCTCTGGCAGGAGAGATGGGGCACCAGTCCCCACATCAGGCTCAGGGAATGATGGCACTGCACCTTGTGAGGCTTGGGCTGTGCCCACGCTGTGCCAGGGGCCGCGATGGGCAGCTTGGCAGCCCCCAGCATCCCCTGAACACCTTCCAACATTGCCCAGCTTCCCCCCAAAATCTCCAGTAACATCTTAGCATGCCCCAGCATCCCACAGCACCCTGGAGCACCCTTCCAACACGCCCCAGATGGCTGAGCAGGGGCTGAGCAGAGGCCAGGCAAGGCTCGGGCAGGCGAGAGCTGCGGAGTTCCTGCCTCAGTGCCCACAGCAGCTCGGAGGAGGGAGCCCTCGGAGCGCAGTCCTGGCAGGTGCTGGCAGCCAGGTGCTCTGCCAGGAGCTGCAGATATTTTTAGTTTCACTCCTGGCATTGCACAAGGGCCAGGCGTTGTCACGGAGCTGCCTGGGCACAACAGGAGAGGTCACTGGGGCAAGGAGACACTTCAGTGGCACAGGAGTGACCTCAGGCTGGCTCTGGAACCCACAGAATCACTGTTCAAGCTGCCTCCTTGAGATTCTCCTCTCCCTTCCCTCCCTCTTTGCAGCTTTGCAGTGAGGGTCCCTGGCTGCCTCCAGGCTGGGCTCAGACAGCAGCCCTGGCCCCTGCTTGGGAATGGCACATTTATCCTCTCCCTGCTTGGGAATGGCACATTTATTTAACCTCTCCCTGCTTGGGAATGGCACATTTATCCTCTCCTGCCTGAGCTCACACGGGGGTGACCCTGTTCCCCAGGAGACGAGCGTGTGTTTTGCAGATGTCTCCTGGGAGGTGCCTCACCAGAGTCCAAATATTCCACTGTGACCCAGGAGAGGTGTTTTTCCTACATCCCCCCCCCCTCCAGATATTCATTCAGCCCTCTGTGTTTTGGACAAGTCTGCATAAAAATCACACACTACTGACATCCCCCCATGTTGTGGCCCCCAGGGACACCCCCAGTGCACATTCCAAACCCAGCAGCACATTCCAAACGCTCTGATAAAAGAGGAACACGGGTCCTGCACTGCACCACACCTCTGGGAATCCAGGGCATCCCTCTGGTTGCCCTGGAAGGTCTAAGACCCTGGCAGGCAGCTGGAAACAGCTGTGATTTTGGGTTTGAGCCATGGAATGAGTTACCAACCTTGCAGGAAGAACAAGAAGTCACAAAAGTTCAGATATTATAGTAGAAGTAGTCACAAAGTAGAGGGAAGAATTTTTGAGTGCTGTACAGGGGGGTTTGGTTTTGTACATGGGGGTCAGAGGGTTTAAGATGGATTTGGGATTTGGGCCTGCCCTGTCCTTCCTCTTTCTTCTTCCTCACCTCCATGTTCTTGGTGATGTTGGCACTCACAGATTGATTTAGAGTAGAAAATCACCATTTAATATAGGTAATAGGCATTGGGGAAAACTGTAACCATGTAACACGTAATGTACCATATAAAAGATAGAAAAGCATATTTAATATAGGTAATAGGCATTGGGGAAAACTGTAAACATGTAACACGTAATGTACCATATAAAAGATAGAAAAGCACCATTTAATATAGGTAATAGGCATTGGGGAAAACTGTAAACATGTAACACGTAATGTCCCATATAAAAGACAGCAGCAGCCCTGGGCGGGGAGAGAAGAACAGCAGAGACTGCTGAGCCTTTCTTTGGAAGCTCGGCTTGGAGGAGAGATTTTTCCAGCACACGGAGCCACCCCTGCCCTGGGGTGGGCTTCAGCACACACCAACAAACTGCCCCATTCTGAGGCTCTTCAGAGCTGTTCCTCTGGGGCAGGAGAGCTCTGCTGCAGCCAAGGGCAGGTGTAGCACCCCCAGGGAATCTGTCTCACCCCATGCCCCCATGTCCCTGTACCCCCACGGCTCCCCAGGCGCTGACCCCATGGTCTGACCCCATGGGTGGGGAGGACAGTGAGGGTACAGCACCAAAACACCAGGGTGAGTGGGTGGGCACAGCTGGGACCCCCAGCTCTCTGACGAGTTTCTCAGAGTCCCTCCTTGCCCTGCAGGATGCCCCTGTGCTCTCCTGCTCCAGCAACTGCCTGGTGGGGCCCAGTGGGGTGAGCTGTGTGTAGTCTCTCTGGCACTGCTCACTCACCCGGGAATTCCTGGGGAAAAGGAGAGTTTCTCCATGCCATTTGTTCCAATCCGAGCCCAGAAGAATGGCTGAGATGGAGAAAGCTTGAAAGGCTGGGTAGCAGTAAGGCAGCAGTGCCTGCAAGGGTGGTGCTGGTGCTGAGATGGGCAGGGATGGGCAATGAGATGGGCAGGGGATGGGCAGGGGATGGGCAGGGGATGGACAGGGGATGGACAGGGGATGGGCAGTGGGATGGGCAGTGGGATGGGCAGTGGGATGGGCAGGGGATGGGCAGTGGATGGGCAGGGGATGAGCAGGGGATGTGAAGTGGATGGGCAGGGGATGAGCAGGGGATGTGAAGGGGATGGGTCCCCTGAGGGCAGAGGGGGCTGCCTGTGTGCAGGACGAGGAGCATCTTTGCTGGGAGGTGACTTTGCCAGTGATGCTGAGCTGCTTGCCTTAGGCTGGGAGGGCAGCAGGGACAAGCTGCCCTGTCCCCAAGGCGTGCAGCACCCTGTCACCCTGTCCCTGAGGCTCTTGTCCGTGACCTCAGGCTTCTCTTCATGTGGCCACCACAGTCACAGAGCATCCTCACACCGAGCTCAGGGGATGCCAGGGCTGCCCAGCCCCTCTGCCCTTGGCAGAATCCCTTATCAGCCCCTGGCAGTGTGAGCAGACCCAGCCAGGCTCAGCTCTCCCAGGGCTCTGCAGGGCTCAGACTCTTTCACCCCTGCTCTGTCAATGAAAACATCTTTTTTTTCTAAACTCAGAATCGATGTCAGAGCCCCATGAGGCTTCAGCCGGCCTCTGGAGAGCTCTGGTGAGCTGCCAGGGCTGCCAGCAGCTCTCTGCACCCACACACAGAGCAGCAGACCCGTCCTGGTGGCCTGCAGAGGTGTCACAGGGGACACTGCTGCAGACCCCCCAGCTCCTGCATGACCGCTCATCCCCTGGCACCTCTCGCTCATCCCCTGGCACCTCCCCTGGCACCTCTCGTGCTGCACAGAGCCGGGGCACGTGAGGCAGAGATGCCCCGTGGCAGGAGGAAAAGCTTCCCTTTTGTTTCCAGCAAACAGCCGGGCTGCGGGAGCGGGCACTGACCGGGCTGCTCCACGCCTGTTTGCCCAGGAAAGGAGGGAGAGGGCAGGGAGGGGACACAGCAAACACAGACGGCGGCTGCGGCTCCGCCAGGGCTCGGCTGCTGCTGCTGGAGGGCCGAGGGCACCACCGAGGGTCCCTCGGGGACGGCACCCTGCGATTTTGTGTCCTTCCCAGGAAGGACACCGAGGCCGGCCCAATGTCCGTGCCAGCCCCGGGGCACCAAGCCGAGCCTGCCCCAGCCACACTGGGGTGCCCAGCAGTGCCCTGACCCCACACCCTGCCAGGCTCCCGGAGCGGGAACGGGGAGCAGGGGCTGCCTGCAGAGGCAAGGAGGGAGGCACAGAAACCCATCCCCTGCAGCCCGGCCGTGCCACTGCTCCCGGCCACGGGGATGCTGTGCCACGGGGAGTGGAGCACCTCAGTGGTGCCAGCCAGGAGCCAGGACAGGCTCTGCACCTGCTTTCTCCTCCTCGCTCCCCGGAGATGATGAAAAGCTGCTCCTGGCTGGGCATGGCACACTGCACTGTGAACTCGCAGCCTCCAGGGCTCTGTGGGATCCCAGCTTATGAACAAAACAGCCTGGCTGGGACACTTGGGCTAAGTACTGACATTGAAATGTTAATTAGCTAATTGCTCCTAGGAATCACCTACCGCCCCACCCACAATGCCATTCTAGGGCTGGGATGCAAATAGAGGAACCAGTGGAATCGTGGGAGGGGGTTTTGGGGTGAAAACACCCCTAAATGGAAAAGATGGGCACAGTGGAGGGAGCTGGATGGGTGTGCTGGTTGGGAAAAGGGAACCACATCCCTGCTCTGTGTCTGACCTGTCACCAGAGCCTGCAGGGGACTGCACTGGGCTGTGGGAAGCAGGAACAAAGGAACAAAACTCTTCCTGGTGTTACCAGGAGGGCAGGAGAGGGATAGATGCTGCTGGACTCGGCAGCAGGATCTGCACATCCCCTCACCCTTCGGAGAGCAGTGTGCCAGGAGGAAAGGAGAGAGGATGGTCTGGTGATTGGGACTGCAGACACAGGCTGCACACCTCTGCACCTCCGGCTACCAGTGTGCCACGGAGACTCCAGGGACAGACTCTGCAGCCTTCTCCCCCTTCGGCTACCGGGAAAAAGCTCCAACAGCGGGGGCGAGCTCCGTGTCGAGCCCCCTGCCCAGCTGATCTTCTTAATAAAGAGCTGAACATTAATAAAGGCATAGACCCTGTTCCTTACACCAGCCCGGCTCCATCAGCAGTTCCCCAGGAGTCACGGGTGTAAAGCAGGGCAGGAACACTCAAACCCCATTCACAGCAGTAAAACCCAAATGCCAGTGGAATTTCCCTTACATGAGGGCCCGGGAACAGCCTGGCACTGCTGGGTGGGTGCCATGGCTGTGCCAGGAGTGTTCCAGCTCTGAGAGCAGGGGCTGCACTGCTGCATGGGGCACTCGCACTGTTTTCCCAGAGGAACTGAGAACCCACAGCGAGCTCAGCTTAGGGCAGAGGCAGTGTTTGCACATGGAATTGAACAACTGAACAAGCAGTGCTCTGCAAGCAGCAGAAGGCTGATGGGAGAGGCCGTGAGCTCTTCCTTTTGGGGGACCCCCCTCGGTGGTTTACCTTTAAATTCCCTGTAAATGTCAGGGAGAAGTCACAAATGTAAAAATGTGACTTGGAGCAAAAACACTCCTAAGTGTAGAAAATAAATCAACCTCAAGTCCACTGCCTTTCTTTTGGGATGAGTGTTTGGTTTCTCCATTAGTGTCAGTTCAGTCCCTCTGTCTCTAGCAAGAAATCCTTCATTTTTCCCTGCTGTGGGTAACCCTCCTGTTCCCTTGCTGCTGTGACCCCATTCTGGCCATCTCACGCTGTGCCCAGGGGCTCCAGAGCTGCGTGGATCTTGGCTGGGGTGACATCTGCACGGGGTGCTGCAGCCCAGGAGCCATCCTGGTGAAGGTGATGTGCTCCTTCCCCGTTTCCAGCACCCCTCTCAGGGTGCTTCAGCATCCCTGGCCACTCTCAGTGAAACCAGCACCTCCTGCAGCCATGGGGGCCCAGCCCTTCTGGCCACAGGGCACACTGAGGCTCCAGAGAAACTCGGGGAGGCTCTGGGGGAGCTCTGGGGCAGAGTCTGTGCTGGGGCTGCCCTTCAGGGGTGGCCTGTGCCTGCAGCCACCTGCACTGGTGCTGGGCAGCACCTGTGGGAAGCACCTGTGGGAAGCAGCCTGCTCCCAGAGCCATGAGCCCAGAGCCATGAGCCCCGAGCCAGGCACGGCCCTGCTGCCTGGCCACGCTCTGCCACGGCTGTTCCAGGCTCTGGGTGAAAGCCCAGAGGGCTTGTGCCTCCCAGGAGCACTAACTTAGGGAACACTGCTGTTGGGAACGCTGTCATTGCGTTTCCCGGGACGCTGTGAGGGGGAGGCGGTGCAGGGCAGTTTGTGCTTTGTGTGTCCCTCAGGGCAAGGGACACCTGCCAGGGCCTGCGGGGCCTCAGCCGGGACACCAGTGTCACACCCTCACCAGGAACACCAGTGTCACATCCTCACCAGGGACACCAGTGTCACACCCTCACCAGGGGCACCAGTGTCACATCCTCACCAGGGGCACCAGTGTCACACCCTCACCAGGGGCACCAGTGTCACCCTCTCACCAGGAACACCAGTGTCACATCCTCACCAGGGGCACCAGTGTCACCTCCTCACCAGGGGCACCAGTGCCACCCCCTCACCAGGAACACCAGTGTCACATCCTCACCAGGGACACCAGTGTCACATCCTCACCAGGAACACCAGTGTCACATCCTCACCAGGGGCACCAGTGTCACATCCTCACCAGGAACACCAGTGTCACCCCCTCACCACGGACACCAGTGTCACACCCTCACCAGGGACACCAGTGTCACACCCCCGGGAGGGTGCCCAGCGCCCAGCCAGCTGTGCTGGGAGATCTGGGAGGGCCGAGGTGCATCCAAGGGCTCCTGAGCACCTGCAGCCCTGCCTGCAGTGGCTGCCAGCTCCTCAGCTGGTGGCCTCAGGTGTCCCAGCTGCAGGGGTGCTACCCAGAGACCTCCCACCCACATTCTTCATCTCCTGAGCAGCCTCTTCTGGGTGTCCCACTTCCAGCCCTCCCACAGACAGTTCAGCCTCTCCATGCTGAGCAGATCCTGCCCGTGCTGCACCCACGGCAGCCCCTGGCACAGGGCCCGGTGCTGTGGTGCACTGAGTGACCCCAGAAATGCCCGTCCATCATCTGCCCAGGGGCACCAGGGGCTGCTACAGGCTGGGCAGGGGAGACTGGGGGCACTGGGCCCCGCTGATGCCCAGAGGTGGCTGGGGGCCCTCCCTGCCCTCCCTGGGGGAGATCAGGGGGGCCCTGCTGTGATGTTTCCCCCGTCCCAGCCCCTAAATCATCAGGCTAGCCCAGAGATCCGAGGCTTTGAAGGGAGGAATATCAGGAGAGGCAAAGATTTCCAAAAGAGGCTCTTACCCCGATGTAGTTGTCCAGCACTCTTTATTCTGTGATGTCCATGGGGAGAGTGGGGCAAAAAGGGGACGAACAGGAAATGTCAGGGGTTTATCCAGGCTTTGGGCAGGGAGGGCTCCTTGGCTCTCCACCAACCCTGTCAGGGCAGGAAGGAGGGTCCAGGGTTATGTGATCAGAGTCCCGGGGTCCTGGGGAAGGGGGAAAAGGCATGTCCAAGTGCACTGTAACACTGCTGGTTTGAGCTGGCAGTGCCAGGCTGCGGGGCAGAACGCAGTGCCCTGGCTGCCCCACCACGGTGACATTTGTCAGCTGCCGTGGGCTCCCAGCCTGCCTGGGACAAAGGTCGCCGTGCAGACATTTCGGCTGCTCGCTGGTGGAAAATTCCCTGCTTTGCACACATGCAAATGAGGGCTGGGGAGCTGTGCCCACGCCCCTGCCACTGCATTCCCTTCCCCAAGCCCCAGCCAGGCTGGGGGTTTCCATTCTGCCCCCACTGAGGTCACCACCACATCTGTTGGCCCCTCAAAACCTGTCCTTGCCCTGGAGATGGCCTGGCACAGGGCATGGCCGTGTGCCCAGCCTGTCTGTGACCCGGGCTGGGCTGTGCCCCTGCCCTGCCACACAGACCCCATTCCCCTGGGGCTTGCCTGGGGCCAGAGAAGCCTCGCTGAGCTCACACCCAGTCAGGGCCATGCCAAGGTCCCAGGGGTGTTCTGTGGAGCAGGTCAGGTCCCCATTGCTGTGCACAGGTGGGGAGGAAGGTTATGCCAGGCTCCTCGGAGGCAGGAGGCTGTGGCAGGCATCTGTCCATGCTCTGCCATGTGGGTTTGGTACCTGTGCCCACTGCAGGGGACTGCAGTGCTGGCACTGCACTGATGCTGCATGGTTTGTGGGGCAGGAGCCCCCTGAGGGCCCAGAGCTGCTCTGAGGGTTTCCAGGCTCAGGGGAGGGCACAGGACAGCAAGGGAATATCTGAGCCTTGACTAAAATCCCTGTTTTCCAGGATACTGCCTGGGATGCTTGCAGGATGATGCAGGAAGGGAAAAACTCCCTGCTAAGCTTTTTACTTTGCAGGCTCTCTGCACCGTGAGATGCCCTCGTGACAACCACAAGGACCTGTCCACGGGTGGGCAAGATCTGCTCCAGCAGTGTCACAGCTGCTCTGCACGTCTGCAGTATGGCCAGTCGCAAGCACAGAGGTGCAAGTGGGATTCCCGAGGCTGTCAGCAGCACCCATGGCAGGCTCCAAGCCCTGCCACCCGCAGGGCAGAGCTGTCACCTATGGCTGTGGCAGCAGCAGAGCCCGAGGGAGAGGATGGAGAACCACCCAGGCCACCCGAGCAGTTCTCCCCTCTGTGCAGTGACCCAGTCCCGGGCTGTGAATTGCCCAGCGCTGACCCACAGAGGCCTGGAGCTCCTCAGTGCCACAGGAGGCAGGGCCAGCAGCAGGACATTGTCCCCTAGGCTCGGGTCACGGCTCCCGTGCAGAGCCAAAGCCAGCAGCCCTGAGTCACCGGTGACGCTGCCCTGCTGGAATGTCTCAGGTGTCTCAGGTGTGGCAGCACCACGGGTGATGTGAGGCAATGCAGCAGCAATGCACCTCGGTGCTCACAGCACTCCTGGCTGTAGGTGGGGGAGCTCTCCCTGCTATTCACAGCTTTGGGCAATTGCTGAGGAGCTGGTGAGACAGATCACTCAGCTGGCAGATGTCCAATGTCTGCCAGGATTTGGGCCCTTCTTCCCTGGGAGAAGCTATTGAGCTCCAAGGAAGGCTCCTCACCGCTCTGTCCCTGTCCCGGACAGCAGAGCCATGGGCACACTCTGCTGCCTACACATCCTGCCCATCACACTGGGACCTTTCCTGCCCACTCCTCAGAGCCAGGTGTCCCAGCTGGGGACAGAGCCAGCCCCTGGCACCACCTCCTCCTCTGTGCCAGGACCTGAAGAACGGCACGAAGCTGTGCCAGGGGAGGCTCAGGCTGGAGATCAGGGAAAGGCTCTTCCCCCAGAGTGGTCGAGCACTGCCCAGGCTCCCCAGGGAACGGGCACGGCCCCGAGGCTGCCAGAGCTGCAGGAGCTCTGTGACAAAGCTCTGGAATGGCTGCCTGGGGACGTGGTGGAGTCACCATCCCTGGGTGTGTTTAAAAAAGCCTGGATGTGGCTCTGGCTGCCAGGGTTGAGTTGTGGTGGGTTGGACTCGATGATCCTCAAGGTCTCTTCCAGCCCAGTGATTCTGTGATTCTGTGATTCTGTGATTCTGTGAATTCTGTGATTCTGTGAATTCTGTGAATTCTGTGATTCTGTAATTCTGTGATTCTGTGATTCTGTTATTCTGTGATTCTGTGATTCTGTGATTCTGTGAATTCTGTTATTCTGTGATTCTGTGATTTTGTGATTCTGTGAATTCTGTGGATTCTGTGATTCTGTGATTTTGTGATTCTGTGAATTCTGTTATTCTGTGATTTTGTGTTTCTGTGAATTCTGTGGATTCTGTGGATTCTGTGATTCTGTGATTATGTGAATTCTGTGGATTCTGTGAGCATCTGGACAACGCTCTCAGGGATGCCCAGGGTGGGATTGTTGGGGAGTCTGTGCAGGGCCAGGAGCTGATGATCCTTGTAGGTCCCTTCCAGCACAGGAGATTCCATGATTCTCTGGTTCTGTAATGGAGCAGGGTCCAGGGCTGGCTGCAAGCCCAGCACACTCCTGGGGCTGATTTGTGTTTGGGGCAGATGGTCCCTTGGTTCTACCAGGCTGTCTGAAGTCCTCATGGTGGCCATGCAGGGGACCATGTCCTGCCCAGCCTGGCAGGTCTCTCTCTCCTGTCTGGGACACTCAGAATACTGAAACATTTCTCTGCTCTCCCTGCACAGGAGCAGTCCTGGGGCTGCCAGCAGGGAGCAAGGTCAGAGGGGACAGCAGGAGAGGACGATCCAAGTGCTGATACTCCATGAGCATCATGGACAAAGCTCTGCAGGATTTCCTGCCCCTCGGCACCTGACATCCCTGTGTCTGTGGGTGCTGAGTGAGCCCCAGAGAAGGCACAGGAGAGCAGAGGACCAGTGCTGAGCAGAGCCAGTGGGGCACAGCCAGGCTGCTCCTGCCCTGGGTGCCTGTGCTGTGGCCAGCTCGTGCCTGTGGATGTAGGGAACCCATGAAATGGAACACCTGGGCCACCTCCCCACTCCTGTGTGCAGCAGGCTGGCAGATAAGGTACCACGGGCAGGTATTTCAGTGAGTGCCAGGCTCCAGGACCAGGGAAAGAACGGGCTGCCAGGCAGGTGGCAATGCTGCCAGGAAGGTGGCAATGCTGCCAGGCGGTGCAAGGATGCTGCTGCCAGCCCTGAGTGCCAGCCCACTCCTGCAGCATGAGGTGATGCCAGCAGACACCCCATGTCCTTCCTTTCCCAACACTTTGACAGATATCAGTCAGAAAAGACACCCACAATGAAAATGAACAGCTAAAAAGCTCTGCCTGAGTCCTGTGGAAGGTGAAGAGAGCAGTGTTTGGAGGGGAAAGATCCTGCAATAATAATTGCTGATGCATCCAAAACCTTCCCCAAAACTGTTTTGTCGCTGCCAGTTGAGAGATCCCCATGCAGAGGAGACTTGACGTGGCAGCCCTGTCCTGTGTCTCAGCCGTGCCCCTTGTGCAAACACCTCAGGGTGGGGGCGGCCCTGAGGATGACAGAGACCAGAAGTGTGAGAGTCTGAGTCAGTTCCACTTAAAATAGAAATCCCCTGACATCAAGGTCTGGCCCTGAGTTTTGGTGCATGCTTGGGAGGAAGTTGTTGCTCCTCCTGCACTTCTGCTCTGACCTTCTCCAGCCTAATTTGATCAGTGCCATGGCCCCAGTAAGGAGGTCACCAGTTCACTGGGGACAATACCTGCTTGTAGGCAGACTTTCAGACACAAACAGTCCCTGGAACTTGGGGAAAGGTCTGCAATTTCTGCTGTCCAACATGGCCTATAGCCTAGAGTGTCTTTCTCATCTCCTGTGCCACTGGCAGAAACACCTCTGGTCCCTCACCCATGCTCAACCTGGGGACCCATCTTCAGGCATCTCCTCCTCTGAGCTTTGTTGAAATGGAACAATTTGCTGAAATGACTTTTTTCCTATCACTCTTTGCTCACTTTTCTTCTTGACCAGCATTTGCAGATGCTGAAGTTTCCTAACCTCAGCCTGGAAGATGGAAGGATCCTTCTAATCCTACTGGTCTTTTCCCACTCAGTGATGAACGAGTGACAAGGAGCATTAAGTGCTGGGTGCCAGTAACTCAGTGCTGCTGTGGTTTCCTTGGAGTCTGCTTTGGAGGGGTGCTGAGCCTGGGATATCCTGAAAAATCGTGCTGATGGGTCACTGCAGAGGTCTCTCACAGGAGCAAGGAGCCCTGCAAAACCCATCTACTGTAGCTCCAGGTCTTCCATGGTGGTACCCATACTCCTCCCTCCCCCTTTCCCTGATTCCAAACACCTTTGTGACCTTGACTGACCCAGTTCTGCCAACTTGCTCTGCCAGGAGGAGGGGCTGAGCCCTCCCGTGTGGCTGGGCAGGCGTGGGCAGTATCTGCAAACCCTGAGTCAGGCTGCAGGAATGCAGCTGGGATGGGGCGGCAGGGAAGGACAACAAAAGGACAACAACATGACCCAAGGGATGCAGGGGATCTCCCAGTCTGGGGGTGATGTCTTTACCTGCAGGTGACATGGCCACACCTGCACCTTGCTGGGAGCCCCACCTCTGCTGGGGTAGTGCTGTCCCCTGAGCAGCCCCTTTCCTGGGCAGCCTCAGTGCCCTGCACTGGGGTGACACCACAGGGATCTTCTCCTGGGTGAAGCCTGTCCAGACACGTGTGGGAACATAAAAAACACCCTTGGAAACCTCCAGACTTTGCCCTGGAAAGGTCTACCACCATAGGCTTTTCCCCACTAAGGCTGAAAGAGAGGACTCAGCCCATGGTGCTCTGCAGCACTATTGCCACTCTACATTAGATTGCTTCCCCTATTGGCCAGCTGACCCTGCCCACCCCAAATGTTCATCCCTCATCCCCCTTTACAGGTTGCTGCCCTTTGTCCTGCCCCTATGCCCTCAGGTCATTGGCCACTGTCCCCACACTTGCCTGTGCACAGCACACGGTTGTGTCTTTGTCCCTGATCCCTTTGGCGTGGTGGATGCAATAAACCTTCGCTGGAATACATCACACAAAGACCCTTCCTGCCTTTCCTCTGCTGAGCTATCTGTGGTGTGTGTGTGCATGGACTTGAAATGGCTGTTCTTGTGGCCTTACTCCACGTGCCTTCTGAAGGAGATATTTTGAGGGAGGTGGCAGCATTTCTACCACCCTGCCACCCTGCCACAGGCATGGATCTGCAGGTCTCAGCAGGGCCAGGGTGATCTCCAGCAGAGATCCTCTCTCAAGCGTTATTCTCCTCCTGCAGGGTTGGTGCCACACCAAGCCAAGCCCTCCCCAGCTCTGGGGAACAGAAGCAGTGCTGCCAGGGGGTAACCACGGCACGGAACCGTGGTTCTGGCAGCCTTCAGGAGAGCCCCTCTCCATGGACCTGCATGGACTGGGAGGGTTTGGGGAGGGCACAGCACCAACCATTGCTCTCTGCACACCATCCCCAGCTCACGGCTGCTTGGCAGCTCTTTGCAGCTCTCTAGGATTTCACAGGGGCGCTGCCTTGTGGAATCCAACCTCACTCTCCAAGAACGTGCTCCCAGCAGCTGCAGGAAGCAGCACTGCCAGCCTGGCCAGCACATCAGCAGCTCCTCAGTGCACAGAAAACTGCACCGGGCAAAGGGACTGCAGGTCCAGGAACAGCCCCAGCCAAGGCACAGGCGTGTGGCAGAGGCTGAAGGCACACAGATACCACTGGCACCTCAGCCCCCCAAAACTGGCCAGGAAATCCCTCCAAGGCTGTACCAGTGGGGTGCATGCTGGGGGTTGTGTTTCCTCTGGGTCAGGCACATTATATGTGTAAATTCCTTGGAGAAAAGGATTTTAATTAAAATAAACTGCCTGCCTAATGTTGGAACCCTGGCTGCAGAGAATTTGAGACTTTCTGTGCTGCCAGGCACTGACCCCCAAGAGAACTTTGCACTGACCTGAGACTGTGGAGAAACTTCCAAAATGACAGAACTGGGATTGTGGGTGTGGAGTTTGAATACAAGTGTGTAATACTACAAGGTGGAAAACTTAAAGGTTTTAAAATATAGTAATGTATATAAAGCAAAATGGAGGTTTCAGGGTGGTGTCTGGTCCTTCTTCGCCTTCTTCTCCATGGGTTTGGGTGGTTTTGTGTAATTGGATTAAAAAGCTCACATTGCAGGGCACAGGTGGTTGGTACTGGGTTAAAAGTAAAAATCATTTAGGTGTCATTTCTTAATTGGACAGTTTATCCTTAAAAGGCCTTGTAGAGAGAGAGACAGGGCTCCATTTTTAGTTTGTTAGAGTGAAATGCTGTAGAACTCAGGGTTTGTGAGACTGTGACATAGATAAGAAATAATAAACATCTGAGTCCCAAAATACCATCTCATGGGCTTTCAATCCCGACTCTGACCCAGGCAGAAAAGAAGTCAAGAACCAGCATTAGCCTCAGTCACTGCCACTGTGCATGTCCCAGTGTCACTCACCCTCACACTCACCTGCTCAGGGGCTGCCCAGGTGCAGCACTGGGTGAGGATGATGGTCGCTGGGTCCTTTCTGTGCCTCAGGGGTTCCTCTTCACTGCCTACAGCACACGGTGCCAGCAGCTCTTTTTACACCCTGTAGGAACTGACCACTGTCCCGAGTGTCTGATCCACCTCCCAGGCTGCATTATTGCCTCTGCCTGGCTGTCCTCGCTGTGGTGCCTTCAGAGGTGCTGTCATGGTGCCAGGGGAGGAGATGTGAGGGATGTATTTGTATCTTGTGGCCATCCTCCCACTATCAAAGCACAGCTCTCCTGCTGGTGTTACCAGCACCCCAGCCCAAATCAAAGTCCAGCTATGTGAGCTGATGCAAACAAAAGATTGCTCAGCATCTTCCTGGTCTTGACTGTGCCCTGTGCAAGCCACACTCGTAATTTTCCTCTTTAGATTTCATTCTGGTACTTCCAAACCCAGCCAGTCACACAGACACTTCCTTCATCCCAGTCTCAGAGTACATGTTGACTTTACCTGCAGGACAACAAACCTAGGCCAAAATGTCCTTCTGATGACCACAAAGATCTTTAGGACAGGAAAACGAGCAGCAACAGTTATGTGCAAAAAAAGGGACATGATGAAACTTAAGAAAATAAAAAAAAATAAGGAAATTAAGAAATTAAAATTAAGAAATTAAGAAATTAAAATTAGCAACCAGAAGAGTTCCTGAGCTGGAAGTGGCTTTTGAGTGCAACCCCTGGCCCTGCAGAGGACACCCCAACAATGCAACCCTGTCCCTGAGAGTGCCCTCAGCCCCTCCAGGACTCCTTTGGCTGTTCCCTAGCAGCTTTGTCTCTTGCCCTTATAACGTGCTGGCTGTTGTGCAAATGTGACCCTGGAGGCAGAAAGGGAACGTGTGTGCCTGCTCACAGAGGCTGTGGCAGAGTTACAGCAAACGAGCTGAAGTAAAGTGATATCTTTGAATAAGCCATAACCGTGTCCAAACAGCAAGGAGGGGAAACCTGGGCAAGTGAAATGTGAAACCATGCTCAGGCAAGCCAACTGGTTTTTTTTGAGGAACAACTTGCTAAAGGTATAACAACTAACAGCACAGTGTTTTTGTGAGTAGACAAAAGGTGGTTGCCTGCCCAAGAGGTTGGAGTCAACAAACAACGGATACAACAGGAGCACTCATGAGAATGAGCTGTAAGGAGAAGTGAGATGAGTCCCTCGCACTGCTGTCCCTGCTGAGGCACTCGGGCTGTGCTCTTTCTGCACGCTGAAGCCATGCCAGGAGGTCCCTCATGCGAGGATGCCAGGAGAGGAACATTGCAGAACACATTTGTTTACATGAACGGAGAGAAAAATGTCAGGCTCTTCACATGGAGAAATGTCTTCAGCCCGGGTTTGGGAGCTCACAGGTGGGGCTGCTGCCCAGCAGGATCCAGGCCCTGTGGCCTGGCAGGGAGCTGTGCTAAGTGTCAGAGTGATCTGGGCAGTGAAGTGCTCCCCAGAGACTGAGGGAATCCTCTCTGGAGCTGGTGCTGCCCCAGAAGGAGAACTTAGGGTGCCCCAGGGCCAGCAGTGAGGTTGGTGCCTCAGACTGAGCTCCTCAGGACCCCCTGTGTGTGGGATGGAGCACGAAGGACTGCTCTTCTGGCACCGATTCAGGCACAAGGGGGGATGGAAACGAGTGGTGCATCTCCCATCTCCCCTGCCCAGTGCCTCTGCCTGCCCAGGTGCCAACTCCAGGACCTGCTGCACAGATGGAATCTGTTATTAAAGAGGTCTAATATGTCTAATTTAATAAATCACAAAATTAGAATTCAGCAGCAATTTTAATTGAATGTAATCAAGTGTAATCAAGCAGATACAAAAGGAAATTTGGCAGCGGTTTGGATAAAGCATAAGCAAAACCAATCAGTCAGGGTAGGGGAGGGCTTCCCACCCTGCCTCACGTACAAAAGAATCCAAACACAACTTGTGTACTGTCTGCTGATTCATATTCATCAGTAGTTCCCATAATCTCCTCCTGTTTTCAATTCTCGAAATCTATGTCACTATCCTCTATAGCACATAGCTTGTTGCTAAAGGGTCTTTTTCCTTTTTGGGGGTCTTTTCAGAGGAAGGCTTCTCCTCATCCTCACTGTCCTTTGAACAACCCCGCAGGTTGCACATGCACCCCAGGCCTTGTGTTATAGAAGCCAGCATTATATTCCAAAAATAATCTTTATTATTCCATAGATACCTGGAATAATCCTAATTTTGTCTGTTTCAAAGCCGATTCTTTAATTATCCTGAGGCCTATTCCATTTTGGGATTTTACTTATCTCAAACTACAGCCTGTAGCCTGTTCTCTCATGAACATCTGAGAGCATCTGTTTCATGACATTAATTACAAATCCATTTCCTCTATTACTTTTTAACAAATCTTTTCTAAAATATCGATATAGTTACAATTGTTAGCATGAATTATATTCATTTATCACACAGCCCCTCCCTTCTGCTATTCCAAGGAACCCCAGGTACTGTTCAAAGCTCTCAGATTGCAGGCAGGAATCATTTCCCACCTGTAAAGTTTTGTCTTCTCAGGCTCTGGGGCTTGTTCCAGGAGCACAGACTGGAGCAAGAACGACTGGGAACTGCCTCCTAAAACCTGGCCCTTGCTGGCCACCAGTGGCCACTGCCAGCAAACGGGGAGGACAGAAGGGCGCAGGGGAGGCTCTGCCTCCCGAAGGTGGGACAGGAGCCAGGGCTGGGTCCGACACAGCGTGCACTGCTGGATGGGCCGAGGGAAGGCTCTGCCCCACAGGAGAGCCCGAGGGAAACAGCACCAGGGCTGGGACAGGGACTGGGATTGGGGCAGGGACAGGACAGAGACAGGGGATGGGGCTGGGACAGGGGATGGGGCTGGGACTGGGGATGGGACAGCGGATGGGACAGGGATAGGGAAGGGGCTGGGACATGGGGCTGGGACAGGGGATGGGACAGGGGATGGGAGAGGGGCTGGGAGAGGGGATGGGGCTGGGACAGGGGATGGGACAGGGGATGGGACAGGGGATGGGGCTGGGGCTGGGACTGAGATTGGGGCAGGGACAGGACAGGGACAGGGGATGGGGCTGGGGAAGGGGCTGGGAGAGGGGATGGGACAGGGACAGGGATAGGGAAGGGGCTGGGACATGGGGCTGGGACAGGGGATGGGACAGGGGATGGGGCTGGGACAGGGATAGGGAAGGGGCTGGGACATAGGGCTGGGACAGTGCAGGGGCTGGGACAGGGATAGAGAAAGGGCTGGGACAGGGGCTGGGGCAGGGAAAGGGGCTGGGGGAGGAACAGGGAACTGGGGCAGGAGCTGGCACAGGGACTGGGACAGGGGATGGGGCTGGGACAGTACAGGGGCTGGAACAGAGACAGGGGCTGGGAGTGGGACAGGGGCTGGGGCAGGGGCTGGCATAGGCCTGGGGCAGCACAGGGGCTGCAGCTGGGGCAGGGAAAGGGACAGAGGCTGGGACAGGGACAGGGAAGGGGGCTGGGGCAGGGCTGCAGCAGGGACAGGGACAGGCACGGGGCTGCAGCTGAGGCCGCCCTCCTCCCTCACAGCCCCCAGCGCCAGGGGCGGGCGCAGCCGCCATTGCCCGCCCAGCGAGGAACCAATGAGCTTCCAGCACCGGCCCACGCAGCCAATCAGCGCCAGGCACTCGCCAATAAACCCTCAGGAGAGGCCCGGCAGCCAATCAGAGGCCTGCTGTCTCTGCGGCAGGTGCGGGAGCGGCAGCTGTGTTCTGATTGGCCGTGTGAGCCACCCTGATCAGCGCTGCAGCCAATCAGGAGCGGCGGCGCGCGGGGTTACTCGGGGTCAGGATTTCCCGCGCCGCACCATCCATGACGTCACCAGAGCTGCGGCCGGGGGGGCCCCTGGCACACCTGAGATACACCTGGGGTACACCTGGGAACACCTGAGATACACCTGGGCACACCTGGGCACACCTGAGATACACCTGGGCACACCTGAGATACATCTGGGCACACCTGGGAACACCTGGGGTACACCTGAGATACACCTCGGGTACACCTGGGAACACCTGAGATACACCTGGGGTACACCTGGGAACACCTGGGGTACACCTGAGATACACCTCGGGTACACCTGGGAACACCTGGGGTACACCTGAGATACACCTGGGCACACCTGGGTACACCTGATATACACCTGGGCACACCTGAGATACACCTGGGCACACCTGGGGTACACCTGAGATACACCTGGCACATCTGGGGTACACCTGGGCACACCTGAGCACACCTGGGCACAGCTGGGGTACACCTGAGATACACCTGGGCACATCCTTGGATAGCCCCAGCACTGCACAGCCCAGCACAGCCCTGCCCAGCCCAGCCCAGCACAGCCCTGCACTGCCCAGCACTGCCCAGCACAGCACAGCCCTGCCCAGCACTGCCCAGCACTGCCCAGCACAGCCCTGCCCAGCACTGCCCAGCACAGCCCAGCACTGCCCAGCACTGCCCAGCCCAGCACTGCCCAGCCCAGCACAGCACAGCCCAGCACAGCACAGCCCTGCACTGCCCAGCCCAGCACTGCCCAGCACTGCCCAGCACAGCCCAGCACAGCCCAGCACTGCCCAGCACTGCCCAGCACAGCCCAGCACAGCCCAGCACTGCCCAGCACAGCCCAGCACTGCCCAGCACTGCCCAGCACAGCCCAGCCCAGCACTGCCCAGCACAGCCCAGCACTGCCCAGCCCAGCACAGCACAGCACTGCCCAGCACTGCCCAGCACTGCCCAGCACTGCCTAGCCCAGCACTGCCCAGCCCAGCACAGCCCAGCCCAGCACTGCCCAGCACTGCCTAGCCCAGCACTGCCCAGCCCCTGCACTCCCTGTTCCTGCCCAGCCCAGGGGAGAGGCCGCAGCACTGCAGGCACACCAGGAGCTGTCCCTTTGTCCCTGATTTACTCCCCTGGATGCCCTCTGGACCCGGGAATGGGGACAGCAGGCTGATCCCTGCCAGGCCCTGCTGCAGCCCGGGAGCTGCAGGTCAGCCCGGGAGAGGGAGGGGCTGGGCTGAATCCACCTTTGGGGACCCGCTGGAGAACCAGCTGAGGCTGAATGTGCCTTGCCCGTGAGGGCACGTGGCCTGCGGGCAGATATTGCTGGCATGGGGTGGGTGAAGCCATTTCCATTTCATGTGTGGGCCCTGCCCTCTCTGATGTTCCTGCTGTGCAGCTGGGGCAGGAACGCAGTCAGGGTGAGTGCCGGGGCACTGTCAGGGTGGAGCGAGTGCCGGGCAGGAGCCTGGAGGGCAGCGAGGATGGCTGAGCCCTGAGCAGGGCTGAACCCTCCCGGGCACGCCAGGCCATGGCCCCGCACAGCTGCCTCTCCCCATCCCTCCCCAGAGCACAGGGGTGCTGGAAGCGCCGGCTCAGCTCCCACCCTGCCCCGGCCACAGCTCCAGTTTGTGCCTGCGGTGCCAGCTCCTGCCAGCCTGAACCTTGCTCAGCACACAGGCAGTAAATACCCGGCACAATGCGGTGGCACAGGCTCCTGCTTGGCCACTGGCACCGGGACCTGCCTGACTCATGCCATGGAAATGGGCCAGCAGAGAGGCCGGCAGGAGACCTGCCCAGACGTGGTTTTCTCTAGAGGGCCCAGCCTTGCCCAGAGCCAAACTAGGTTAACTGGGAACAGTGTTTTGAGGTTAACTGCTGCACCAGGTCAGGCTCAGCGTGACGAAGGGTCCGGGCCGGCCAGGTGCCAGCAGGATGCAGCGGGCGCTGGCAGCGCTCTGCAGTGCCCCGTGGCCGGCGTGGCAGCGAGCAGCACGGGCCTGCTGGCAGCTCCTGAGCTCTCCGCTCAAGGCTCCAGCACCTCTTGTCCGGGGTCTTTGTTTGCCAGGTGCCCCTGCCCATGGCACAGCAGCTGTTTCCCGTTGCAGCAGGAGCACTGATGCCCGCCGTGCTGAGTGCCCACCCCTGGCAGTGCTGTTGCAATAAAACCAAGTTAACCCAGAGCAGAAAGCAGGGGGATGGCCCTGCCACCCTCCTTCCCAGCCCCTGTGGAAGGAAATGTTGGTGTTTCTGCTTCTGACCAGCATTTCCCATCTCAAGCTCCGCAAGAAGCTGAACTGAAATAAAACACTTCTTGCATGTGTTGCCCGTGACGTTCGTCTAGGGAAGTTTCTCAAAACAGCATGTTTAGCTCTGAAACTATCCCTATAAAGGGACTTTCCCCTGACTCTGTCCTGCCCACACAGGACACGTATCCTGGCAGCTGGCAGAAGGTGGCCAGGTGGCTGGGATGGCAGGCAGCACCGTGTGAGGAATGCAGGGGAATTTCTGTCCCTCTCACAGGGCTGACATCATGCGGATAGAACTGCTGCCACCACCTTCCCGTGGCTTGGGACTGTTTTGGTGCACCCGGCAGTTTTTGGCTGCCCTGGGAGGACACCACGACTGCTGTCCCCTGGGCAGGGCAGCATGCCAGCAGCAGTGCTGTGGCACAGGGCTGGCCAGAGGCTCCCTGCCCAGCTCCCCACCATGAGCCAGCCAGACTGGGGTGGGAACAGGTCACTCCCCAGCCGTGCTGAGCCTGGTGAGCAGGTTCGGGGCTGAGGAGGATGGGCTGCGTATCCTGGAAGGCAGCAGCCACCCAGGTGCTGGTAAACACATTGCGAAAGGCTGGGCTGAGCCTCACCCCTTCACATCACCGTTGAGTCATCCCCATCTCCTCTCCTCTCCCTCTCCCTCTCCTCCTCTCCTCTCCTCTCCTCTCCTCTCCTCTCCTCTCCTCTCCTCTCCTCTCCTCTCCTCTCCTCTCCCTCTCCCTCTCCCTCTCCCTCTCCCTCTCCCTCTCCCTCTCCCTCTCCCTCTCCCTCTCCCTCTCCCTCTCCCTCTCCCTCTCCCTCTCCCTCTCCCTCTCCCTCTCCCTCTCCCTCTCCTTCCAGGATTTCTGCCATCCGTGGCAGAAGGGCTCCTGGCTAGGAGGCAGCTGACTCAGTTTACCAGAGAGATCAGACCCATCCTCCCCAGGGCCGAACACATCAGGCTCTACCCCCGTGTGGGAGGAGAGCATGACCAGCCCCCCCCGCTTTCCTAGAGGAGTCTCTGGGGGCAATTTCTGCCCCCTGCCAAGGTTTGGCAGAGCTCCCCTTCCAAGTTCCATCAGCACGTGCAGCCAGGGCCAGCTCTGCTGCTGGCAGAGGGAAAGGACTCTTATCCAAGCACAGTGCAACTGCAGCTGGGAAAAAACACAGGCACTCTGTGTGTGTGGGGAATGTGGCTCTGCCTCTCGGAGCCAGCAGGAGCCCTCTCCCTGCAGAGGTGCTCAGCTGCTCCTGCTCCTTCACCACTGGGCCCCACCAGGACTGGTGCTGGGAGACTCTCGGGGTGTTCTCTCCACCTTGCAGGACCTCTGAGAAGAGCCAGCTGTGCCATGAAGGAGCACTTCATCTCCTTCCCACTTGTTTTGAAATGATGGAGCTCCCTGGCATGGAAACAAGTCCTTGTGGCAGCATGGCAGGATGGTGCTGGCAGGCACCCGGTGCAGGGTGACACAAGAGCCTGTGGCACAGGGCACTGGGCTGCTCCAGGAGCCCAGCATGGCTCTGCTCCTGCACCCTTGGGCAAAAGGGGCGGCACAGGCTGGGGGTTTGGACTGGCCTGCACTGGGCTGCTGGCTGCAGAGCCTGTGCTGAGGCTCAGCCCTGCCATGGGCCAGCAGCCCATGCTGATGCCCTTTTGGGGCAGGCACGAGCAATCCTCAGTGCCAGGTCTCGCTCCTGGCTCACCCCAGCACCTGGCAGGGCTAGGGGCACTTGTGCCACGTTAGGGAATCGGGCTGGTGTGAGCCACTGGCTCCTTCCCACGTGCCTGGAGCTGGTCAGGCACAGCCCACCAGCTTGGAGAGGTGGAGGGGGTGAGCAGGCTCAGCTCAGCTCTGGGGCTGCCGAGAATTTCTGTCTCAGGCTGGTGAACCCCACAGTGACGTGTTCTTCTGCTTTACTGGTTTGCATACCACGGGGATCTCCCCATCCTTTGGCTCTGCAACGCTGCTGCGTGTAACCCTGGGCACGTCCACCCACTGCTTCCTCCAGCCAGGCTGCCCTGTGGCTGTGAGCAGCCTTGCTGAGCATGAGCCATACTGCCCAGGACTGAACCCTGTGCCCATCAGCTTGGAAACCTGCTCCAGACTGGCTGCTGGGGCTGGAAGATGCCCTGGAGCAGGCTTCTTTCCTTAGCCACAAGATCTAAATCTGGTCTCATCACCAAGCTGGGGTTTCCCTAAACTCCTTTCACTCCAGAGCTGGCAATACTGGAACAGCTGTAACACCCGAGGAGATGGAAATATGCTATATGTGCCAGAGCTGTCTGCTCCAAGTGCTCTGAGCTCCTTGCCAGCCTTTCCCTGCTCACCTCCATGCCATGTCCCCAGCACCCAGCACTGCAGCAGAGCTCTGTCACTCAGACCTACATCCCCAGCTCAGGGCAGTTCAGCTTGCCCTCAGGACCCGGGTGCTTGCCATTAGGAACCTCCAAAATACTCACCAGCCAGAGCGTGCTGGTGGTGAGAGCTGTGCCTGGACCAGCCACACCTGGCAGAGCCTCTTGGGCTACAGGGCCAGTGGGCAGAACCCACAGCCAAGGAGAGTCTGGGCTAGCATTCCCAGTCTGGGCTAGCATTCCCAGTCTGGGCTAGCAGTCCCAGTCTGGGCTAGCATTCCCAGTCTGGGCTAGCAAACATTCCCAGTCTGGGCTAGCATTCCCAGTCTGGGCTAGCATTCCCAGTCTGGGCTAACATTCCCAGTCTGGGCTAGCACTCCCAGTCTGGGCTAGCATTCCCAGTCTGGGCTAGCATTCCCAGTCTGGGCTAACATTCCCAGTCTGGGCTAGCATTCCCAGTCTGGGCTAGCAAACATTCCCAGTCTGGGCTAGCACTCCCAGTCTGGGCTAGCATTCCCAGTCTGGGCTAGCAGTCCCAGTCTGGGCTAGCATTCCCAGTCTGGGCTAACATTCCCAGTCTGGGCTAGAATTCCCAGTCTGGGCTAACATTCCCAGTCTGGGCTAGCATTCCCAGTCTGGGCTAGCATTCCCAGAAGTCTCCTCCTCCCACCTCTCCCCAAACAAACAAAACCCTCCTGGCAGCCCTGGGCAGCTCAGCCTCCATCCTGCCCTTCTAGCCAGCAAGGACCCGGAGCACGGCGTGTGCTGGGTGCTCCTGTGTGCAGCTCACCTTTGGTGTCCTCCAGAGGCACCTGCATGTGATGTGATGATCTCATGTGATGATCTCATGTGATGATCTCATGTGATGCTTCCAAACAACGCTGCTTGTGCTGAGGTGTGACCCAGCACCCCTGAGAGCCAGGCCTGTCCTGGTGTGCCAGTTCCTGGCTTCTTTTCTGCCTCTGGCAGGTCGGGATTGAAAGTGCTTGAGATGATATTTCATGTTCACACTCAGATGTTTATTTCCTTCTTACCTATGTTACAGTGAGTTCTGCAGTGTTTCACTAACAAGCTACAAAACTGGCCCTGTCTCTATCCTAGAAGGTCTTTAAAAGAAAAACTATCCAGTTAAGAAATGCCACCTAAATTATTTTCACTTTCAACCCAATAACTAATCTCTCATGTCCCATAACATGGACTTTTCTGTACAATTACACAACACCACCCAAACCCACGGAGAAGAAGGTGAAGAAGGACCAGCCTCTGCCCTAAAATCTCCATCTTGATTTATATATTTTACTATATTCTAAAGCCTTAAATTCTAAGTTTTCCACCCTGTGATGTTACACACTTCAATTCAAACTCCACACCCACAATCCCAGTTCTACCACTGTCGGAATCTGAGGTGTTGATGATTCCCAGATTGTAGAAAGTCTCTGTCTGTCAGCCCCACTGCCAAAGCAGAAGCCATAATTGGTCTGTGCTGGTTTCCAGGTTGTTTATTCTGTTTATCTCTCACATGTTCTGCTGCCCTGCCCAGCTCTGTCCTGCAGGGCAGCGTGTGGGGCTCTGCCCTCAGTGGGATGTGACAAACATTAAATACCAGAAACTCCCTGGGCTGCATTTACAAGAACGTGCCAATATCTGTCACCTACGTTGGACAGTGTGTGCCCAGCCTGAACCAACAGAAAAATGCCAACACCACAGTGAGACATGGAGGGCATGAAGAACAAGAAAAAGGACAAGACACATTTAATTTTTTTATCTTGTTTCTTTTGGACTCAATCTAGAATTTTAAAATTTTACTTTTGCACCCGTGCCACACTTAGTTATTACTTATATCAAACACTCAGAGCTTGTAATTCATCCTGTAAGGTTGAAAACTCTTTTCCATGGACAGAGATCACAGCCAGTGTCTCTGGGGGCTCTGTCCAGGGGGGTTCCTGACCCCTGCCAGGGTCCCAGGGCAGCCAGGGCAGCCAGAGGGAAGCTCTGGATTCCCACATACCATTCCATTTTGGAAGCTTCTCCACCACTTCAGGTCAATGCAGAGTTCTCTTGGGGGTCAGTGCCTGGCAGCACAGGAAGCCCAAACCTCTCAGTTCCAGCACTGGTGCTCAATCCGAACACAAGCTGCTCTGCTCTCAGCACATCCCTCTGTGCTTCTGCCCACCCTGCAGACTCCTGCTCCACTGCAGGCTGTGCAAGTCTGCGAGGTTTGCAGCTGCAGCACGGAGACTGAGGGTGTCCAGAGCACTCCCAGCCCTGGGAGGGCTCCTGGGAGCCCGCTGGTGTGAGCCATGGGTGCTGTCAGGGTGGGCAGGCTGGCTCAGGGGGAAGAATCCCCTCAGGCAGTCCCAGGGTGTCACTGCAGCATGGGCTGCTCTGAGCCAGGCAGACAGCAGGCTGGAGGATGCAGGAGAAGCTTGTAGTGTGGGTGTCAGTTTGGAGACAAATTCAAGAGGAGAAATTCTGCAATGAGTAGGCTCCTCTAAAGAGTGTCAACAATCCCCCTCCACTGAAAAATGAATGCTAATGAAGGAAAGTAGAAAAAAAACCCCAACCGTTTATTAACAACAGTGCCCACAAGGCAAGGAAGAAAAGGAAACAACTGTTAAAAGCTGAACTATCAGAACTCACACCCTCATCCCCCTCACCCCCCAACAGGAACAAAGACCCCAAAATGCCTGGAGAGTGGGGCAAACATCGAAGAAATAAATATCCCTTCCCAAAACATGGTCTGAGATTGTGCTGGCTCTCATGCCAGAGGGAAGTGGAGCTTCCACAGAGGAGTTCCAGCAGGAGGCAAGCCCCTGGTGGCTCTCCTGTCCAGGGCAGACAAAGAGCTGGGCTGGATTCTCTGGGGTGTTCTCTCTGCCCAGCTCAGCTCCCTGAGGCTTGGGGCTGGAGCAGGGTGTGCATTTCCACCAGTCCCACTTCTCCAGCCCCCAGCCAGCAGCTGTTCACTTCCCCTCAAGGCAGTTGAAAGATTGCTGCTTCTCCAAGCCAGGGAAGGGAAAAGCATTTTGCCTGGGCCAAAAAACCCAAGCAAGTCAAGTAAAACCAAACCACACAGCACCATGGAACACCTGGACAGTGAGGCTTTGAAAATGCCACCAAAAAACTCAAAGTTCCTCCTCTTCCCCAGACCTGAACACATCCAGTCCTGAGCCTGGAAGATACAGCAGCCACTTCTGGGCATAAAGTAAAGGATCAGAGAATAGGCTATCATCATAAATCACTCCAGGGCAGTGGGCTAAGCAGAGAGATGGGTGGGGTGATCTTATGGAGTTCTTGCTATGAGAACTGATGGAGTAAGAGCAGGACTTGCAGCCCCTGGACAGGCATGATGTGACTCTCTGCTCCATGCACCCACCCTGCAGAGAGCACCAGGAGCAGGAGAACACACAAACACCTGAAAGCAGCCTGGGAACCCAGCTATATGCAGATTCTCACCTGCTGAGGCTTCTACAACAAACACATCCACATGCGTGCCAAAATGGAAACACAGCACTTGCATCTCCAGACATGCATGAAGAGCTTCCTGTCTGTTCTGACACGGGCTCAGCTGCATCTCAGATTCCAGCAGAAAAGACACCTTCCTCCTCCAAGGACCTGAAATGTGGCCTAGGAGGTTTGCAGTGAACTAGAAGAGCCGCACAGTTGGGGTCACATTGATTTTTTCCCCAGGCTCCCTTCCTGCATGTTCCAGGTTTGGGTGCAGGATGTGTCAGATCGCCACGGCCTGAGCATGGGGTGAGTGATAGCTGGGCTGCATCTGGGACTGGGAGATGCTGCAGGGAACGTGGGGGACCTTTCAGCATCCTGGAGATAAGCAGGGATCCAGTCTGATCCTGCTGAACATTGTTTAGGGCAGGCACAGAGCTTCTGGGAAGTCTCCACCTGCAGTGGACTCTGTACATCACAACTTGCATTGTGACCAAGGACACAGGACAAGGAGGAATGGTTCAAACCCCGAGGGCAGGGTTACATTAGAGATTAGGAAGAAATTCTTCCCTGTGAGGGTGGGGAGGCCCTGGCACAGGGTGCCCAGAGCAGCTGTAGCTGCCCCATCTCAGGCAGTGTCCAAGGCCAGGCTGGACAGGGCTTGGATCAGCCTGGACAGTAGAAGGTGCCTGTAGCAATGTATCTGAACAACTTTGACTACAGGGTGCACTGGCCATTTCACTTGTAACTGCTCTTATCAGAATTTTCTCAGGGCCCTCTAGAATTCATCAAAGTTACTAAGACATAAACTGTACTAAAATAGGAAAGAAGAAGCTAAGAAACTAAATTCCAAAACCATGAGAAAGAAATAACAGAGAACTGTGAGCCACCTAGACTGTAACCAATCACATATTCTGAGACGTGCATGCAAAACACATAGATAAACAAAAGCACCAATAAAAAATGTGTGATCAGTGTGTACAGTAGTGCATAATGTAAACAATAAACAGCTTCTGCTTAATCATAGCTGTCCAGTGATCCTGAATTTCCTACAGGTGTCCCTGCCCTTGGCAGGGGGGTGGAATGAGATGATTTGTAAGGTCCCTTCTAACCCAAACCATTCTGTGACTTCTGTGTCTCTAAAGCAGCTGGGATGATGCTGGAGGGGGGTGCAGTCACAGGCCCAGAGGGGTGGCAGCAGAATACAGGTGCCAGGGTTCGAGGAGGGTGAGCTGCTATGGCTGAAGGACACACACAGAGGCAGCAAGGCCAGCTTTTGGCACCATGGAGGTTCTTGGCTCCTTGCCTAGGTGGGTGCCAGCACTGCCTACACCATGCTGGTTGCTCAGGGTACTGGAAGTGGGTCTGGACGTCAGTGGCACCCTTGGGAGAGCAGCACTCAGCTGGCATTGCTGCCTGGAGAATAGCAAAGGGTTAACAATCCTGATGCCTGGTGATGCCTGCATCCAGCTATGTGAGGTATGTGTGGCACCAGCACACCGGGGCAGGGGAGGGGAGAGGCTCCCCTTGCCCTGCTGGGCTGCCTGGAGGCACCTCTGCTCCAGCACGGTGGGGAGGGGGAGCGGGATGAGATGAGGGGTCTGTGCCCCACGTCCCACAGCCCACCGACAGAGAGGCTGACTGCTGCCTCCAGCTCTGGTCCCTGGGGAATTGATCTGTCCAAAAAGCACGTGTCCCCACCCCACTGGCCCTGCACAGCCAGGATTTGCCTTGCAAAACCAGGAGGTGCCATGCAGAGAGGGCAGCAAGCAGGCAGAGAAGCTGCATGCTGCTGGCTGTGTTCCTGTTACCCATGAATCCATCAGACAGGCTGTCGGTATCACCCCCACAGATCTCCACACCAGCTGCTGCCCAGGATCTGTGCTCTGGCTTCAGAGCCCATCCCTGGTCCCCACCAAGCCTCCATGGGCACAGGAGAGGGCTGGTCTGGTCTCTGGATGTGGAGCAAGTTGCTGTGGGTGTAAGGAACAGGGCTTATGCCTTTATTAATGTTCAGCTCTTTATTAAGAAGATCAGCTGGGCAGGGGGCTCAACACGGAGCTCGCCCCCGCTGTTGGAGCTTTTTCCCGGTAGCCAAAGGGGGAGAAGGCTGCAGAGTCTGTCCCTGGAGTCTCCGTGGCACACTGGTAGCTGGAGGTGAAGAGGTGCCCAGTCTGTATCTAAAGTCTTCTCTCCTTTCCTCCTAGCACACTGCTCTCCGAAGGGTGAGGGGATGTGCAGATCCTGCTGCCGAGTCCAGCAGCATCTATCCCTCTCCTGCCCTCCTGGTAACACCAGGAAGAGTTTGTGTTCCTTTGTTCCTGCTTCCCACAGCCCAGTGCAGTCCCCTGCAGGCTCTGGTGACAGGTCAGACACAGAGCAGGGATGTGGTTCCCTTTTCCCAACCAGCACACCCATCCAGCCCCCTCCACTGTGCCCATCTTTTCCATTTAGGGGTGTTATCACCCCAAAACCCCCTCCTACGATTCCACTGGTTCCTCTATTTGCATCCCAGTCATAGAATGGCATTGTGGGTGGGGGTGTAGGTGATTCCCAGGAGCAATTAGCTAATTAACATTTCAATGTCAGCACCTAGCTCAAGCCCAAGTGTCCCAGCCAGGCTGTTTTGTTCATAGTATGGAAGACAGCGGCTGGCACTGCTGGCCTCCACACGGGCAGCTGCTTTCACTCCTCAGGCTGGGAGCAGCCTGCTCCAACAGGCAGGAGGCAGGAATCCATCACCAGGCACAGCCCCAGGGCTCAGACTGGATCCCATGGGTGTCCCCAGTGAACGCTCCCTGTGGGGACACCCTGTTCACCAGGGACCAGGCCTTGGAGCTTATCCAGACAAGGTTTTACCTTGTACCCCAGCAAAATCCATCCCAGCTGAGGGAACTGGCCTGACCGGTCCCCACCCTGCAGCTGCTGCCCAACAATGGTGCTTGTGACAAAGGAAAATCAAAGCACAGCTTCAGCCAAGCTGGAGCAGGAGATTCCCGGGGAGAGGGGAGGAGAGGAGAGGAGAGGAGAGGAGAGGAGAGGAGAGGAGAGGAGAGGAGAGGAGAGGAGAGGAGAGGAGAGGAGAGGAGAGGAGAGGAGAGGAGAGGAGAGGAGAGGAGAGGAGAGGAGAGGAGAGGAGAGGAGAGGAGAGGAGAGGAGAGGAGAGGAGAGGAGAGGAGAGGAGAGGAGAGGAGAGGAGAGGAGAGGAGAGGAGAGGAGAGGAGAGGAGAGGAGAGGAGAGGAGAGGAGAGGAGAGGAGAGGAGAAGGTGTCACTGCAGATTCTCAGGCTGAGAAAAGGCCTAGGCAGACCATATCAACAAGGAAAACGCTGGTTTTTTTCAGATGCTGCTTTTTCAGTTCAGACAAAATCCCTAAGTGGGACAAGGGGGTTCTGAGGGGCTTCTCCTCTCCCAGTGCTTTCTGTCCTTGCCTTGTCCCCAGGTGACCTGAGCAGCCCCCAGGCTCTGCAGCAAAGTCCATGTTGCCCTGAGAAATACAGGCTTAGGCTTGCTCAGCACAGGGGCTGAGCGTGGGGCACTGAGGACCCCCAGGACAGTGCCTGGCTTGGTGCTGTTTTGGGGGCTATGTGAGTACCCCTCCAAACAGCTCAGGAGCTGCCACCCTGCAGTGCCCTGGCTCGGGGACCTGCTCAGGAGCCCTGGCATTTCCTGCTCCCTGCCCTGAGGTGTTGGGTCCACTGCTCTGGGAGGCACAGCAATTCCCCCATGTGCAAATTCCCTGTGTGACCCAGCCCAGAGGCTGGCCTTTGGGCTTGCCACTGGGGCTGGGGATGTGCAGGGCTTTTCCCCAGGGGAGCAGGAAGGTTCAGCACTGTGAATTGGGCAAATTTAACCTGCTGTCACTAAGAGCCCCCATTTTCCATTGGTAATGAGGATGAAGAGTTGGGTGGGGGCTCCTGCTGCTGTCCCTCACCCACACAGAGGAGTCGAGGCTGACAGAGCTTGTGCAGCAGCACATCCTCCTGCACACCAGCTCATTCCACACAGGGATAGTTCAGCACAGAGGGCAGCATAAAGGCTGCATTGTTCCCAGATGGAAATGATCATCCTGGTGACCTGGAAATACAGAGAAGCTCTGTCAGCAAAGCTATAGGGTTTCAAAAGCTGAGATCAAAGGGCCCTCTGGGTCAGACTCTGCAGGCTCTCACAGACACCTGTAATAAAGACACATCCTTCTAATTATTCTCATTTTGCCTGCCAGAGTCACCAGGGCCGTGGGGCTCGTCCCTCACTCAGGGAGCACCAGGGGGAACAGGGACATGGCAGGAACAAAGGATTCTTGTGTGGGGATGGGTGGGTGCACGGAGCTTTGGCAGAGCAGCATCTGCTCCCCTCTGCCTGCTGTGAGCCCCAGCCATGCCTCTTGCCCTCTCCCACCTGGCACCACCCTGGCTGGGCAGTTCCCAGCACATGGCAGTGGTGCCCCTGCCCCTCTGCACAGCTGGGCACACAGCAGGCAGCCACCCTGCGCTGGAGCAGTGCCACTGGGCACCTGACCTGTCCCAGCACACCCTGGCACCACCAGCACTGCCCACTGGGAACCTGCTCCACACCCTCCGCCAGACCCTGGAATCTCTCCCACAGCAGCTCTGCAGAGTGCTTTCCCCAGCCTCTTATCTCCTGGACTTCAGACCCCACCGTGGGACAGATAATGTATCTGCAGCCACACCTCAGGCACACAACGATCAGCCTGTGAATGTTGGATTTCTCCCTCTGCCTTCAGTTGCCAGAGGTGGTCCTGGAAATGCCAGGGCACGTTTTTGTGCCCCCCGGCCACATCCCTTTGGCCGGGTCAGGGTGGCTCCTGGCACAGCAGGGACACTCTGGCCCCTCTGCTCTACGGGTGGAGTAGATGTGGGGAGGCGAGAAGTTATTTTGGGTACCCTTTTCAGAGGTGTAGAAATAGCTCCCAAAGCACAGGGGCAGGCTCCCTCCTGTGCAGGCCCAGCAGAGAGCAAAGGCTGCTGAGGCACTTGTGGGATGAGCGGGCCAAGTTCTCAGCAGGTGTTAAGAGGAAAACTGGGACTGTCCTTGACCTCAGGTGTCACAGGAGAAAATTAGCACAGCTCCCCAGCAAATGGCTGTGCTAATTAGAGGAGGAGGAGGTGACATATTGTTCAGTCTCCTGTGACCAAGGGTCAGCTGGCATGGGGTCAGCTCTGGCCATGGGCTGCAGGGCTCCCAAGGAGCCAGGGGTGCATGGTGCCACCATGCCTCTTTTTGGGTCAGATGGGCCCCTTGTCTGCCCCAGGTGCTGCTGGTTTGAACTTGGCTTGTCCTTCCTCAGCAGCACTGGAAAGATACTTCACCTTCTCCTCTCCCTCCCCTCCACAGGGGCAGTGGAGAGTGGAGAGGGATGGGGCTCAGAGGTGACAGCAGCGGGGGACACGCCTGGGGCTCCGAGGGCCAGGCACTGCATGTGGGGACGGGGACACTGCTGATGGTGCCCAGGGTCACCCACCAGTCCAGGATCTGCTTCTCAGGATGGCACACAAGGATGGCAAATTTAGGGTAATGGCATTAACCACCCTCCTGCTGGGCACTGGCTCTGTGTCCCCAGGAACCACCAAGCTCTCTGTCCTGGAGAGTTTGGTCCACCTTGTTCGTATGGCACTGTGAAAGCAATTTGGGGGGACAGGGGGCTGTGGTAGCCTGAGGGTGTCCCACACCACTGAGAGGGGTGAGGGGCTGTTGGGGCCCTGGGGTGCCGTCGGCTTTGGCTGTGCCCTGGAAAGCCCCAAGCAGCACTCACCCTGCCCGGTGGCTGCAGGACTGGGACAGCCTCTGTTTGCCTTCACACGGTACCCAGCGCTGAGCAAACAGCACATGGGGACAGGCAGCAGCTGCCAGGGAGGGACAGCCCTGGCTGAGTCCCAGCCCTGCCTCCCCCTGCTCCCCCCGCAGCAGCTTTGCAATAAAAACACAGATCCAGTTTGAGCTGGGAGGCTGCAGGGTGGGGGATACTGGCAAGCCACAACTGCCAGAGCAGAAGGGCTCTTGCTGGCTGCAGGATTCAGCAGCTTGCTTTCAGGGGTGAACAGGCTGTGTTATCCTGCAGATATTCCCATATGATGATTGTGGGGATGACACAGGAGCTTCTGCATGGGAAAGGCAACTTGCCCTGACTGGGTGGGTACTGGGAGCAAGGGTGTACCCTGGGTCTGAACAAGTCCAGCCATGAACCTGCACCCTCCTCTGTGCCTTCATTGTCCCATGGTCTCAGCCATGGCAGGGCACTGAACTCTGCTTTTTGCTCTTAGGGTTTGTTATCTCATGCTTGGCGGCTGCAGACTCATGGCTGTCCACAGTGGGGAGAGCTCAAACTCACCCCAGTGACTTGTCAGGCTTCTCCCAGGCAAGTGGCCACTGGGAAACTGCACTGATCAGTCAGATGGGCTGGTTTGAACTGATTTCTCCTTGTTCAGAAGAACACTGAGACAGCCACAGCCCAGGCTGCTGACAGAGCAGAACCTCTCCAGACTCAGTCTGCATGAATTCAAAGCAGGTAAGTTATGCACTGGCTGGTGCAGGTGTCCTTTTTCAGCAGAAATGGAACAGTTGTTGTGCTCGTTTCTGTCCCTTGTGAGCTCTGAAGCCAAACTGGAAGGAAGCCCATGCTATACAAGCAAAAGAACAAACAACCCAGCTCTGTGCTTGGAGAGTGGCCCATAGTGTTATGTGGGCTCACCAGCTCCATGGAGGACAAGTCTCAATTGACTGAGTTTGTTACAAGCACTGTCCAGGTGTCCTGTGTGGTCATTGCCCTCCTGTGGCCATTCCCAGGCCAGCCAAGTCCCGCTGTGTGTGTGGAGGAGGCTGGAGATGGTCCAGGCTGCTCTGGCCACCCCATCAGCAGCATCAGCTGTGCTCAGAGAAGCATTTGCAACAGGTCACGGTGCTCCTACATCTCCACTCACCCCCCAGACTTGCTGGACCTCATCCTAAAGCTGTGCTGGCCATCAGCTTCTCCTGGCGATGAGCTTAAATCCCACTGCTGCCACTGAACGTGCCCCAGCCTCGCTTAGACATGAAGGCCACAATGGTCTGCTCTTGGGAGACCACCAGGCAAGCTGCAGCAGGGCTGATGGCCATCACCCACGCGCTCACACCATCACTGTTGGTCACCATCCCACGGGACATCAGAGGCTGGTGTCCCCAGAAGCACACATTCCCCTCTGCAGGTCCCCAGCACTGCAGAATGAGCACATGCTGCTGGAACACCTCAGGCTTCCTGAGGTCCTGACCCAGAATCCCTGTTCCTCCTGGAGGGAGTCATCCCTGTGGCTGTGATCACCATGGGGCCAAGTGGATGAGACTCCAGCAGGAGTCTGAAGGATCTGCTGATGCTCCTGGATGGAGGAGAGGCAGGACCACTGTGCCATCTCCACTGATAGGGAAGAAGATGCCCAGATGTGCTGGTTATAGGGTGGCCAAGGTGGCACTGTGGTTAGTGAGATAGCACTGATGGATGAGAAACATGAACATTTCAGCAGCTTCTCTTCACAGCCCAAGGCTACAGAGTTCCCCCCAGCACACCTACCAGCTTCTCACCTGGCCTGCCTCCCAAAACACACAGCCACTCCTCTCTGCAGGCAAGTGAGCTGCACCCTGGGAGGGGGTTTGGCCAGCTGAGCCCATGCCATGGAGAACTCTGCTGCTGCCAGGCTGTGGGAGTGAGGTCCCACGGCAGCCAAGACCTGCAGTTTGGGTAGACACAAATCTCCTCTGCCCACAGGATAGCCCAAAATTAATCAACTCTTCCTAACTGCAACCTCACTAGGTTTCCCTGATCTTCCCTGCCCACTGCCCGCAGTCCCAGGAGCAGCAGGATCTGGGGGCCATGGCATCAGGTGCCACATCAGCCACTCCACAGCAGCCTGGAGGCATCTTCCCTGTGGTTGTGATCCAGAGGCAGGGAGGAGCTGCCCGCTGTGGGCGCAGCACTCCGTGTGCTGGTCCATGTGTGGGATGAGCTTGTGCCAGGGCTGGAGCAGATCCAGACAAGCCCTGAGGGGCTGGATGTGGTGTCTGCCTCAGGTCCTGGCCACAGCACAGTTAGGAAGCATCCTGAGAAGGCCTTTTGCTGTCCTCGCCTTCTTGCCTCAGTGTCCCCTTTCCCAGGAAGCCTGCAGCAGGGCTGGGTGGGCTCTGCAGGGGGACTGAGCGGTGCCTGGGTGCTCTGGGCCTTTCCCACCCTGCAGGACACATGCCCAGCTCTGGGTGCCCGGGCTTGCCCGGTGGGGAGGCACCAGTGCCTGCACCCCGAGGTGCCATGTTTTCCTTTCAAACAAGCCGTAGGCATTCACCTCCGTAAATAAATAGCAATCAGTCCCAGGAGCACGGCACGACAAAGAGGGCACTGTTTGCAGCCTGCAGCGCTGCCAGGGCTGGCTCAGCTCAGCACTCGGGGCACCGAGAGCGCGGGAGAGGCAGGGCCCGGCCTGGGCACGGCCCGGCCTGGGCACGGCCCGGCGGCTCTCGGGGTGCTGAGAGCAGCTCCTGCTCTGTGGGCACCTGGGGAATTTCCACGGCAGCCCAGCCCAGCCCAGCCCAGCCCTCGGAAAATCCAGTGGCACGGGGAGGGAGCCACGGTGCCAGCCCAAGGTCAGCGGTGCCCACAGCAAAGCGTGGGGCACAGGCCAGGCCTCCAGACCCCAAGGCGTGTGGGGCAAGCACCACATAATACCTCTGGGGCACGAACTGCCTGGTACCAGGCAAACAGGAGCAAAGTTCAGAGAGTCCTGCAGCCCTTCAGTGGCACAGGGAGCCATGGCAGCCCAAGTCAGTGGTGCCCACAGCAAGGTGGGGCTGGGGGCAGCCTCCAGACCCCATGGCGTGTGGGGCAGCAGCAGGCAATGCCTCTGGGGCACGAACTGCCTGGTACCAGGCAAACAGGAGCGATGTCTAGAGAGTCCTGCAGCCCTTCAGTGGCACAGGGAGCCATGGTGCCAGCCCAAGGTCAACGATGCCCACAGCAAAGCGTGGGGCACAGGCCAGGCCTCCAGACCCCAAGGCGTGTGGGGAAAACACCACATAATGCCTCTGGGGCTCGAACTGCCTGGTACCAGGCAAACAGGAGCGAAGTTCAGAGAGTCCTGCAGCCCTTCAGTGGCACAGGGAGCCATGGCAGCCCAAGTCAGTGGTGCCCACAGCAAGGTGGGGCTAGGGGCAGCCTCCAGACCCCATGGCGTGTGGGGCAGCAGCAGGCAATGCCTCTGGGGCTGTGGGGCCCATGTGGGCTGCCCTGGTACCAGGTAGACAGGAGCAAAGTTAAAAGTGTGAAAAATGTGGTTTATTTTCATGGTAAAATTTAAGAAGTTTAATAAAAAGGCAGTAGGAGGCAGAAATAAAGCAAAGGGTTAAAATCAGATGGGTTCTTGGCATTTAGCTAAGAGTACGCTGTTATTTTTGGAGATACTCTTTAAATTCTATTACATTAGTTTTTTGCATATTCATAGACTCTTATGCATATTTATATTTTTCTATAAACTAGTTTCCATATTCTAGGACCTATTTTGTATGGTTTTTCTTTGGGTCTGTTTTTTTAGAGTATGTGTGGGTTTTGCCTGTTGTTTTGGTTTGTTTTCTTTGTCACTCCCAGTTTGGGCTTTGGTTTATACTTTCTTCAGATGGTAGATGCTGATAGTTGGTAAATCAATAGTAGGGTCTTTATTACATGTTCACTGGGTGTTATTTCAACTAAATTAGACAGTTCACTTATAACTTTATTAGCAGCTACTACTACTATGTCTAAGTTTGTGTTAATTTAGTAGAATTAAATTTTTTTGTTGAATTTAGTAGAATGTGTTATTTAGTAGGAATAAAAGCAAAGTTATTTTAACATTATACGTATAGTATTTATTTTAATATTTGCAAAAAAGCCAACACTATAATATGTATTTATAACAAGAGGGTCCTACAGCCCTTCCCCTCCCTGACAGCACTTCCTTTCTCCAGGAAATGGGAACAAGGTGCTGCCTTTATTCCAGTGGATATCTCAGCCAGCCCTGCATTAAAAGGAGTAAGAGCTCTGCCACGCTTGCTGAGGCCCTGATCTGCTGTCCAGCTGTGCACAGCTTTGTGTCAGAGGGCAGCTGTGAGAGCAGGGCTGCAGGCTGGGGGAAAGGAGGGCTTGCAAAATGGGCCGGAGCTCACCCTAGGTCAGGGGTGGCTCCGTGTGGTGGAAAAGCTTCTCCTCCAACCAGTGCTTTCAAAAAAAAGTTAAGAAGTCTTCTGTTGTTGGGTCTCAAGGCAGTTTATTGCAAGTTATCTAAAAGATTTTCTCCTTGGGCTGCTGTGGTTTGCTCACAGCTCAGGCAGAGGCACACACACACCCTGACATCCTCTCTGACTCCCGACTGCTTCTTCTCTCCCCGCCCAGGGCTGCTGCTGTCTTTTATATGGTACATTACGTGTGACATGGTTACAGTTTTTCCCAATGCCTATTACCTATATTAAATGGTGCTTTTCTATCTTTTATATGGTACATTACGTGTTACATGGTTACAGTTTTCCCCAATGCCTATTACCTATATTAAATGGTGCCTTTCTACTCTAAACCAATCTGTGAGTGCCAACATCACCAAGAACATGGAGGTAAGGAAGAAGAAAGAGGGAGGACAGGGCAGGCCCAAATCCCAAATCCATCTTAAAACCTCTGACCCCCATGTACAAAACCAAAACCCCCCTGTACAGCACTCAAAAATTCTTCCCTCTACTTTGTGACTGCTTCTACTATAATATCTGAACTTTTGTGACTTGTTCTTCCTGCAAGGTTGGTAAATCATTCCATGGTTCAAACCCAAAATCACAGCTGTTTCCTGCTGCCTGCCAGGGTCTCAAATGCTTCTGACCTGGACCCGGAACATCCAAAAATGTCTGAGGGACATTTTGAATTCCGACAAAAATGGGCCTTGCTTTGGGGCCTCCACTGGCACTTGCAGCGTTGTGCTTTATTTCTGTGGGCAGCAGGTTTGAAGGCAAATTAGTTTCAGGACCAGCACATGTGTGAAAAGAGACAGAGTTCCCCAGAGTCTACAGCCCCACGGGTTCCACCCCTGAGGCACAGAGCTGCCCCTGCACCCTAAATGCCACCTGCATCTGAAAGAACCTGCCGAGGTGCTGGAGAAGCAGGGTGTGCCAAGGCTTCCACATCCCTCTTCTGGGAAGCCACAGCTCTGGCTGATGAGGTGTCCTTGGGTCTCCCTGGGCTGTGCCTGGTGCCCTGGCCGCAGGGATGGGATGGAAGGTGGAATAGCAGGCAGTGGGATCCCTACCCACCATGGGACTGTGGAGAGGGCAGGGAGGGCAGGGGCAGGAGCACCAGAGCATGCAGCCCTGGCTTTGGCCACTGCACCAAGCAACCAGTAAATGGTGTTGGGGTCACCACGGCTAAACCGAGCTAAAAGCCTGGCCACCCTCAGCAGCCCGGGGAGACCCAGCAGGACTGCAAGATCCCCAGCTACCCTGGAGATGTGGATGGGTGCCAGGAACCTCCCTGGCTTCCCACATCTCCACCGGGAGTCCAGCCAGGTGGTCAGGAACCCCAGATCGCTGTGCCCAGTGCTGGGGGAGGTGCACAGGAATGCAGCTCCAGCTGGTACAGACCCAGCAGGCACTTGGCTGGGCAATCCTCAGCCCCTCATGGTGGCCGTGCATGAGCTGTGCTGTGCTTTATTTGTGCCAGGGCACAGAGCTTCCCTGCGTCCTTCCGTGCGCTCCCGCCGTGTGCCCGCTGCATGTCGGCTCTCCCGGGGTGACCCAGCTGAGGAGGCACGGCTCAGCGTGGGTGCTGCCACTACCCACACTTGCCCTTTCTGTTGCTCATGACCCCAGGACTGTTTGCAAAATGAATGTCAGGGTGGTGCCACACCCCATCTGACATGGCATTCACGGAGCTCCATGCGCGGGGGCCCTGCCCACACGTACACACCTCCCACAACGCAAACACCACCGCTTGCACCACTGTGGGGGGCCTGCAAGGGGGTCCCTCCACCCACCGGGTCACAGAGGGACCCAGGGACCCCTCTGGTGCTGGGTGCACCGGGCATTGTGCAGCTCAGCCGTGCCTGGCCGTGCCTGGCCGTGCCTGGCCGTGCCCCAGGTTTGCAGGTCTCCCAAACCCTCTCTCCTCTGCATTGGGCTGGTGCCTGTGTGTGGTCATCCCTC
Source organism: Lonchura striata (assembly GCF_050655825.1). NCBI lineage: Eukaryota > Metazoa > Chordata > Aves > Passeriformes > Estrildidae > Lonchura > Lonchura striata. The sequence continues at coordinate 8,454,287 of NC_140728.1, read as the reverse complement.
CTCAGGGCATCCTTCTGCCTCCATACAGGGCAGGTGCCCTCAGCTCTGCTCTTCCCTCCATCCCCAGATCCTGGGGTGTGGGTGCAGCCCAGCCTGATGGCCTCCAAAAGCCATCAGGAGTGGGGGACAGCTTTTCTGGCCACACACAAAGGTCACAGAAAGAGACAAGACTGGACAACAGTGTCTCTTGTCATATTTCAATATAAAAAGAGAAAATTTCCAACCATCTCAGGGCAGGGAGGAGCTGCAACCATTTCCCAGGCCAGTGTCTGGAGCAAGGACCAGATGCACTGTTGAGGCAATGTTTGACCTGTCCACAAGAAGGGGGACTCTTGTGGTCCCCCAGCCCTTGGGAGCAGAGGTCCCTGCTGGCTCTTGCCCTGGGCTAGGAGTGGAGCCCCACCAGTCCCTTGCTGGTGTCCAGCTGTGTGACAGTCACCTGTGCTGGTGACAGGGATGGCTCTGGGACAGCATGGGCTGGGCAGGTTTGGGAGCATCCTCACCTCTCACAGTGCTTCCCCAGCCCCTCCTCTGATTTCTGGAGACCTTGGCAGCAGCCACATCTTTGTACGGACCACATGTGGCACCAAGTTTCCAGCTCTGAGCTCTCCAAGACAACTCCCTGTGTCAGCAGCCATGACTCCCTCCAAGACCCCCAACCTTCAGCCCAAGGGGTAGAGCAGGGAGGGACATGGGTGGGGGAAGATGGGGCAAGGATGGTGAGTGTGTGTTTGCAGGGTTGGGATGTGCTGAGAAGAGGTTCTGCACGTGTGTGTGTGGGGGGGGGGGAAGAGGACACAGCACTACAGCCCCCCCAAAGGCGTGGGGGATGAGCACATGGGGCCCAGGGGCTCTGGCTGTGGCATCTGCCAGCAGGAAAAGCAATGTTTGGAGCAGAAGAGGAGGAACAGTATTCTGTGAAGCATCACCAGGTCTCCAAGGTGCCCAGAGGGCCCAGTGCCCTGGGATGGCAGAGCAGAAGGGCTGCTTTGCCTGCTCCCTGTGCCTTGCAGGGTCGTGGCCTCTCCAAAAGGAGTTTGTTTGGTGGACAGGTGACAAAGAAGAGCCTGGGGAGGGCAGGAGGGTTCTCCAGGGCTGTGGAATTGCTCTGGTCCATCTGGGCACATCGAAGCTGCTGGTTCTCAGCCTGGGAATGTGACAGTGGGGGACACAGTGACCATTGAGGAGCCGCAGGCTGTCATGCTGCAAAACCCATCACAGGGGCAGCCTGTTGATCCCATGCAGGTCAGGTCCCTGACGTGACCCAAATATGACCTCTCCTGCTCCCAACCCACCTGTTCCGGCTTTGATGATAATTATGCCCTGCAGACTGTTCAGTCTCTGTGCCACACCTTGTAGGTGGGGGCAAAGTCTGCTGCTCCTCCATTTGTGCCCTGTGGCTGTACCGCAGTGCCTGGTGCTGGCTCCCCCCTGAGCCCCCCTTTCCTGGAGCTCCTGTGCAAAGGGGAGGGGGCTGCACCCTGCCTGCCGGCCCAGCCCTCCTTCCCAACCCCTGCCCTCACCTGCTGGTGCCCTGCACCCTGCAGACCTCGAATAACCTGTTCCCCCTCCTCCTCTTGCCTCATGACAAAGCAGCTGGCATGCGGTGCGGAGGGTAACCACGGCGGAATGAGCTCATCGTGGGACAGCCACGGGGTCAGCTGCAGCCATGGCCCTTTCCCCATCCAGCTTTCCCTGTGGCACACCCCATGTTAGGTGCCTGTTTCCTCAGAATAAATGGGAATTTCTCACTCTTTGGGCACAAGAGGGGGAACCAAGATAAAGACTGCTGTAGGCTCTGCCCTGAGATTCCCAACCTGCTGTTGTGGACCCAAGAGGAAGAACTGCTCTCCCCAGAGCCCTGTGCACCAGGAGTTCTGCACAGTGCCAAGTCACCCCTTGCTGTGCTGCACCCTCAGCCCTCCTCACCTCCCTCAGCTGGCAGAAGTTTGCTTTGAACCCTGGCCAGCGTCCCTGCCTCATGGAGACCTGATTGCTGCTTTCATCCCAGTGAGCTCCATCACCCCATCCCCGTGTTCTGGGTCCCACAGACCCAGGGACGCTCAGGAGCTTTTGCCTGGGCAAACTGAGCTTGATGCCAGTCAGTTGGGCTGGTGTGTGTGACCCACCATGGCTTGCTTGCCAGGACCCACCTACCTGTCACCCCTTCCTGGAGGAGAGAGGCACGGCCCAGACCTCAGCCTGGTTTGTGAGGGGGTTGAGATTTCCTCAGTGCCTTTGGAAGACCTCGAGCTGTTTGGCTTGTTTGGAAGTGGCTGGGCAAGATGCTGCTGGTTGTCACTCAGGGCTGGAGTGGCCCAGCCAGATCCAGGAGGGTGTTTGTGACCTCAGATAATGCTGAGGTGCTGGGAATGCTGGAGGCCTCTGACCCCAGGTGAGCTGGCCCTGCAGCTCTGAGGCCATCAGTCTGTGGGGACTGAAACTAGGGAAATTTCCAGTGTGGGGTCACACAGCCCTTGGGCACTGCCCAGCTGTGCCCCAAACGGGCCAGCACAGCCCCTGCTGGGGACACACCTGGGAGGATGGGTGCCAGAGCAGGCAGGGTGCTGGCCAGCATGTACAAGCCTGTCTTCACCATCTTCTGATAAAATGACAGGGATGGGCAAGAGTCCCACCATGGTCAGCTTGCACCTTCACCAGGCAAGGCTGGGGGTCAGCTCCTGGCACCTGGGGGTTCTGCTGCCACACAACAGGGAGCACTTACCCTGTATCATCAGGTGCCTTTCCTGGTGCCTCCAGCAGGGCTGGATCAGGGCATGACACACCACCATGGCTCCTTGGTCCCATCAGCACCCTCAGGGATTTCTGCCCATCCCAAAGCCCTTCTCAATCCAGGGAGCTGTGAGCAAAGAGACAGGCTGGGGTGTGTGTGCCTGGCTGAGGGTGAGGGGACACCTGGGCATCTTCTGAAGGTGATGGAGGTGGGACGTGTGTGTGCCTTGGGTCACCACTTAGTTGGGTACAGCCTGCCTGAGGGAGTGTATGTTCACGGGTGAGGAGATGTGTGGGGCCTGGTGTGAGTAACCCTGTGTGTGAGTGCTGGCACACGGAGTATTGCAGCACACATACAGGAATGCACACCTGTGTGCACACCTGCAGCTCACGCTCTGCTGTCCCTGCAGTGCACAGTGTGTGTCTGTGTGCTGGCTGGAGGCCTCACGTGCTGCCTGCATCAGCTGTGTCTCTGTGTTTGGCAGTGTTTGCAGTGTCCCACACTCTGCATGTGCCCACAAGTGTGTCTGCAGTGTCTGACCCCTTGGCTGTGTGCTGCAGCTCTGTGTGTGTGGGTCACAGGACATGGTGCAGGATCACAAAGCCACCCAGGCACACAAGCGTGGGAAGGTCTGGGTTGGAAGGTGCCCTGAGAGTCATCTTGTTCCACCCCTCTGTCATGGGCAGGGACACCTTCCACTAGACCAGGCTGCTGCAAACCCCACCCAGCCTCAACTTGGACGCTTCCAGGGATGGCACTGCACAGCTTCTCTGGGCACCCTATGCCAGGGCCTCCCCACCCTCACAGGGAAGAATTTCTTCCTGATATCTAATCTAAGTCTCTCATTTTTCAGTTTAAAACTCTTCCCCCTTGTCCAGTCACTATCTTCCTGTGGAAAAACTGCACACTCTCTTTTTATAAGCCTCTCTGGGGCACTGGAAGGGGCTCTAAGGTCTCCTTGGAGCTTTCTCTTTTCCAGCATGAACAACCCCAGCTCCCTCTCTCAGGATATCCTCACCCAGCAGTGAGGGATAAAACCTCCTCTGTGCTAGGGCAGAGCTGTCCCTGCACGGTGGCACTGGAGCTGGGGGCACCACTCCTGCAGCAGGTGATTGCTGGCAGGACCCAGCAGGCTGGGACAGGCAGCGGGTGCCAGCCACTGCCCCCACCCTTGCTCTACCTGTCAGACAGGTGGAGCTGGCCACCTGCCACCGCCTGCCACCGTCACTTCTGGGAAGGGAGGATGCGGGAGGGATGGGTCTGCACAAAGGCTGAGGACCTGCCCACGGCTAAAGTGACCCTTAGGACCTGCTCCCTGGGATGGCTTGGGAAGGGCTCCCAGTACCAGAGGCCCTAGGAAGCCTCAGGGCTTCCCTGCAGGTGCCCAGGGAGAGGGGACAGACAATCAGCTCTTCCACGTGCCTATCTCCTCTCCTGCTGCTCAAAGAGCCCTTGAGGCACATGCCAGGGCACCCTCCTTCTGAGTCCTGTTGTTGGAGAAGGGTTTCCTGCACATGGATACCACCAGCCTGTTGGGGTGGAGGAGGTAAAGGGCTTCTTCTCCAGTAAACACCAAGGGACTCAGTGTCCATCTGCCCCTCTGGATCCTACACAGACCACCCTGGCTACTGCCAGAAGCAGACCTGGGGCCAGACACTTCCTGAGCATCCTGCTGGAGCCGCTGCCTGCTCTGGCCTCGCTCCGGACAAGGGCAGCACCTCAGATGCCACCGGCTGGAGCCCAGGGTCAGCCAGAGCCAGGCCTTGCTGTGCTCAGCTGGGCACACTGGGAAGGTGCAAGGAAGGAAACTGGGACAGGCACCCCCACGCTGGGGAGCCTGTGCAGACTTCCCATGGCACAAGCCACGCTGTGCCCACTGTGTCAGAGAGAGACAAGGCTCTCACCCTCCTGGAGCTGGAACAGTGCAGATCCCATGGGGAAAACACAACTCTCATCCCTCAGGACCTGGCCCCAAAGTCCCTGGTTTTTGCACCAGCACTGTGGGCCAGGCTGTTCTCAGTTCACCCCGCTGTGCACCCCAAACATGCCTTATGTAATGGCCCCGGTGTTTGTGGCTCCCACAGAGAGTGCTCTGAAACTCGGCTCCTTTTAGAAAGGCCCGGAGCGATGAGATCTTGTCAGACCCACCCTTTGCCCAAGAGCAGGCTCAGGCCTGGACTTGCTTACCTGCAGTCCTGAAGGCAAAGGCTGGAGCAGCGCCAGCTCTCCAGGGAGCCTGAGGAGCACACAGGAGCTGCCACCCGGCAGCACACCATGGCAGCCCCTCGGCCACCTGGATGTGCCCCAGCTGAGGCTGGCATCCACGGCCTGGCCACTGTGGGCACGGTCCCTTTGCCCTGGGGTGGTTTAGCAGCAGAGCCCCACCACCCAGCAGAGGAGGTCCCTGGATGAGGGGAGCCCAGGCAGGGGGATCTGCCCCCAGCCAGCTCAGTGTGAAGTGATATCTTCCAGGGTTTTGTGTTGGGATACCAGGACTAGGTCCTCACTCTTCACCTCCCGGCCCAGGCTGTCCTTTGGAGATGGAGGGGCTCTGACAGCTCAGCCCCAGCACACCTTTGCCCTGGGGCTCTGGCAGAGAGCAGGGCTGACGCAAGAGACACGCAAACCTGCCTTGTGCTCAGCCTGCCTTGTGCTCAGCGGGTGTGCCCGCAGCTCTCAGGGCACCGCCAGCCCTGTCCTGCCCGACGGGCACACTGGGCAGGTGGAAACCTCTGGTGTTTGGGGACGGAGACAGGGAAGGCTAAGGGAATATGGAATTGTTCAGCCTGGAGAAGAAGGCTCCAGGGAGACCTTAGAGCCCCTTCCAGTGCCTAAAGGGAATCCAGGAGAGGTGGAGAGGGATTTTGGGCAAGGGCCTGAAGTGCCAGCACAAGGGAGAATGGCTTCCCACTGCCTAGGGCAGGGATAGATGGGATATTGGGAAGAAATTCTTGGCTGTGAGGATGGTGAGGCCCTGGCAAAGGATGCCCAGAGCAGCTGTGGCTGCCCCATCCCTGGAAATGTTCAATGCCAGGTTGGATGGATCTTTGAGAAATCTGGGATAGTGAAAGGTGTCCCTACCCATGGCAGGGGGTGGAACAAGATGGTCTCTAAGGTCCCTTCTAACCCAACAGTTCTGTGATTCAGGGGCAGGCAGGCAGGGAAATACAGCAAACACCCCAGCACAACACAGTGCATGGCACAGCAGGCTGGATGTCTTATTATACCTGTCTCCTGTTTCCACTCACTAACCCTCGGAATCCTGCCAGGAATCCTCACAGGAGGGCTGTGATGCTCCTGTCCAGGGCCATGGGGATGCTGGGCTCCCTGGCCTGCCACAGGCTGACACACTGGCTGTGTCCTGTTCCCATTTCCTCCCTGGATGCCCTTTAACATCTCTGGCCATCGGCAGCCTTCCTGACATGCCCAGTGCTGCAGGTCAGGAACCCCCAGAATCCTGTGTGGAGCAGCAGAGAGAGACATTTCCCATTGCATTCAGGCTCAGTGGACACCATGAAATGCTCAGCAAGGGGGTCCCCATGTCTTCATTAGGCATCATTGCCATGCAGCAGGGTGGCAGCTCCTGTATTCCAGTTCTCACCTTCCTTGCATCTCCTCTCAGGCATTTCAGACACCACTGCTCCTCATCTTCCTTCTCCACCATTGTGCTCTCCTCCCCCTCTGACTGCATGTGCTCTGTGCTGGGATACTGCAGCAGGGGAAGGTGTGCAGCTGGGACAGCCCCTCACACTCCTGGAGCAGGGGCAGGGCCCTGGCCACACTGGCTTTCAACATTCTGCCTTTTGAGGAGTAACTCTTGCCACTTAGTGCCTTGCTGAACTGGGATCAGAATGTACCCACAGTGAGCTCAAACACCTTAATTTGCTATGTGTATTCTCGGTAAAAACTCACAGATGAGCATCTGGCCACGACCGGGTGGGAAGGTGAGCAGTGAGTGGAGGAGATCAGGGCTCCTGGTGACCTCGCTGTGGAATGAATCTGCACAGAAGATAGCAGCTGGGAGCTGCAGCCTGTGAGCTCACCCAGCTCTGTGCCCCATCACCCAGCATCTGCAGCTGCCCCGATGCCCAGATGCCCTTCTCAGTACCCAGCCCAGGCTCCAGTCCCAAGCCTCTCCAGAGCACAGAGCTCTGAGGACCACGTGCCATGATGGCTTGGCAAAGGGCTCCTGGGCTTGTTTCATGTGGCCTGCTCAGGAGGAGGAGGAGAGAACAGCCAGTGGTGCCTGGCTGCCTGTGGGAAGGCAGAGCTCTCAGGAGGCCTTGGTCAGTTGAGTGAAATGTCTGTGTGATGGAAGCAGACCTTGCCAGCCTCTTTGGCATCTGCCAGCCCACCAGGGATGCCACGAGCTCAGCTGGGCCCTTCAGTTGGTGCTTTCCCATTCCTGGAGTCCCCAGCTCATGCTCTCTGCCCAGAGACTCCGTTTCAGGCTGGTGGAGTGCCAGGCTCCATATCACGTTTGGTGGATAACAAAGGGCAGGGCTGGCCAGGAAACAAGAATGCAATGAGCATTTCTTTTGATTCCACAATGAAACATGGCAATTCTTGGTGGCAATGAGGGAGAGAGGAGAATGAAGGGAGCTGGGAGACATCCACCCAAGAAGGGTGCCAGAAACCAAGGGCTGAACATGTACCCCAGCCTGGGCAGTCTGAAATCTGGTGTTTTCTACAGGAGGGGAAGCATCTGAGCAGGAACAGGAGCTGGGGAGGTGGCAGAGATGCAGCTTTGTCAAATTTGTGTGAGAATAAATCTTTGGGCTGGAATCAGGTCGTGTGGTCAGAGTCCTGGAATGGTTTGTGTTGGAAGGGATCTTAAAGATCCCCAGTTCCACCCCCTGCCATGGCCAGGGACCTTTCACTAGCCCAGGTTGCTCCAAGCCTCATCCAGCCTGGCCATGGGCACTTCCAGGGATGGGGCAGCCACAACATTTTTGGGCAAACTGTTCATGAGGTCTGTCCCTGAGGAGCAGGGACCAGCCACCGCAGCCAGCAGGAGCCAGAGTGCAAGCAGAGCTCTGGTCCCAGAGAAGCATCGAGAGCAGCATGGGGCCATGAGGCTGGGACAGTCCCTCCCCAGGGGTGACAGGGCAGCTTCTGCTTTACTCTCAGACTCTAGGCAAATGCCTGATGCTGAATGACCGAGTGGCAAACCAGGAGACAACCTTTTGGGAGCTTGGACCCTCCAGTCCCATCCTGCGTGAACAAGCAAAGTCCAGCCTGGCACTTCCAGGGATGGGGCAGCCACAACATTTTTGGGCAAACTGTTCATGAGGTCTGTCCCTGAGGAGCAGGGACCAGCCACTGCAGCCAGCAGGAGCCAGAGTGCAAGCAGAGCTCTGGTCCCAGAAAAGCATCGAGAGCAGCATGGGGCCCCCTGGTACAGCCCAGCAGCTCTGGCTGGAAGCAGGGATGGGTGGGATGCACAGGTTGCAGTGCTGAGCACAGGAAGAGGGAAAGATGGGCCTGAACAGGCAGAGGCATGTGGGTGTCCCAGGGTGGTACCCTGCTTCCCCAGGGTGGTACCCTCGTGCTCCGGGGGTGCTCCCGATGCCACTGGCTCCCTGCTGCCTCCGGTTCCAGGCAACTGCACCAGCTTCCCCATTCCTCCAGTGGGAACAGCCTTTCTCTTGCTAAACAATCAAACAGCCCAGGGTTGCCAGACGAGCTCCTGTCAGCAGGCAGCTGCCCTGGCCAAGTAGGCACCCCTGGCAGCTGCTGCTGGAAGTATCAAAGAAACCGTCAGGCAGGGGAAGGGTGTTCTGGGAGCCCAGGTAAGGGCCCCAGGTAACTGCTGCTGCCCCGAGGAGCAGGGATGCAGCTCAGGGGGCCTGCCCAGCCCTGGGCATGCCAGCCCAGCCCTGACAGCAGGCTGGGTTGGAGCCTGCCACAGCAGCACCCTGCTGCAGCCCCTGGCAGCACTGTCCTGCCAGCTCCTGTGTGATGTGGGTCCCCTGGGCAGCAGCTCTGCCCCTCCACATCTGGTCTAGCAGCAGCCCTCCCCTCTGCAGTTCCACTCTCAGAAGTGCAGGTATGTAACAGCCCCATCCCTCACAGCATGGCCCCCCAGACATTCACCTTCCTGCCCCCAGACCAACCCCTAACACTCCATCCACGAGACCCCTCAGTGGTGGTTCCACCTGCTCCACACCCTCTTCTCCCATGCTGTGCACCAGCTCCTCTCCACGGTTCCCAAAGTGTGCAAGGTTCCCATAGTGGCTTCCCTGCTCTGCCATCCCTGAGCTCTGCCCTCGGCTGCAAAGCAGAAGGGTAAGGAAGGAAGGGTGAAAGCCAGCAGGGCCTGCAGGGAGCTTGAAGGGAACCAGAGATGGTCCCTGCCTCCCAGCAGCTGTCCCCATCCCCACTGCATTCCCATCTGCTCTGATCTGCTCAAGGATGGCCACAGTCTGGCTTGGCTGGAAAATCAGGTTGTGCTCAGGAGCAGTTCATGGTCTGGCATGTGGGATATTGGACACCTTCTTGCTGGTCGAGGTGAAACCTCTTCCCTCACCCAATTTCTCTGCTCCCCCTCTGCACATTTCAGCCACAGCAACCTGCTTTTGGCCACAGCTCCTAGGGGAGCAGTGGCCAGGGCAAGCTGTTCTCTTCCCTAACTGGGACCAGGGCTGAGCACCAGCCTCTGTGTCCCTTTGGGAAGTCTTGAGGAAGACAAAACACTCTCTAATGCTGAGACTTGAAGGGTGCCCAAGATATTTTAATGAGAACTGTGTGCCTGTTCAACTTGGGACCACCTGATGGGAAAAGTCTTCCAAAAGACCCCAGGGTAAAAGTGTTAGGCAGTCTTGGAGGAAAATACTCTTTTTCTTCAGCTCTTGTCATGGCTTGCCACAGCCATAAAATCCAGGCACCTCCAAAGATAATAAAATAAACAAATCATCTGTTTTTCCTGCCTCTTGCTGGGAGGCTCTGCTAGGGTGGCTCAGTATGGGCTTGGAGGTCACTGTAGGTGTTACCCCAAGTGTGTGCTGGCTGTGCACTGATGTTGGTGTATGTGTGTGCATTGCTCCAGCCTTGCTCTCTTTCCAGTCCTGGCTCTTCATCCCACTGCCCCACAGATTTCATGAGAGGCTGCAGGATCTGGTCCCCCCGTCTGTGCCCACACACCCCTGCCTCCTCCTCCTCCTCCTCCTCCTCCTCCTCCTCCTCCTCCTCCTCCTCCTTCTCCTCCTCCTCCTCCTCTTTCACAAGGTACCCACACAGCTGAGGGACCTCAAGGGACAAAGGGGAATGGCTCCACAGTGACAGAGGATAGGGTTAGAGTATATTTCAGGAGGGCATTCTCCCCTGTGAGGGAGGTGAGGCCCTGGCACAGGGTACCCAGAGCAGCTGTGGCTGCCCCATCCCTGGAAGTGTCCAAGGCCAGGTTGGATGGTGCTTGGAGCAACCTGGGAGAGTGGAAGGTGTCCCTGGCCATGGCAGAGGGAGGAGGCCGTGGTGGTCTATAAATTCCCTTCCAAACCCTTTTCTGACTTTACAGTCCACAGACCCTGCCTCTGCCCCACGCTCCTGCCTGGTGTGCCACCCACTCCGCAGTGGGGTGGCAGCGATGGGCACTGGGGACACCGGGGGCACAGAGGCGAGGCAGACAAGTTCCCTGCTGCTGTTGGAGCTGGTTAAACATTGTCCCAGGCCAGTTAGGTAACACAAACTGCAGCGGGAAAGAAATGAAACTGCTTGAGCAAACAAGGCGCGCTTGGCAGGGCACCAGGCTGCGTGACAAAGTGCTCCCCTCTCACTGCCAGCCTGCTGGGGTTATCTATTTACGGAGAATAAACACCTCGCCCACAACCCCAAACTTGAGGGACAGCGGCCAGGAGCACAGGCAGCTCCTGTGAGACCCAGCCTGGGGCTGGGCTTGCTCCACTCGCCGTGTTGGTGTCTGCTCACAGACACGCTGATGGCCAGAGGGCACTGGCCTGTCCCCTCCCGGGTGTGCCAGTGCCCCTCCTGCCACCCCTGAGCCTGCTCTCCGCAGGAGCTCCAGGAGGTCAGGGATGGACCTGGGGCACCCTCCACTCACTGAAGCCAGCAGACACCAGCCAGGAAAACCTGTTCCCTGGGGAGGATTATGCAAAGAAACCTGGCGGAGGTCTGGCTGCAGCCCAGACCAGGGCCCGGCTCCAGGTTCACACCCAGGGACTGGGACCTCTTCTTGCACCACAGGGCAGCCCTGATCTCCTCATCCCAGCGTGTGTCTGGGAGCAAGACAACTTCAGCCCAGCATACTGGAAGGCAAGGAAAAGAGGTTTTCCCTATGACACCAGGCATCCCAGGTGGACCAGCAGGGCAACTCCATATATAAACAGCAGTGGAACCCACAAAAAAGATGTGTCTGGCCTATGGGCACCTTCTGCCCCTGCAAAGCAGGTGGGTCATGCCCTTGATGTTGCTGCAGCCTCTCTAGGAGGGTTCGAGCCACCAACCTCACACTCAAGCTGAGGCCAGGCAGACCTGGAGCAATTCCAGCTGCTTCAGCCAGCACAGCTCAGGGGGACAGCCCAGGTGTCTGCTGGAGACCTTGCTTTGAAGGGCTTCCTGCTCTCCTTTGCAATGTGTCCCAGTCCTGCGAGTGCTGGGTGGGGGATGTGGAACAGCACCACGTCTCTGGCAGTAATGAAGGGCAGTAGGGGAACATGGGCAGGTGGGAGAGGGAGAATGGTTTTAAATGAATAGAGGAGAGATTAAATTAGATATTAGGAAAAAATTCTCTATGGGTGTGGTAAGATCCTGGCACAGGTGGCCCAGAGAAGCTGTGGTTGCCCCATCCCTGGAAGTGTTCAAGGCCAGGCTGGACAGGGCTTGCAGCAACCTGGGCTAGTGGAAAGTGTCCCTGCCCATGGCAGGGGTGTGGAATGAGCTGAGCTTTATGTCCCCTACCAACCCAAACTGTTCTAAGATTCTATGATTCTATGATAATGGCTGGATCCCCCTGCCAAAAATGCATCTCAGGCTTTGCAAAGCACCTTTACTAGGCAGCAAAACCTCCCCTCACCCTCCTACTGGTGCTCTGGCTTCTTTCCTTAGTCCCTCCAGGCAGTGGCTGAAACCATTCAGAAGGATGTGGCATCCCAGACCTTGTCCAGCTCCAAGCTCAGAGCCCAGGGCTTTTCTCTTTGGGGGTGAGCAGGAACTGAGCAGTGCCCTGTGTGCCCCATTCAGCAGGTTCTGGGCACCAGCAGAAGGTCAGGGTGGCACAGAGACCCTCTGGTGCCACTCACTGTGAAATGCAGTGTGTGCCAGCCAGGGGCCACTGCTGCTGGCCACATCCATGGTGGAAACACACCGGAGAGTCTGCTTGGCCTCCAGCACCCTGAACTCCTTCTTGCCACCCCAAGACAGATCCTGTGGGTTGGAGAGATCCTCTCAGCACCCCTGAGACAACCTCCTGGCTTCCTCACAGCTGGGCTGGATGGGGAGGCAAGAAGGGGAACGTGATGTGTTCAAGCTGCTCACACTGCCGGGTCACTGCAGTCCTCCCCCCTCCCAAGATGTGGTCCTTGTGCCCCACAGGTCCTGGAAGAGGCCAGAAAACAGCCAGGCTGGGAGAGGAGCAAGCGTTCATCATCCTGTAATGCCCGTGCTGCTCCTTGGCTATCCCTCCGTGTCTCCCTGGCCAGGGAGAGGCTAAAGGTCCTCCCACAGGATATTTATGTGGAGGGTGTTGGAGATACCGTCCCCAGATCAGCCAGGGCTTTGCTTCCCCCCAGCCTGCAGCTGGTGAACGCTGGCTTGGAGCCAGTGCTCCAGGAAAGGCTCTGGAACTCCAGGCCAGGGCTGGAATTCCAGAGGGATCTCAGAAGGGCCAAGGTTTGGGAGTGGCTGTAAAGATGCCCCTCCATGGGTGGCTTTGAGCCAGTCTGGGACAAACCCACCTTACCCTGAGGTGGGCAGCTTCCAGATACAGCTGCAGACAAGGTTTCCTGTCAAGGACAGTCCTGTGACTCTGTGCCAGGATGACCAGGACAGTTTCCTGTCAAGGACAGTGACTCTGTGCCAGGATGACCAGGCAGGAGATGGTGGCAGACAAGGTTCCTGCCATGGGACATCCCAAGTAACATGAGCCTGGTCCTCGCTGTGTTTTTAAGAAAAACAACAAAAAAATCACAGATAGGTACAAAACCCCAACAAATGAACAATTTATTAATCTTATATTCCCACTCGAAAAGGAGAAAACCACATGCACCTGGTGGGTGCCTGGCTGGGTTGGTGTCCTCTTCTGTGGCTGGCACAGCACCAGTCTGTGCCCTGTGACATCACTTCAGTCCAGCTGAGCATCACCACCTGCCACCACACACCTGTGTGCCCCACAGCACACGCTCTCACACAGGAACATCTTACTCATGAAAAAATATATCTGTACATTCACTCTGCACTTCTTTTGGGTCTTACATAAATTAGAAGCTACTTTTGGAGAAAAGGCCTGTCTCTAGACACAGGCTGGGCTGGAAATGCAGCATGGCCCTGCTGTCCCACATCCTCTTCTCACTCACTGAGGGCTTTCTGGGGCCAGGTGAAGCTCCACAATGTTCCCATCTTCTCTCAGCAGGTGCCACACTGAGAAGCTGCTACACAAAGGGGGTCTCACCCAACCCACATGCAGTGAAGAGGACATGGGGCACCTTTGGCACGGTGCAAGCAGCAAGAAGGAGGACCCCACAGCTGGGACAGGCTCTGTTCAGTCACAGGTGACACGGATGTGCTGCCCCTCTGCCCAGGCAGGAGGTGGATGACAGCAGGAGACCTGCTGGGCTCTCACAGTGGGGCTTCAAATTCTCTTCCCCGTTGCATCTGTTCAGGCTTTGAAACAGCCCCAGTCCCCACGGCTCCAACTGGAGGTACGGATCCAGCAAGGGAAGTCACAGTTTGCAATAACCTACTGGAGCCAAAATACTGGCTCTGAACACCTCGGTGCTGGCAGTCACCTGCACACGCGAGCGTGCCCACGCGAGGGTCGGAATTCCACGCGCTGCATGGGCCAGCAGCTTCCAGATGCAGCTGCAGGCAAAGTTTCCTGTCAAGGAGCCCAGCTCAGGGCTGGCCTGAGGGGCTGATCAGACCCTGGCTCATCCAGGACTCCTACAGCTCCTTGTTCCTGTTGAGCACCTCCTCTTCCTTCCAGCCGCTGGAGTTCTTCCCAAACTTGTACACCAGCCGTCGTCCATCGACTCTCTCCAGGATCTCTCGTTTGTAGTAGTATCTGTGAGAGACAGAGGTGGAATCAGAGCTCTGGGGAGCTGCTGGAGGGCCCAGGCTGAGCCCCATGGGGCCGAGTCCCCCCAGGACGGGGTAGGGCACTTACCGCATGGCTCTGCTCAGCTTCTCGTAGGTCATGCTGCTGTTTTTCTTCTTCTGGCCCCAGAGCTGAGCCACCGCTTCCGAGCGCAGGAACTTGAAGACCCCCTCCCGCCGGTCCTCCCACTTCATCAGCCCCTCGTTGAGCTCAGGGTGGATCAGGATGTCCCGGATGAACTCCCACAGGTGGGTACCTCTTGGGGCTGAAAGAGGACATTGAGCTGTAGAGGAGGGAAGCTCCTGCAGGTCCTTGAACCTTTGGATCACCCTAAACCCCCCTGCCAAAGCCCTTCCTCCCTTCATTCCCCATGAAGCCAAGAAGGCAAGATGGGGAGGCAGTGTGGGCTGAAGGGTTCACGTACAGTGCTTGCTCTTCCTGTTCTCCAGGCAGTCTCTGCTCTCCTTGCTGAGTTTTCGGGGCCGTCCCCGTTTCCGCTTGCCGTGTTTGCTGTCCCCTTTTTTGCTGCCTGGAAAGTGGTCTGTGCACACAGAGAGGGGCACACGTCAGGCTGGGCAGCACATGCCAGACTGCAGCCCCCTCCTTGTCCTCCCAGGGACCAGGAGCACCCTCTTTTCAGGCCCAGATACCAGGGAAATATCCCCAGAGAGCAAAGTCACTCCATTCCCTCCAGCCTCATCCCACCCTCATCCCCAGCACTATGCTTAGGGCAGCATGTGCTCCTTCCCCAAACCCCACTGCTTCCTTGCATTCCTGGTGTTCCCAGTGTCATCACCAGCTGGGATCAATACCAAACACTGACTTCTGTGCCCAGGATTCCTGGCTGCAATCTTCACCCATCTGCCACCACCCACCCCTTCCCACCAGGATCACCAGTGCCCTGCCCATCATGCTGCTCAACGGAGAGAAGCAGAAGCAGGACACTCAGGGAAACAGGCCTTTCCCTCCTCCTCACTCTGAGGATGGGTGTTCAGGTGTTGTCCCTAAACCATTGCAGGTAGGAAGTGCACAACTGCCCGGGAGCCAGCCCTCCCCTCCCAGCTCCTGTCTGGAAGGAAGCAGCTCACCATCAGGGAAGAGCTTTGATTCTGCAGGGTCGAGGTCGAGGTCACTTCCACCGGAGTCCTGAGAGTTGGGGCTATGGGACATCACAGGCCCTGAGAGGCAAAGGATCAGGGTTCAGGCCTCTGAGCATCTGGAGGTTTTCCCCTGGCTCCCACCCTTCCCCTGCCACCAGACTGCTGCAAACCCACCCTTGTCAAAACACTGACCTGAGACATCAGAGCTGCCTGGGGACATGGAACCCGGCAAGTAGGTGAAGTCTGTGAAAGGGTTTGTGGGCTTTAAGTCCTCCAGGGAGTCCTTGGCACAGGAATTTCCCAGCTCTGGAAGGGGCAGAAGGGAAGAAGGGGTTAGCCTTGCTGTCATCAGTATGTGATCCCTGGGGAAAAGGCTTGGCCAGGGCCCCTCTCTTACCCAGCTGGCTGGAGTTGAGGAAGGTCTGGGAAGTCGCATCCTCTTTTTCTAGCAAATCAATGATCCAATTCAGCTCATCAGAGGCTACAGGGGTGAAGGACTGGGGTTAGCAATTCCTATTCCATATGAAGGGGAATAGTGCATACTGGGAGCTGAGCCCAGCCATGCTGGGACTCCGGTCTGTGCCCCCACACCCTCCCACTCTGCCTCTGCAGTGCCCAGGAAGCACCAGCCTCCTGGGCTAGTGGAGAGCTCTCAGACTCATTCTTCAGCTGCTGGGCCAGCAGATGCAGGAGACCCTGCTGCACTCACTGATCTCATGCAGGCGGTCGTAGAGCTCATCCCCCAAGGGCCCGAAGATGAGGCGCATCTGGTCCCTGCTGCAGTGGCACAGCGTGTGCCCGTCCATGTTGCAGCAGGAGAAGTCGATGGAGCTGGCATCGTACTTGTTCTTCTCCACATGGTAGCTGATCCACTCCAGCACCTGCACCTTGGTCCAGAAGTACGGGAGCTCACTGAACCACTGGGGCTTGTCTGCAAGGGATGGAGAGCAGGGCTCAGAGCAGGGTGGCTGTACCAGCACCATGTGCCTCATGTGGGCTGCCCGTGCCCACTGGACACCTGATGTGGTCCCGTGGCGATCCTACAGGACACACAGGTCCTGCCCTTGAAGGGCTGTGGGACTAAAGGGTCCTTAGTGCCCTGCCCTGCAGACCCCACACTTCCCACACCGCTAGTTTGGGTGCCATTTGTCCTGTTTGTGCTGTGATTGCCCCTGCTCTGCTGGTGTGTTTCTCAGGGTGTCTCCCTGAGCACCATCACATGGGCCCCATCACCAGGATTGTACTTCCAAACTGCTCCTGGTGAGCCCTGGCAGCCTGTCCCCTGTGCTGTGGGAGGGGGACAGTGATTCCCCCATCTCCTGTATAAATCAGATGTGCTCCCAGCAGCCATACGTCTGCCACCCAGGGTGTCCTCCCACAGCCTTTCCCTGGGAAAACTGAGGCACGGTGGAAGCTGCTGACCTGTCCCTGTGGGACAAGGACCTTGCAGTGCTGTTCCCAGCCAGCGGCACTGCCTCACACTGCCCCTGGTGCCGGCTCCCCAGTGCCACCACTGCCACTCCCCTGCTCCTACCTGTGCTCTGTGCTGGGGGCTGGCTGGCCGGGAGGCTGAGCCCCAGGTTGCTGTCATCCCCAAACTGCCCCAGCATGTCCAAGGCTGGCTGCACCTCGTCGGGCTGGTACATGGCGCTGATGTAGTTAGAGAAGATGTTGCTGATCTCACAAGATCCTGCCATGGAGCTCTGTGCCGAGAGATGACAGTGAGCCCAGGCCCCCAGCACCTGCAGCACCGCGAGTCGGGCTGGGCGAGGTCGGGCTGGCTCTCCCTCCACCCATCGTCACCTCTGGGTCACTTCTGCAGAAATATGCACCAGCACCTGCCGGCTGGGGCTGGGCCTGACTCACCAGCTCTGGGGCCAGCGCAGAGGAGCTGAGCCGGAGCGAGCTGGGGACGTGGAGTCACTGCCCTGTCCCCAGCAGCCCGGCCTCGCCCGGCTGCCAGCCGGAGGAGGTGACAGCCAGGGGCGGCTGGCAGAGAGCAGAGAGCAGTGCCCCAGCCCCTCCGTGGGTGCGGGTTTGGGCACTCGGCCCCTCCTGAGCCCCCTGCCCACGGCTGTGCCACGGCTCCAGTGCTGTCCACCGCTCGCAATGAGCACGTCCCTATCACCGAGCCCCTGCCCGGCGCTCACAAAAAGCCAAATGGCGCTGTCCATTGCCAAGCCCGGGGCCGGAGGGCAGCTGCTGTCCATTGCCAAGCCCGGGGCCGGAGGGCAGCTGCTGTCCATTGCCAAGCCCGGGGCCGGAGGGCAGCTGCTGTCCATTGCCAAGCCCGGGGCTGGAGGGCAGCTGCTGTCCATTGCCAAGCCCGGGGCCGGAGGGCAGCTGCTGGCCCCGCAGGGCTGCCAGAGCCAAGGTGGAGCTTGGAGAGGCCAGAGCGCATCCCCACCGGGAGCCCAGGTGCGGGGAGCAGAGCAAAGCAGCTGTCCTGGCCTCGGGCACGTCACCAGGCCTCGCAAAAAAGCTTTGGTACCTTCTGTGGTGGCAACTCCAGCAGCTGCGGGTAATCCAGAGAGGAGCGAGGGCAGACGGAGCCCGGGCTGGCCGCTCGCCGCTGCTGCGGGCCCGGGAGGCTGGTGCCGATGGGCAAGCCCTGCCCGTGCCTCTGCTTTTATAGCTTGGGCGGCGTAACAATCTGGCAGCCCGAGGGGAATTCCAGCCCCAAACGTTCATGCTCCCAGATCCAGGTGATTTGCATAATATGAACCACCGGGTCCCAGCCCTGCGCTGCCTTGCCGGGAAATCTGGGCTGGCCAGTTTAATCATTGCCAGAGCCCGTGCCCCACCGGTGCCCAGAGTTTCACCCACACTGCCTTCACGGGCTGTTTTCTTGCCAAGCTCGTGTTTGTTTGCTCACAGCAGCAGGTTCACTCTGCTCCTGCAGCCAAAACCACCCGTGGGGTCGGGGTGGCTCTGGGGCCTGTGGATCCCTACCTGGGGTTTGCTGGGAGGCAGGACATGGGGCACACAGCTGGCCAGGTAGGCAGCGCAGCCCTGGCAGCCAGCAGGGTGTGCGTGGGTGCCCTGGCCGTGCCTGGAGCACAGGCTTGGGTGGCACGGGCACAGATTTCCCAGAGCTGGAAGAGGGTCTCAGTGACCAAGCAGGACAAATGCTGGGCACGGGCCACGTGCTGGGAGCAGGGCTCAGGTGGGACACGTGGGCTTCGTGGGGGTGCAGCAGAAACCAGGCAAGTGCCTGAGCATTGCTGCTCTGCCAGTCAGAAGGGGTTGATTTTTGCCTGGGGGAGGTCTGGGGCAGGCTGCAGAGCTGTGACAGCCAAGTCACACATACCTGGCACCTGCAGGTGTGCACGCTCACCAGGGACGTGCCAAGGGACGAGGCAGGGTCGTGGGATGCATTTGGGGAAGTACCTTTGGTGGCTCTTGCCTCTCTGGCCTTGGGCAGGGGTACCTGGGGCCCTTTGAGGTTTATTCCTGCTGGGTTTAGCCCTGGGCTGTCCCAGCCAAAGCTGGGGCACCCCCTCTGCCTGGTCCTGGTTCTTTGCCGAGCCAGCCACATCCACACCATGTGCAGACTGAGGCAGTCCCAGGCACCTGGGAGCAGAGCAGACCCTGGCATCACACAGCTGCCACCTTGGCACTTCAGGGTCCTTATCACTCCAAACCTGGCAGCAAACCATCTCCTGTGACACTGTGCTCACAGGCTGTTGCCAGCACGGATACTCCAGCTTGGCACATGGACCAACAAGGGCAGGGTGGCCCTTGTCCTGTCCCCTGTGTCACATCCCCCAGGCCCTGGGGCAGCCAGGAGGCACCGGGTCCCACCAGCTGATCACTCACCCCAGCTTCATTCCTCCTCAGCAGAGTGCTGGGTGCTGCCAGGCCCTTCTGTGTCCTGGGCACAGCCCACAGGGACCTCCCCTGCCAGGGAGCAGCCACAGGGCAAGCCAGGGCCACCAGGGCAAGCAGCCCCAGAGCCTGGCCATGCCCGCAGCCAGGGATGGAGCCCAGGGCTGCCCCGTGCCCGGGGAGCTGGCTGCTCCCTGGGCAAGGCTGCCAGTGCGTGTGGATGGAAAGCTGCCCCTGGGGAAGGTTTTTCCACCCACCACTACACTGCAGGTGTCCCTGGAGCAGGGTGGGATGTGCCAAAATTTCACCATCCCCTGGGCCACCAGCCGAGGGGTGAGAGGAGGTGGCCCTGTGTCATTTGGGAATCTCCTGCCCGAGCCGTGCACAGCCCACCCACCCACAGCTCTGCCCGTGCCAGGGAGCCCGGGGGCTGCCTGGCAGGGCTGCCTGGCACAGACCACCCTGAGCACCCCCTGCCCAGGTGTCCCTTCCCTGCAGACTGGCTTCAGGGAGGCACCACAGCCAGTCCACGTGCCCAGGCAGTGCCACCATGGCAGAGGGACACCCAGGGGTGACACCCTCAGCCTCCCATGAGTGCTTGGCACAGCAGGAGCCCTCGGTGTCCTCCTGTGACTCAGCCTGCCCCTTCCTTCCCCTGCCTTTGGGAATCAGGAGGCCAGTGCAGGAGCTATCCTCCCCAACCCCTGCAGGTACCTTCCAGCTTTCCTGCCTGCAGGAATGCCCTTCCAGCCCCTCGTCCACTGAGGTGCCACAGCCTGGGGAGGTCACCATGGGCAGCACTCCCTGGAGATGCTGCAACACTCTGCTGGGAGCTTGGGAGGGCACAAGCCTTTCCTCATGTGTGCCCATGTCCTCCCTGAAGCCCTGGGGCACAGCAAGGTGCAGAACGGTGCCCATGGGACCCTCCCCTACCCAGTAGCAGCCACAGCCCTGATGGGCTCAGAGCAATTCCCTCCTTCAGATGGGTGGCACGGGGCTGCCAGCATCTCATTGCCACAGCTGGCAGCTCCCAGGGCTGTGTCCCTGCTGTCCCCTTGCTGCTGGCCCAGTGCACCTTTAGGCATGTGGGGTGCATGGCACAGGTCACTGCCAGGCAGGCTTGGCATGCTGCAGCAAGAAAGAGATGGCCATGAGTGTGACATGGTGCCGAGGACTGGCAGGAAGACGTGTCTGTGGTGCCACGAGTGGCTGGGGCAGCAGGGGGGAGCAGGAGCGATGTCCCCTGCCCTGCCAGGGGGAGTTGGGCCCGTGGCACCCCACGTTTGTAACCCAAGGCTGCCACTCGCCCTGGCAGCACCACGGAGGCTGTTGGTCTGGGGGCTCATGCCAAGGTGACAGCCATGCCATAGCTGAGGGTGGCACAGGGCATGGTGCTGGGGGCTGGGACACCGCTGGGCACTGCCAGCCCCCAGAGACACCTCAGAGCTGGCCTGGCACCGCGGGACCAGCACTGCAGGCACCTTGAGAGCCGGGCTGCGGCCCCAGGGTGTCAGGGCAGGGGTGCCCAGGCAGGGGCAGGGGTGTGCGGGAGGGAGGCACCGCGCCCGGGCACTGCGGGCACCGAGGCTGGCAGCTCTCACGGCTCAACAGCGCTGCCGGCAAAAGGGCAAATGGAAGCTGCAGGGGCTGAGCTCCAGGTCGCTGTCCCCCTCCCCATTCTGGAGCCGCTGGCTGCCCAGCGCCGCTGCGTTCCGGCATCGCTCACCTCGGGGGGCTCAGCACCGCACGGTGACACCGAGCCACGCATCGCCCACCGCGACACCCCCACCGGCAGGGCCCTGCCGGCGCCACCTGCCAGCATCTGCCCCAAAATCTCCTACCAAGGAGATCTACCTAGGCACTCCCCAACATCCCCCCATCCCGCAGGACGCTGCGCTGCACCCAGCATCTCCCCCAGCCCCGCAGGACCCGCACCCCCGGCAGGACCCCCACACCCCCAGCATCTCCCCCAGCCCCGCAGGACCCCCACACCCCCAGCATCTCCCCCACCCCCGCAGGACCCACACCCCCGGCAGGACCCCCACACCCCCAGCATCTCCCCCACCCCCGCAGGACTCCCGCACCCCCAGCATCTCCCCCACCCCCGCAGGACCCCCACACCCCCAGCATCTCCCCCACCCCCGCAGGACCCCCGCACCCCCGGCCGGAATCCCGCCCCCATCCCCCGCCCCGTGTCCCCTCCCGCTCTCCGGGCGCCGCGGTGGCGCAGCCAGCGCTGCCCCCTGCCGGCTCCCTTCCCTTCCCTTCCCTTCCCTTCCCTTCCCTTCCCTTCCCTTCCCTTCCCTTCCCTTCCCTTCCCTTCCCTTCCCTTCCCTTCCCTTCCCTTCCCTTCCCTTCCCTTCCCTTCCCTTCCCTTCCCTTCCCTTCCCTTCCCTTCCCTTCCCTTCCCTTCCCTTCCCTTCCCTTCCCTTCCCTTCCCTTCCCTTCCCTTCCCTTCCCTTCCCTTCCCTCTGCAGGCTCCTCCTGGCCAGGACAGGGGCAGCCCCTCAGCCCCTTCCACCACCTCAGCCCCTGGATCTGCCCCCACCGAGATCAGTTCTGCCCCGTCTGCCTGGGGTCCTGCTGCCCAGGGGGCTCAGGTCACCTGAGAACCATGGAAAGGATGTTTCCTTTGGAAAAGCCTTCTGAGATCACCAACTCCAACCACTCCCCCAGCACTGCCACGTTCACCACTAACCCGTGTCCCCAAGTGCCACATCCACACGTCTTTTGAACACTTCCAGGGATGGAGACTCCACCACTGCCCTGGGCAATGGTGCCAAGCCTCTGCCAAGGCCTGACCACCCTTTTGGTGCAGAAATTTCCCCCAATATCCAACCTGAACTTCCCCTGGAGCAACTTGAGACTATTTCCTCTTGTCCAATCTTCTCCCAGCCAACAGGATTATAGAATCACAGAATGGTTTGGGGTGGAAGGGACCTTTAAGGGCCACCACATCTAATCCCCTGTCATGGGGAGGGACACTTGCCACTCCATCCAGAAGGGATGCAGCCACAGTCCCCCCTCCCCATCTATCCCCCAGTCCCTGGGCCAGGCTCATGGGAACAGGAGGGGATGGGAGGCTCCTGGCTGTGCCCTTTCCCTCCTCAAAGCCACCTCTGTGCTCCGTCCCTTCATGTCCAGAACATTTTATTTGCAAAGACAAAAAGGCAAGAAACAAACAGCCATTGAAAAAACGTACAGCAGGAGAGCACAATAACTTACACTATTTACAGGAACACACCAAGGTAGAAAACACACACACACCTCATGCTCTGACAAACCCCCACAGAGGCCACAGCAGCCTCCAGAGCAGCTGGCCTCTGGAAAAAGCTCCGAGTGTGAAAAGGCATCTGCTGTTGTGCTCCTTGTGCAGAAAGAGATGGAGCAGGGGACACAGTGCTGCAGCTGCCCCAGCCTCGCTGGGCTGCACCCGGGGCTCCCAGGCCAGGGCAGAGCTGGAAGGAGCCAGGGCAGAGCTGTGCTGGGCGAGGGGACGAGCCCTGGGCAGGAGGGAGGTGCAGGGCTCTGCTTTTCTGGGAGCTGGGCCTGTCCCAGTCACAGCTGGAGCACCATGCAGCACCTGGAGGGGCTGAGGGTCCTCGTCCCTTCCCAGAAGGGTGAGGGGGGCTCAGGAGGATGTGCAGCCTGCAGGAGACAGTGAAGCTCCAGGGAGCCTGTGGGAAGCAAGCTGGAACCCTGTGCTTGGCAGGGATCAGGGATGGTACCTGGACTCTCTCCAGTGGGGGCACGGGCAGGACTGGTGAGGAGCACAGGAAGGAGGGGTGAGGAGCACTGGGAGAGCACCGTGGGAAGCAGGCACTGGGTTTGCAGCACCAAGGCAGGAGGCAGCAACTGAGACCCCTGAGCAGCTGTGCTGAGAGGTGGTGGGGAGGAACATCACACCTGGGGGGGACAGGATGGGACCCAGAGCTCCCATTGCTCGCAGCTGGCCAGCCCAGCCTGTGCCATCGGAGCTGTAGGTGGCAGGAGGGGACACTGCTCAGGAGGGCTCACAGTGGTTTGGGGATCCAGTGCTTTTAGGCTCCTGACTCTGGTCCACCCCTGTTGTGCAAAGCTCAGCCCTGGGGCAGCCCTGCCCCCTGCACAGAGGCTGGAGCTGTGTGCTGGGGGTGAGGAGACCCCCAGAGCAAGAGTTAGGCCCTGGGGGAAGAGGCATGACCCAGCAGCTTGAGGAAGGAGTGCAGGTATGATCACACCCTGGTCACAGATCCAGGTGTGGTACAAAGGCAGCTCCAAAGTGTCCCTGCCCCGGGGGGGCTCTCAGAGGGGCTCTGAGACCACCAGAGGGGACTTCAGTTGTGCAGCCAGCACAGTGCACAGGGATGGAACAGCTCACCCACAGGCCAAGAGCCTTCATCCCAGTCCTCCTCCTCCTCCTGTCTCAGCCCATGGTCCCATTGGAGCTCTGGGGGGCCAGGGTCCCAGGGGCCACCCCTCGTCGACCCACCTGCGTTGGGACCTTGTGCTTTAGTGTCACCCCAAACTGGCCTGGGGCTCTCCCCAGGCCCTGTGCCAGCCTGAGCTGGGGGCTCCAGAGTCCCCCTGGTTTCTGTTCAGTGCCTGGCACTGAATCTGGACACAACTACGTTTTTTGGGAGTGAAAAATCAACACCTCACACCAGAATCAGCTTCTCACACACTATCCCCAGCTTGGGCAGAGGCTTTTACAGCCCCAAGGCCCTGCTGCCCTGCAGCTGGCTCTGGGCAGTGGTGGCTGGAGCCAGCCCATCCCAGCAATGTGCTTTGCACTGACATTTCCAGTCGAGAGCTTCATCTCAGCCACAGAGAGCATCTGTGAGAGCAGAGGGAGAAATCTGGGCTGAGCCTTTCAGAGCTCCCCTTCCACCCTTCGTGGGACCACATGGGAGCCACACCCAGGCTGCCAATCAGCCCAGTCACCAATGGAACACCCCAGATCCCCAGCCCAGGAGTCCCATGAGAAATGGGAGCAGAATCTGGCTCTGGGGGATCCCACAGCAAAGGGGGAGCTGGCAGGGCAGGGGCTCCAGCCCTGCTGCCCTGCCCAGGAGGAGGCAGGGCTGGGAACACAGGGGGTGGCTCAGACATGCAGCAAGGTGGCAGTGAGGCCACGTGTCCCCAGGACGAATTCAAGTGTCAAAACCATAACAATAACAATAATTAAGAGAAAAAAAAAAAATCTTACACCACAAACTCCCCACCCCATCCCCAACAGGAAACCCAATGACGACAGCACCCAGCTTGCACCGTGAGGTAGCTAAACCAGATCAACAGCCAAAAAATGCTCTTTTGCATGAGAAACATCAACCCACACAGGTACTGAGACCTACACACACACACACACACACACACACACACACACACACAGAGCTATGGGATCACAGTCACCCCTGGCCTGGTTCCAGCCAGGACAGAGTTAATTTTTGCAGTAGCCAGGAGGGGACATGGCCAGACCCAGAGGTCCTTTCAGACCACCTCACATCATTGCTGGGCAAGGGGAAGGGAGTCTCTTCCAGGGAGAAGGGATCTCTTCCAATCAGGGTAGCTTGCACTGCAGTGAGCATTTGCATGTGATTTGCTCTCTTTTGTACACTTTCGTTATTAATGTTGTTGCTGTTAATTGTTTTTATCTCATCGCTGTTTCCAGTCAATCGTTCCTATCTCTGCCTGTGATTTTTTCACCTTTGTGCCTCCAGTTCTCCTCTCCATTCCACCACAGGGAAGGAAGGAGCTGGGGGTTGTGGCAGTGCACAGTTTTAGTGGGAACACTAAATTGGGGAATACCATTCCTAAACCACAACAGCTTTTTTTTTTTCATCCAAAGTAGGGCTTGAATGGTTGAGATAACCACAGATCTGCCCAGAGTGGGTAGGAAGCAAATTTGATCTAAACATTTTCTGCATTAGGTGCTGAGCCAGTGGTGACAATGTTTTCTGGTCTGCCCAAGTGGGAACCTAACCCTGTTCATATTTCTGTCCCCATCACAGCCTCTGTCTCAGGGAGGGGGATCAGGATTGCCCTGTCACTTTATGCCATGATAACACCAAGGGCAGTGAGGGTCATTTGGGATATGTCTGGAGTGTTGCTCTCCTACCCTTACCTCAGGCACTTCCTTTGGGAGTCCATTAATAACAATTATGACCAGCCTGTGGGGGGAACAGGGGAGGATGATTTCCCCAGACTTTCACCCACTTTCCCCCCTTGAGGCCTGTTAAAACAGCTTTCGAAGCTCTGAATTCCCTTTGGATGTTAAGGAAATCATATTTTTCCAGGTCACCTTACTGCAGTCCATATAATCTTTGGAGTCAAGAAAGAGATTTCTAGGGAGGTTATTCAGAGATCTGTCCTGAAGGGGAATAGTCATGAGTGGCATGGAATGTGGGAGAAAATGGGCCACTTTGGGAAGAAATTCTCTCCTCCAGTGGTTTGGAAGAAGTACAGGGTGCTGTAAAAGTGACAGAGCACTTGCAAGGAGAATGTTGCAGCAGTTCCAGTGAGGAGCCTCACTGCAGCATTTATCAGACACTGCTTTGCACCAGACAGCACCCTCGGGAGGAGGAGGAGGAGGAGGAGGAGGAGGAGGAGGAGGAGGAAGGCAGAGCAGCAGCACCGTGGCCACTCAAGCTGCAGCTGAAGCACAGGAACAACCCGTGCTGGCAGCAGTGCCCCAACACAGAAGAAATCCAAATCTCTATCCAGTTCGTAGGGAGAAGGATGAAGAGGAAGCAGAGCCCTCACAACAGGAGCAGGCAGGGCTGGGGATAATCACCCCATCCCCAGGTGAGGGACAGCTGAAGAGGGTTCAGCTGCCAGGGGGGTTGAGCCCCTGCTGACCCCAGTGCTGCAATGCTGGGATGCTGAAGCCACGCTGTGGAACCTGATGGCAGCGAAGCCAAACACTGGGATCCCTGTCCTGGGACGTGGCATGGGCAAGGGAAGAGCACAGCAACTCTCACCTCTGCAGCAGCTCCTGCCAAGCTGAGGGAAGGCATTCCCTCGAGGATGATGGAGCAGTGCACCCAAGCAGGTGGAGCAGCATGGAGAGGGTGCCCAGCACCCGAGGGAGTGGCAGAGGGGGTCCCTAGGGATTCAAACAAGCAGCAGTGCCTGCAGATGAGGTCCAGTGCACACCATGCACGTGCCAGGAGGTTGTACACAGCACAGCCTCATTGGCAATGATGTGGATGATTTTCCCCAGCCTTTCACCCACTTTTCCTGTTAAAACAGCTTTGAAGTTGTGAATTCCCTTTGAATGTTAAGGAAATCATGTTTTTCCAGGTCTCCTTACTGCAGGCCGCATAATCTTTGGAGTCAAGAAAGAGATTTCTAGGGAGGTTATTCAGGGATCTGAACAGAAGGAGAACAAACAATGTTAAAGGTGACTCCTCAACTCTGATGATGAAGATCATGATTTTTTCTTCCTGCCAGCCTGTCTCAACTGTGTAAAAAGACTGTCTAAGACTGGACCAGCCCATGGACTGTGGACTGAGGAAATGTCCCATGTCACACCAGTACAGACCAGAGCCTCTCTCAAGAGGGGACACACCACAAGGCAACCAGTGGTTTTACCTGCATGGGCACAGAGAGGACAAGAGGAAGAGGGAAGGAAAACCCACCTCTGCCCCAAGCATGGGGGTGTGAGCTGAGAGAAAAAACAACAGCTGCAGGAAATCCTTCAAGGATCAATGCCAGCCCCGTTTCCAGTGGGCACGTGCTCAGAATAAAAAGGCAAATGTCACTTAGGGGAGGGGAGGGCAGCAATGGGCCCTGTTGGGCTGTGTGGGTCCAAGGCTGGCACAGCAGATCCACAAGAGTGTAAGGCTTTACACACAGTGTACCCTGATGCCATGGAGATACTCAGGGGAAGGATCCATTTTTCTCTTTTCCCCAGAGGAGAGGTCTACTCTGGTCAGTAGAACACGGCTGCAGGCAGGTCAGGGTGAGCATTCTGCACGTGAATCATTCTCTCTTTTGGATACTTCTGTTATTAATATCGTTGCTGTTTTACTGTTTGTCTTTTATCTTACTGCTGTTTCCAATAAATTGCTCTTCTCTCAATCTGTGATCTTCATCTTTTGTGCCTCCAACTCCCCCCTCCACCCTGCTGGGGATGGGGATGGGGATGTGAGAGGTGCAGGGTTTTAGTGGGAGCAGTAAACTGGAGAATGCTATTCCTAAATCAGGACTCTCCTCACTTCAAACCCCCTGCCTCAGGACACCAATGCCCCAGCATCACCCAGGACCAGCCTTCAGCCCTGCAGTGCTGAGCAGGCACCTTCAGCCTGCACACAGGAAGGTATTGGTGGCAGAAGGCAAGGCAGGTGTGACCCCAGCTGTGCCCCCTTCACCCATGGCAGCAGGGAAGGCTCCAGGCACTGGAGATCTCAGGGCAGACAGAGGCTCACACACGACACCAGGCTACAGCCAAGCACTCAGCAGAGACACCCACACGCACACACAGCCCCTCCAGCCACGCAAAGGATAAACCAGCTGAGGAATGAGTGCAGAAAGCCAAGACAGGCTTAGGGTGGAGACAGCTCCTGCAGACCCCCAGACCCCCACCATGGCTGTGTGCCCTTGGCTGGTGAGGTCTCTGTGCATTTTTGGCTGCAGCCTCAGCTCCACAGGTCACACAGGATGGGTGGGAGACTCCCCTCAACACAGTCACCAGTCCTGGCTGTGCAGGGCTCAGCCACCTTCACAGGGACCAGTCCTGGGCAGGGTCACTCACACTCACACTCACTCTCACACTCACACACAGGTACCATTTACCCTCCACCAAGGCAAGCCAGCAGGATGGAATTTTCCCAAAAAAAGACAACCCCCCTTCCCCCCCAAAATCAACAGAGATACTCCTGTCCTTCTTGATGCAGAGGAATCCCCTCACTCCAGCAGAATGTTGGAACAAGGGCTGGTGGCAGCTGACCTGGGGCAGGTCCAGGTGTCACCGTGGTTGGAGAGAGCAGAGGGGAAATGGTCTGTGCTTTATGGGGCAGGTCCTGTAGCCCCTGGCCTCCAAGATCCCAGTTCAGTGCTGGTGGGATCACACGGAGAAATCCTTAAATTTGAGTTCAAGTGCTGCTTCTTCTGTGACAAAGGGGAAAGGAGAGTGTGTGAAGCAGGACCACCCGTCCTGGGGTCTCCTCGGCCACTCCACAAGAGCCCTGGGTGGCCCAGGGCAGGACAGAGCAGGGGATGGTCCAATGGTCCATAGGAGAGATGCAGGGAAGCTCCAGTGTGAGAGCAGGGCCTTACCAGCCCCCCTTGAACAGGAGAGACAGAGGAAGGAGCCTGCAGAATGTGCGTCCTTGGGAAGACACTCCTGGGTGGAGCCCCCAGACCCTCAAGGAGATAAGATTGTGCGAGATCATCCCCTGCAGGACTGTCCTTGGAGCACAGGGGGAATCAGGAGCCTTGTGCAAGGGCAGAGTGTGCAACCCCCTCCCCTCTGCTCTGGCTGCTCCATGCCTTCTGGCTCCTCTCCAGCCCTGCAGCCCAGCAGGCCCAGCCTGAGCAAGCCCCAGTGCAGGCAGAGCTCTGAGGGCACAACCCAAGGGAAGGACAGACAGAGCCACAGCAGTGGGGTGACAAGTCCAGCCTTGGCTCTTTTGCCCTGTGACCTCCACTCTTGCTTGGTTTCTCCATCCCAAGGGGATTAACTTGCTGCAGGAACCCAGCACGAAGCCCTGATGGGGGCCACGACGTCCAGAGCAGAGGTGGGCACGTGGGGAAGAGCCCAGAGCCATGGGGCAGTTGAGTTTACACCTGGGGTGTGGAGAGTGTCAAAGGGAACTGCAGCAGGTCTGTCTGGAAGTTGTCCAGTGGAGATCTCCCCAGGCCTGCTGTGCCTCACCAGATGGGACACGGCCAAGGAGCTCAGAGTGCAGCTCTCCAACCACTGGGGACATTTCCACACAGGAAAGGGGAGGCTGGGAGTACCAGGAAATCCTTCTGCAGTCCCCACAGCAGAGGTGTCTCACAAGTAATGGCTCCAGAGAAGCACCCTCTGTGTTGTGGTCCTGGCCAGCAGACACCAAATGTCCTCGTGGAGTGGAGAAGGCTCCTGCAGGAACCAGCCTGGGAGCAGCACAGCATGGCAGAGGCCACGTGGGCCCACAGTGGCAGGAGGGAGCCGGGTGTCTCTGAGGAGTCAGGGATCCCTGACCCCCAAAGTCCTCACAGCAGGATGGGCGAGAGGAGAGGTGAAACATTTCCTGTTCACTGGAGAACCATGGAGAAACCTCAGCAGGAGGGCAGGTGGAGCTGCTGGTGCCCCCCAGAGCTGCTTCCTCACAGGAGCTGACAGTGCTCGAAGTAGCAGACGCAGCATCGTCCACCCCGTTGGGTCAGGCACAAAGAAATCCCTGTCCTGGGCTGAGCTCCTGTGGGTGACTGAGTCCTGGCAGCAGGGGGAGGTACCCTGACCTTCACCCTGCCCCAGCCTTCCAGTCTTTCTGCAGTTCCTAGTTTGACCCCGCAGGCAACCTCCTCCCACTCCAGAGCTTCACTGTCAAGTCGCTGGGAACAAAGGTGAGAGGGACAGCATGACCCAGGGGTCGGGGCAGGAGCCCCAGGCACTGCCCCACGGGCTGCTCGCTCCCCAGCCCCGGCATGCAGCCCCCCAGACTTCCAGGCCCTCTTCCCTTGGCAGGACGTTGTCTGAGGCACCTTGGGGAGAAGGCAAGAGCCCGATGGGGCTCAGCCTGCAGCTCACCTGCAGGCAGGAGCTGGGGACAAAGGAATGGGAGAACTCCAGGGCTGACCCCACACCAGGACTCCTCCCCGCCCTGCACGAGCTCCAGCCAGGTCCCAGCAGGGATATCCAGGGAGCTGCTTTGCTCCTGGGGCATGGGCTGGTTTGGGGGGGCTGCTGACTCCCAACCCACTAGCCATGCGAAGGCACAGGCAGGCCACGGCTTCCCACTGAGTTGCCAAAGTAGATGTGGGCACTTGGCGAGGAAAAAAAACCAAAAAGAAGTGAAACCAAGGCGGGGCTATGACTGGGACAAGGGGGCGAGTCCATTCTAACAGACTTATCAAGTGGAAAAACGCAGAATAGTTTCATACCGTGAAGAAGCAGCTCAGACCAGAGAAAAAGGGGGGGGAGGGAAAGAGAGAGAGTAGCAAAAGCAACAGTGAGAGGGACAGAGGGAGGGAGAGATGGAGAGAAAAGGGAAGGGGAGACAGAAGAGGAGCATATGAGCAAGAGAGTCAAAGAGCAGGAGGGTCAAGGCAGACTAGTAGCACGGCCCTTTATGGCAAGGACGCGTCGTGGAAGGCAAGGGGTGAGCCCAGGCACGTAATTCCATAACTTTACCCGGCAGTCGCTGTGGCACAGATGGGAGGTGGGGAGAAGGAGAGGCAGAGAGACAGAGAAAAAGGAAGGGAGAAAAGGGACAGGGTCGAAAAGAGGATATCAGAGTCTTGCTGCTGAAGAGCTCCCCGAGAGCAGCAGACAATGCCCAGCCCCGAGGGAGAGGGGTCCCTGGTGGGGAGTAACCCAGGGCATCACCAGAGCGGGGCAGGGGATGGCCGGGCACAGCTCTTGGCACTGCAGTGGGCAGGCCTGGCCGTGGCAGGCTGCAGTGGGCAGGAGGAGATGAAGGAGGGACTAAAAAGCTGCGATTCCCTCCCCGCTCCCCCAGCACCCACCCAGGCCCAGGGGTGGCAGCTCAAACCCAGGGTCTCCCCCTTCCCAGGGGCCGTGGGGCAGAGGCAGGGCTCACCTGGAGGCAGTGAAGATGTGCTTGGAGTTGGTGCAGATGGCGTTGATGGGGCTGTCGTGCCCCTTGATCTCCCCGACTGGGGTGAAGCTGTCCACGTTCCACACTTTGATGACGCCGCCTCGGCAGGCGCTCAGCACCATGGGGCGCCCGGGGATGAAGGCCAGGGCACAGACCCAGTCCTTGTGGGCATTGGGGATTTGCTGTAGGCACAGAGCACAGCCATGACCCACCATGCACCATCTGGGTGGCTCCTCACCGTCTCAGGGAGCTCAGGTCCTCACTGACACCCCGGGACTGACTGGGACCGTGGAACTGGTGGTGCCCAGGTAGGAGCCAAGGGTACGGGCACAAAAGTCATGGTTTGGTTTCTCCTTTGGGCAGGAGACAACAAGCAGAGTTCAGGGTGGAGCACAAGCCCCCACACTGCAACTGATGCCTCAGCCTGTCTGAAGGAGAGCCAGCGATCCCAAGCACCCTGCTGGACAAATTATGGGGGCACAGCACACCCTCACCCCACACAGCCCAGGACTGGGAGTGCCCTCCCTGGTGAGCTCCACTGGCACTAGGTGCCTGGACAAACCCCCAGCCCCAGCAGCAACCCCCCTCTGCCCTGTGCTCCCCTCCAGACCTGGATAAGTTCCTGCTGCTCCAGATCCCACTTCTTTATGCCGTTGTCCCTGGAGCCGCTGAAGAGGACATCCCCCTGGATGGCCAGGCACTCGATGCCATCGTAGTGAGGGGGCTCGAAGTTGTGAGTGGGGCCAATATTGCCCACCATGCCCTCCGTGATCTCAAACACCTGGGGAAGAGCAGCGGGTAACAGACCACAGATGGCACTGGGGACTCCCTCTCCCTCTCTGGGGGAGTTTGGCCACCACCCTCTGTGCTCCAGGCTCAGGGCACCGCGAGTGATGCTGGAAACAGGACTGAGCATTGGCTGCTGGAGGCTTTTGGGGCTGAGGGTCCTGCCACAAGCAGAGATTTGCCACCAGGGACAGCCCCACTCTGCTGCATTTTACTCATGGTGAGCCTTCACACTCCTCTGGAGCCAAGCTGACAGCTGAGTGGGATCCTGTGTCACTCACCATCTCACTACCCCTCCTCACTTCCCTGGGGACAGCTCTAATTCAACCTGCTAAAACCTGAAAGGAAGGGACAGGCTCCTGCTGTGCTGAGCTGTCACTGAGCAGGCACAAGGCATCTTTATCGGGGGGATTATCGAGCAGAACAGGGTGAACTGCTCATCTGGGTCAGCCCTCACATGCAAATCCCAGCCAGAGAGTCTGATGCATGAGAGAAATGCAACTTCTTCTCCAAAGGTGCATTGTGGAGCAAGCAAAAGGCAAGACTTGGGAAGAGGAAACAAGTGAAAACCTGGCATGCGGTGGTGAAAACAGAAAGTGGGCTCAGCTTTCAGGAGGAGAGAAGGGTGCAGGACGGGGGGTGCTGCTCCCCAGGGAGCAGAGTACCTTGACGTAGTGATCCTTGGAGCCGGTGACCACCAGGTCGTGGTTGCTCGCCGTCTGGCTCACTGTCAGACACATCACTGGCCCGATGTGGCCACTCAGCTTTGCCACGGGCTGCAGCCTGCGGGCGAGGGCGCAGGTCAGCCCTGCTGGAGCCCACCCAAAGGTGCCCCCAGCACAGCTCCCCCGGCCCTGCGGGGCTGCTCCTGAGGGGCACAGCGGGCAGGGAGAGCCCTTCCCCATGGCTCCAGGGCAGGAGGGCAGCTGGGAGAGTGCCAGCAGCTGCACAGTGAGTGTGCCAACATC
The DNA here is from genome assembly GCF_050655825.1 of Lonchura striata. NCBI lineage: Eukaryota > Metazoa > Chordata > Aves > Passeriformes > Estrildidae > Lonchura > Lonchura striata. The sequence goes on along the minus strand of NC_140728.1, from coordinate 8,421,855 downwards.
TGGCTGTGCAGGGAGAGAGTGCCAACATCTGGCTGTGCAGGGTGAGAGTGCCAACATCTGGCTGTGCAGGGTGAGTGTGCAAACATCTGGGTGTGCAGGGGGAGTGTGCAAACATCTGGCTGTGCAGGTTGAGAGTGTCAAGATCTGGCTGTGCAGGGTGAGTGTGCAAACATCTGGCTGTGCAGGGTGAGTGTGCCAACATCTGGCTGAACAGCCTGAGTGCCAACATCTGGCCGCACAGGGTGAGTTTAGTATTTACATTTTGGTTCAAACTGTTTTACCAGTTTTTAGAGATTTTGAGTTTTTTTTTTTTTTTCTGGGGATTTTTTCTTTTCTAGCTTGCAGCTGTACATTATCTCTGTTTCTTCAGGTCTTGACTTTAACAGTTGTGCTCACACAGGGCACCATTAAATACCAGTAAAACTATGGGTTTTTGGTTTTTTTTTTTTGGTTGAGATTGGGATTGAAGATACTTGAGACAAAAACTCTGTGTTTAGATTTAAATGTTCATTTTTTAAAATTTATGTTATAGTCTCACAGGTAGTGAGTTTTGTAGTATTCTACTAATAAGGTACAAAATGGTTAACTGTTTTTTGTTGTAAGGTTTTTTAAGATTAAATTGTCCAATTATGAAAATATATTCAAATTATTTTTACTTTTAATTTAATAATTAATTATTTGAAGTCTGGAAAGCGGATTTTTTTTGTCTAATTATAAAATACTACTTAAACTTATGAAGAAGAAGGATTAGTTTATGTTCTAAAACTCTTATCTTGTTCTATATCTATTATTATATTTTAAAACTTTCTATTTTAATTTTTTTATTTTGTGATACTATATACTTTTAATAAACTACATTCTACAGCATGAGTGTGTGCCAACATCTGGCTGCAGAGCCCAGGGTGCTGCACTGGGCAGGTGGAAGGACAAGGGAAGGACAGGGTCCTGCTGCTCATTCCACTTGTCTTTTCCCTTTTGCTAAGCTCTGTCCAGTGCACAGACAAACTCCCCACCCCACACAGCTCCAGTGCTGCTCATCACCCCTTGGGTCACCACTGTAGATCTTAAATTTAGAAATCTTAAATATTAAGAATTTTTTTTAACATTTTTTCTTTCAATCTTAAGATTTATGAGCTTCGAAAATCTTAAATTTTTAAAAATTTAAAACATTACATTTAAAAATCTTAGATTCAAGATCTAAGAAAATCTTCAACTGAAACGTTAAAACCTTAAAAAATCTTCGCGATTTTTTTAAAACCGCTACAGTCCCAGAGGAAAGGGTCCTGCAAACCCGTATGCCAGGCAATTTCTGAAGGTTTTCATTCTCCCCTCCGGGCCGGGCGCCTCACCTGCTGAGCTCCCAGGCGCGCACGGCGTTGCCGGCGGCCGCGTAGAGCGCGGTGCCGCCCGGGTTGAGCGCGATCTGGTTGATCTGGTGCTCGCCCTGCACGCTGGCCACCGTGCGGCTGCTGGTCCCGGCACACGCGTCCCCAGAGATCACCTGCCCAGAAGACCTGGAGGAGGGATGTGGGACTCAGATTCAAAGAGAGAAATGGAGAGTTTCTACCAGGCAGGAGCCTGGAAAGAGTTGGAAAATAATGTAAATTATTCTCTATCTCTCTTGTTGTTCACATTGTTTATAGTTAAGTTCTATCACTGTCCGTCAAGCACTGTACACCAATGATGTGAGTTGTTTTCACTTCAGGACCGATGGATTTGATCCTTGTATCTCTGTATAAAGAGTGGTGTATTTTGAATAAACCAGAGTTTTACTCTCACAGCCTTCTGATCTGAGTCTCTTCATTCCCATCCTGCCTCCACAGGGACAGAGGGAGAGTTCAAATGGGTGATGCCTTGTCAAGGCTGAACAGAGCCCAGAGCTGTCAGAACCCAGCACATCCCTCTGGCTGCCCTGGCTGTCTCCAGACCCTGGCAGGGGGCTCAGAGACCTTGGCACCACGTCAAAAACATCTCTGGCTTCGATTTGAGCCCGTGGAAAAAACTGCCAACTTTGTATGAGGAATTACAAACCACAAGGGTTTGAGTATTGTGATATCTGAACTAACACAGGGTGAAAAATTAGAATTCTGGGGCTTTTAGAACGTGATTCGGGGGTACAAGATGGAGGGATTTGGGCGAGTCCTGACCTACTTTTCCTTCTTCTTGTCATCCATGTCTTGCTGTGATGGTGACACTTTTCTATTGGTTTAAGGCAAAGACTCACTGTCCAACATAAATGATAGACATTGGCACATTATTGTACATATAGTACATGTAGTTTTTGATATAAAATGTAAACACTGTCCTGAGGGCAGACAGAATGCCATGGACAGAGCTCAGCAGGTCAGAGGAAGAATGTTCTAAAAAAACAACTTGAAAAGCTGACCCTACACATTCCAACTCCTTCTTTGGCTGCATGGGCTGGGAATCAAGGACTTTTACACTCTCAGGGTCACCTCGACACCCAGACCCCGAGAGAGCAGAGACTGGACTGGGCTAAAGAATAAAGTAGGGATTTTTTAGGAGGCATCAATGGATCCACCTTGGGCAGCACAAGAGCCCAGCAGTTCACATTTTGGCTGGGGCAAAGTAACCTTATAGAAATACCACTACTATAGTAGAATTATGCCTAAAGACAAAAAAGCTTTTATTCTCTATTGCAGCTTTTTAGATACTCAAGGCACTTAGTATACATTTCTACTAAAAGCTAAAATCTATAACCTAAATCTATATTTATATTTCACTTTGTAGCTTCATCTAGCTCAGTTTCTCCAGAGGTTTCAGTTCAATCCTTGTGCTTAGAATTGCCTCTGGACCTGTGCCCTGAGGGGCCTGTATTCCAACACCAGCCAGGGCTGCACACAAGATGAGCCAAAATGGTCACAAAATGCACAACTGGTCACGAGGTCTCTCATTTTTATATGTTTTGGTCCATTTGCATATTGGAGTTCATTGTCCAATTCCAGCTTTAGCCCATGAAGCCCCATCCTGCTTGTTTTTCTCTCTTCAGCCCACGGTGTTTGTGCTCTTGGGCCTGAAATTTGGATTGGTTGTCCTTGGCCCCCAGCTGTTTTGTCTCCCTGCTCTGTGCACAGAGCTCACCATCCCCTCATATGAAGCCCAGACCCACACACTAAAGCAGCACAGAATGTGAAAAACATAAAAGCCAAAACCTGAGGCATCAGGGAGGATGAGCCCAGAGCCACTGAGGAACCACAGGGCTGGGTCCCACACTGAGGAAAGGCCCTGGAAGCATCCCTGTCCCTCTGGCCACAATGGGACCAGCAAGAGCCTTGTCCACAGGCCAGTGCCTGGCCTGCAAAGGCAGCCAAGGATGCAGGGCCTATGCATGCCTCAGAGCATCCTGCCCTGGTTTCCAGCTGAGCTTCCTCTGCTCTCCTCTGTGCCTCTCTGCTTCCCACAGGAAGAGCAGACGAGTGCTGGCATCAGGTCTTGGCCTCTGTGCCAAGAGAGAAGCCAAGGCAGATGAGGAGAGGCTGGACGGAGACAGGAGACCTGTGCCAGAGCAAGTGGGCAACTCTGACCTACCATGCTGTCCTAACCTTTGTGCCCTACTCCAGGCTGGCAGCCACGGCTATTGTCTGTTCCACGCTCCTCTCTGCTCCTCCAACTCCTCACAGAGACCCACGTTGAAGAGCCTGTGATTTACCCAGCCACGATGCTGTTTGGGGCTGTGCCCCTCCATGGGAGCTGCCAGCTCCAGAACAGCTGCAAAATCCCTTCACAGCTCCTGACCCTTAACAAGTGCTGGATTCTGCAGCTGGGGCACAGCAAGCCTGGCTGTGTACAGCAGGGAGCAGAGGCTGGAGAGCAGCTCTGGGGAGGGACTGGGCATCCTGGTCAGTTGAATATGAGTCAGCAGTGCCCTGGCAGCCAGGAGGGACATCCATGTCCCGGGACACACCAGGCACAGTGTTGCCAGCTGGTCAGAGGGGACTGTCCTGCCTGCTCTGCACTGGGGCAGCCTCACCTCAAGCCCTCAGGGCAGTTTTGAGCACCACAATATAAAAAAGACATTAAGCCACTGGAGAGCATCCCAAGGAGGGCCATGAGATGGTGAAGGGTCTGCAGGGGAAGCCTCATGAGGGGCAGCTGAGGTCACTTGGTTTGTTCAGCCTAGAGGAGACTGAGGGGAGACCTCACTGGGGTCTTCAATGTCCTCAGGGGCAGCAGAGGGGCAGGTACTGATCTATTCCCTCTCATGACAAGTGACAGGACTCAAGCATGTGGCTGGAGCTGAGCTGGGAGATATTTAGGTTGGATGTTAGGAAAAGCCTCTTTCCCCAGAGTGTGCTGGGGCACTGAGCAGGCTCCCCAGGAAATGGGCACAGCTCCGAGCCTGTCTGAGTTCAAAAAGTGTTTGGACAATGCTCCCAGACACTGGGTGGGATTGCTGGTGTGTCCTGCACAAGGCCAGGAGGCAGACCTGATGACCCTGATGGGTCCCCTCCAACTCAGCACGTTCTGTGATTTTATGACCCTGACCCTTTGCTGCAGGAGGCCCCATGAGCTCCCTCACCCCAGCCTCTCCCCACCTCCCTGTTCCCTTAGGAAGCAGCACTGCAAACTGGCACTAAGGAGCTGGTATCTGGCTGTGTCCCCAGCCCCTGCAAGTTCTGGAAGTGGCATCTGCAAAGCCAGAGAAGCCCAGGGTGCCCAGGTGCCCCGGAGCTGCACGTACGTGAGGGTGCGGACGCAGCGGGCGGAGTCGCGGATGTCCCACACCTTGATGTACGACGTGGACACGGTGAACACCAGCCCCGTGTGGCTGCAGTACTTGATGGAAACCACATTGTTTGGGTGACCCTTGAGAGAGGCGATCTCCTGGCCTGTCACCAGGTTCCACATTTTGCAGCTCCGGTCTGTGGGAGGAAGAACATGCCCAGGAGTGTTGGGGGTGTCTCCTCCAAGGGCATGGTGGCCTGGGGACAATGCACCTTCTGAGCATCTCCTCCCACCCACAGGGCCAGAGGAAAGGAGCCAGCCAGCCCCAGCACAGGGGCAGGGCAGGGCTCAGCACTGAGGACAGAGACCATCCCTGTAATGCCCAACACTTCCATGCTCCCACTGCCAGCCTGCTGCCACAGCACCTGCCCCCTCTGCCCACCACGCACCTTTGGAGCCGGTGAAGAGCAGCTCGTCGGTGGCATCCAGGCAGAGCACAGGCTTGGTGTGTCCCTCTGCCACCGAGACACACTGCAGCGGGGCTGTCCGGGCGTTCTTGGTGCCACCCACCGGGTTAATGATGCCCCTTCACAGGAGAGAGAGAACAGCTACAGTGCAGGTGGAGAGGCACGGTGCCCACAGCCCCAGGGCACGGAGGAGCATCTCCCACTGCCCAGCACTGAGACAGGCTGCTCCACCTGGAGGTGGCACGTCTGAGGTCTCTGTGGAAAGCCCAGAATCTCCCCATGGGCAGCCCCTGCCATCCGACAGGGAAAGGGGGACGCTGCCCAGTGACCTCTGCTCTCCCCCCAGACCTCTCCTGCCTCACCAGCACAGACCCAGGACAGTTCAGGAGACTCAGCTCCTTGGCCCTGAGGTCCATTTTGGGGCAAACTGTGCCCTCTCCAGCCTGAAGCCGAAGCTCTGCTGGGATAATGTTTCAGAGTACCAGTATCAGCACCCCCATCCCTTGGGGGCTGTCACCCTTTGGCTGGTGACATTTGAAGACAGGGCCTCGCTCCTTTACACAGCTCACAAGGGTGACAAAGGGCAGCACCAGCACCTGCACCCCACATCCTGCTGCAGTGGCTGCTCCTGCACCCACTGCTGGCTCTGGGCAGGAGAACACCTACCCCTGCCACACCTGCTGCCAGGGAACACTGCTGTCCTGGGGGACACATCACCTGCCAGTCCCCTCCACTTCAGACATGCTCAGGGTGCTGAGGACCACCAGCCTGACCCTCCCATGTGTGACCCCGATGTGCCTGGTCATCAAGCACAGCCACAAGACCCCGAGTTGTGCCAGTCTCTTCTTACAGGCAGGGAAACTGATGCATGGGGCTAGAGAAGGGCAAGGTTTGCATTAGTCGTGAGGACAAGCACAGGCTCATTAATTTGGGTTTGGAAATCACATGCATGTGATGTTCCTCAGCTCTGCACTTATCAAGGCCAAGCCAACAGCCTTCCCCTCACCCCCAGTGCTTCCACCAGCCTCAAAGCAACACTGAAACCAAGGAGAAATCCCTGCACTGCATCCTCCATGGACTTTGAGTGGCTCCCTGACTACAAAGTGCCCAGGGTGACCCTGCTCAGACTGGTCTGGAGTCACCTCCCCAGTGCCAGGGGGCCTGCAGGAGCTCAGGGCACAGGCAGAGGGAGGGGACACCTGGGTGCTGGACGGCTGACCATGGGATCAGGGAATGGTTTGGGTTGGAAGGGCCTTTAGACACCATCTCGTTCCATGCCTGTGCCATGAACAGGGATACCTTCCACTATCCCAGGTGGCTCCAAGCCCCATCCAGCCTGGCCTTGGACACTCCCAGGGATGGGGCAGCCACAGCTGCTCTGGGCATCCTGTGCCAGGGCCTCACCACCCTCACAGGGAAGAATTTCTTCCTAATACCTAGTGCAAATCTCTCCTCTTTCAGTTTTAAACTGTTCCCCCTTGTCCTGTCACTATTTGCCCATGTAAAAAATTGCTCTGTCTCTTTGTTACAAGCCCCTTTAGGCACTGAAAGGCTGCAATGTTCCTAAAGAATGGGGGAGATGTGGCCCTTGTTCTGGGGAAGCTCTGCAGTGAGGTGGATGCAGGGAGAGAAGCCCAGGAGAACCTTAACTCCAAGGCTGAGCTCTGCACCACAATCTGACTTGATTTCTCTAGGGAAGAGACTGACCTTTTCCAACTCAGCACCAGGGAAGCACAACCAGGCACGAGGTGAGCCTGAGATAACTGCCTGGAAGACGCTTGCACAAAGCACGTGCTGCAAGCACCCTTCCCCACCATCTCACCATCCTGCTGGAGAGCTGGGGAAGGGCTGGGACGTGGTGGCCTCATGCTGGCAGGAAACCATCAGAGATGGAGGAGAACATGCTGCCAACCCAGAGCAGCCAGCACCCATCAGTGAGCCCAGCACCACGTCCCAAGGGCTAATCCAAGCAGGAGCAGTTGATCTTGCAGCTGAGGGACAGCATCGGGCACCAGAGGTGGCATGCCAGGGGGGACAGACACACAGGCTGGGATGGGGGGAGAGCAGCAAGCTGCAGGCAGAGCATGCAGGGACAGGGAGAGCAGGCACCTGACAGAGAGAAGGAGGAGCAGAGGAAGGGATAATAAATAGAAAGTTGTCTATACCTCAGCACCTCCGAGACAGAGGAATCGCTGTCATCAGACCTAGGGGCAGAAAATTAGCAGGATTATGGGAGAGAAAACCCAGACTAGAGAAGGAAGCAGTGGAGTCAGAGGTGGAAGATTGTTATTGCATCCAAGCCAGTGTAGGACAGAGAGAAGGAGTGGAGGGAGGGAGAAGGAGAAGCACACATGGAGAACCAGGGGAGAGCAGAAGAGCAGGAAGGCTTGTGAGGATCAGACAGCAGGTCTCCATCAGGAACACCAGCACTGCTAGCAAGCCCAGAGCAGCCCCTGACCTGCTGCCAGGAGAGGCTGGAGCAGCAGTTGTGGCTGGATGCCAGTCCATCAGCTTCCTTTGAGCCCTCATCCCCTCACCCCATCTCGTCTTTCCCATCCTGCTCCCTCGTCTTTCCAGGGCTCCAAGTCTGGCACCACCCTGTCTCCGGGCAGAGGCCAGGACTGTGAGCTCAGAGGGGGCACAGTGGGCAGCAGCACAGCCCTGGCATGGCAGCTGCTCCATCCCAGGGAGAAGCAGGGAGGTGCAGTGGTGACAGGACAGTGGCTGGAGCCAGTCCAAGCCCTGGTGTTGCTATGTACCCCAGAGGACTCAGTACATGCCACCTGCTGTCCTGCTCTGGGTTCCCCTCGCCCAGGCACTCTCAGCCCAGCAGGACTTACTTGTCCAAGGCAGATCCCTGGCTCTGGGTGCTCGTGAGACGGGAGAAGACGTTGCGGTCGTTGCGCGGACGGGTGGGTGGGGATGAGGGTGGAGTGAAGCCAATGTCTGCAGGCCTGAGCCAAAAGGATCAGAGGGACACATGACTTGGGAACTGCTCACCTGGCACCTGACTGGGCCCAGAAAGAATCCTGGGCCACACAGCCCCCCCTGCCCGTGTCACCATTTCTCCCAGGCTCACCTGGCAGGTTGCCCACGGTCATAGGATTTCCGCCTTGTCAGAGGAGAAGTGTCCGAGCCCCGGGACTGCCTGGGACTGCAGCAGGTGAACAAAGCACAGTGGGTGCCTGCCCCAGCACCGTGGAGGATCCCTCCACAATGAACACCTCTGTCCTCCCCCAGCAGAGCAGACAAGAGATTGGGCTGGAGTCACAATCTTGAGGCAGCCCACAAGTGCAGAGGCTTTTGGCAACCCAAGACACCTCCAAAAAGGCTGATAACCCAGAGCAGGGAGTTGGGGACCCTCGTGCCCCCTTTCTTTCCCTGCTCCTGAAGTATCCTCCTCCCCATCTGCAAACAACACCATGATACTCCTACACACTCTCCAAGCCTCGCTGAGAAAATTCACCACGGCATGCTGTAGCCAAGCATGGACAGATGCAGGACTGGGCTCCCCTTCACCCCTCTGCGCCTCCAGAGGCCAGGCACAGCTTCCCCCAGCCAGGCCCATGCCTCCTTGAGCCTCCCAGTGCCCAGCCACTCGTGGCCCACGCTCACAAGGTGCTTCCTCGCGTGGGCAGGCTGATGGTGCGCGACACCTTCTCCTTGTAATAGGGGTCCCGGATGGAGAAGCCGATCCCGTCCTCTTTGATCTCCATGAGGGATGCCAAGGACTTGGTGATGTTCTTGGTGGAGACGTCCAGTGTGGGTCCCAGACACTCAGCTGACACTGCCTTCATCTGCCCCGAGAGCTTGGGCTCTCCCTAGAGCAGGGCAGAGGGCTCAGGGCAGCACAGGGGCACTGGGAGCAGTCAGCAGTGTGGGTTGGAAGAGTTTGTGCTCTCTGGCCACAAAGCAGCTCCCCCACATCCCACTGGGATGCCCAGCACAGCCAGCTCTCCAGCAAACGTGACAGCTTGCACAGAACAATGGCTGCTTCCCTCCACGGGGACACTTCTCAGATTTGGAAGGTACCGCCTGCTGTGCTGGGTGTTTCCCAGGTCTCTGTGCCAGGAGAGCTTGGCTCTGCCCATCCAGAGAGCAGGCATACTGCCTGATGCCAAGCCTGGCTCCCCAAGGTTCAGACTGCAGAGTAGAGGCCTCAAGCATCACTGAACATCCCTCCATCCCTCCTCCCCATCTCTGTGACCAGGCCACACAGAAAGGCCAACTAACCTTGAACTTGAAGTCATCCTGGCTTGCTGAACCCTTCATGGTGAAAGACTGGGAGATGCTGCAAGGAGAAAAGAGCAAAGATGGATCTGCAGTGCCAAACTCTCTTCAAAAAGCTGGTGCCACTGGTCCACCAGACTCCTTGAGTCACCCCCTGCTCCCCAGCACCCCTTCTCCAAGGAATGACCAAGCCTTCCCTCCCTGCTCGTGTCCAAGAGACATCCTGCTCCCTCCACCAAGGGCTGGGCACCAAAGAAAAGCTCAGGTGGGGCTTTGTTCATCCATGCCCCTCTATGAGTCCATGAATGGCATCAGGCATTGTGCCCCAGCCACCACCACCTCAGGCAGTGCCAGGCTGGCTGCTCACCTCCCATCCGAGGCCAGGCTGAACTCTGAAACCTCCTCGTCCGTGCTGGTGTAGCCGTTCTCTGCGAGAGGGAGACAGAGCATCAGCAGAGGGGACCCCAGTGCCACCAGCCCCACCCAACCCCACAGCAGAGCCCAGGAAGGTGTGGGGGTGACCCAGCCCTTGTCCCTGCTACCCACGGCCAGGGCACATGCTCCCACCCACCACGGCCCTTGGGGCAGGGTCCCAGCCACAGCACCTCCAGGTGCTTTCTGCAGGGCCAGGACGGGCGGGCACCCCCCCGGCAGCACACCTGGCCTGAGGATGGAGGATGCACCTGCCTGCGGCCCCACCTTGCTGGACGTTGTGGATCAGTGCCTGCAGCTCGGGGTGCGACTCTGCCTTCTCCCTCAGGGCGTCCAGCAGGGCGTGGTTCTGCGAGGAGCTGGCCACGTCCGTCTGCCGCAGGCGCCCCTCCAGCAGCCGGATCTGGGCCTCCTTCTGGGCCACCTGCAGCCCCTGCGGGAGAAATGCTGGCACTCAGGCAGGTGCCACAGGTCCCTGCCACCAGCTCCCCACCCTGGCACCCAGCAAGAAACCCTGCCACACACCCACACCCCAGCCCTGCCTCACACCTTGTCGATGGAGGCTTTCAGGAAGTTGTCCAGCAGCAGCCGGGCTTCGGCCAGGGAGCAGGAGCTGATCACCACCGAGGTGTCCGTGGAGTCCAGCTCCTCCTGAAACACGGACAGACAAGGGCTGGATGCAGCAGGGTAGCTTTGCTGCTGGACGTGGGATGGCTGGAAGGGCCTCCATGGCAAGCACAGAACTTCCATCACCCTGCAAGCAGTGCCAGTGCAACCCTCACCTCCCCAGTCTGCCCAGTGGCTCTGGGGAAGATCTGGCCATGGGACTGTCCAGTGCTGAAGGACTTATGCACTGCTACAGAGATTCTGGTTCCAACACAAAACTAGATACTGAACAGACACCAGGCTCACCCAAATGCACAACACAAAGCCTAGGGTGAATTAACAGCAGCCCTTCTTCCCTGCTAATCAAGGTGACAGCTGGGGACAAGCCAGGGACAGCACACAGCCTCCGTTCCAGGCTGCAGGCATTCAGGCAAGTTTGGAGCTGCCCAGTGGCATGCCCAATATCACAACTGGACACAAAACCTAGATGGTTTCTGCTGGGAAACTTAGGATGTTTCCATCCTAGTCCTCCTAGGATGTTTCCAGTGCACGAAGCAACAAACATGGGTACAAGTGACCACCAGCCCCATGTGTCCCCATGGGCAAATGGGAGTCGCAGGCTCCCTACAATTCCAGGGCAGCAGGACACCAGTATGTCCATGGACATGCAACTCCTCTCTGTTATTAATCACCTAATGAGAAGAGACTGTGTGGGTGAAGCCCCAGCAAGAGTGACAGTTCAAAGGACTCTGGGTCCTCTGAGCAGAGCCCAGCCCCAGCTGGCTGTGCCCAAGGATGTTCTTTCCACAGAGGGATGCTCTCATTTTCTCCCTGCTAGCCAGATCCAGTCCTACTGCCCACCTTGGTCTCCTCAATCTGCATGATGGTGGCCTGGCAGTCTGAAATGCTGTCGTTGATATAGTCAATGTTGGCCCCCAGCACCTCAATTTCCTCGTTCAGCTCTTGCAGACCCTTCTGCTCCTTGGGGCTCTCTGCCTGCAGCTTTGCCCGCTTGCCCAGCAATGCCTCCTGCAGCAGTGATAGCTCCTCACGTTTCTGGGGGAAAAGGGAAGGGGGATTAGCACTGTCCACATGGCCACCTCCCTGTCCTGCACCCACCACCCAGCCCTCTCTGTCCCCAATGCTACAGCCACCTTGATGAGCCTCTCCATGTCTGCCTCTAGGTTGACGATGGTCATTCTCTGCATGACAATGTCGAAGATGCGCCGCTCCAGGGACTGCCACTTGAGGCGGGCAGCTTTGCTGAAGGTCTGGCTCGTCCCCTTCTTGGGGAACTTCTTCCTACAGCCAGAGGGAAGAGGAGGCATATGGGCAGATGGCCACACCATGCTGGAGAGCCAGGCTTGCCCCAGGATCTGGGATCTGGCTGGCCAGAAACAGAGGATTCATCTGTGTTGTTTCCGCATTGCCCAACTTTTCCTCCTGGCAAAGCGGGACAAGAGAGGAGTCCAGCAGGGTTTGTGCCACAACATTTAATCCTCATGGAAGACCAGCTTTGAGCTCAAGCCCAAGTGACAGTCACACTCTGCCAGCACAGCTTATCACAGGGTCACTGGTTTATTATGGCTCAGGTGGGCACTAAGCAGCCACTAAGCTACCCTTCAACCTCCAGCACCAGCCAAAAGCCAGGCACGGGGCTCCCAGGGATGTCTCACCCCCCACCACCCAGCCCCTGCCCTGACCTGGCAGGCCGAGCCCCATTAATGGAGGACGAGGGGTCTCCCAGGAAGTTGTTGATTTTCCTGTTCCACTGGCGCACAATGCTGGAGACGGAGCGAGCGCCAGACTCGGGCTCGGAGGAGGTGGTGCTGGCCGAGACCTCGGCGCCCGAGTCCATCATGGGCGGCTTCTGGCTCATCCTGCCTGCCACCCGGTCTGACATGGGCTTGGCCAGACGGCGCAGTGCTGACACCTGTCCGGAGGAAGGACAGAAGAGAAGGTGTCAGCTGGGCAGCCCCACCCAGCCTAAACCCACTGGCATCACCCCCAGGTCCCCACAGGTCTGACAGCAGCAGCTGCACAGACCCAAAGCCCAGGACTCATGGAGTTCCCTCTCCTCCCTCATAGCCCACCCCTGTCACCAGGCTCTGCTGCTCGGGATGGGGAACTCTACTGCTGCCTACATCCACTTCCCACCCAGTTCCTGAGCCATAAAACCTCTCCCTGCTTTTTGGGGACCCCATTCCCAAAGCCAGCCCTGTCTAAAAGATGGGATTTCTCCAAGCCAAACACTGGGGCCCAGACCTCCATGGAAGCTGGGGGCTATGTGGAGGAACCCCCTTTCCTCACCTCCTGGGTTTTCCTCCGCAGCACTATTTCCTGCTGTCGCTTCTGAGATTCCAGAGCCCTGATTTGGAACTGCACAAGTGAGAAAGAAAAAGACACTCTTGAGGTCCAGCCCGGACATGCTCACAGTCCCAGTGCTCCCTTTGGCATAGTGTCACTCTCAGTTCTAACAATGAACAGACTCCCAGCCTTGAGCTGGCTCTGGCTGCACATTCCCCATTCCCACAGCATCCCACAACTCCAGCAGGAGCAGCGGGAAGCCTTCAGGAGCATTCATCCAGCTGTGCTCTGCTAGGACCTCCGGCGAGGCTCCACCAAGCTTCCAGGTATATGTGATCACCTGGAGTGCCAGTGTGGGTCTCAGATTCAGTCAAAGAGAGAAACTGAGAGTTTCTAGCCAGGCAGGAGCCTGGGAAAGAGCTGGAGAAGAATGTAAGTAATTCTTTATCTCTCTTGTTGTTCACACTGTTTATAGTTAAGCTCTATCACTGTGTGTCAAGCACTTTGCAACAATGCTGTGGGTTGTTTTCACTTCGGGACCGATGGATTTGGTCCTCATGAAGCTCTGTATAAAGAGCGATGTATTTTGAATAAACCAAAGTTTTACTCTCAGCAGCCTTCTGAGTCAGTCTTCTCATTCCCGTCCTGCCTCGACAGCGACGTGCCAGAGCAGGACAAAGCCCACCTCCCCGGGCAGACCAGCCCCCTGCACGGGGCCGTGTGGCACAAGCCAGGCTCTCACCTCCTGCCGGCGCTGCTCCTTCTTGAGCTGCGCGATCTCCCGGTTCCTCTTGGTCTCCGCCAGCCGCCGCCGCTGCTGCTCCTCCCGCATCTGCTTCATCAGTGCCACCTGCGAGGAGGGGCCGCTGTGCCTCTGCCCCGGGCACCCACCCACCAGCACACAGCAGCTCTGCGCTGGCCACCAGAGTGCAAGGCACTGCTCCAAGAGGGGAGCAGGGCTTGTCCAGGTGATTCCTCCCTGCCCTGGCACGTCCGGGTACCTTTGCCTTCTTCATCTCGGCCACTTCTGCCTGCAGCTTGCGCAGCTCCCGCTCGTAGCGAGACTGGTTCTTGAGCAGGCGGGCGTGCTCCTTCTGGGCTGCCTGCAGCTTCTGCAGGTCCCGGTTCATCTCCTTCAGCCGCTTCTCGTAGTCTGCCTTGATCTTGTTGGCTTTCTCCTCTGTGTAGCACTCCATGGTGCCTGGTGGGTGGGGAGAGCTTGCAATGGCCATGCAGCCCCAGATCCTCCTGTACCCACACCCCTGCCTGGAGGCACCAAGCACTGTGTCCCTCCCCGTCCCACCAGAGCCCCCCTCACCCCATGGTGAACTGGGGCCTGTCTGGGAATACCCGCTGGAAGAGCTGAGCACAGAGTGGAGATGCAGTGGCTGGCCTGAGCAGAGCTGCAGACTGGGACACACAGCCACATAGATGGGTGACCCTGCCCTCTTTAAGCCTGGAGATCAGCCCCACCACTGGGTGTTTCGCCCCTCAGTTTCCCCAGGAGTCCCCCCAGCTCATGAAGTGGTGCTCAAGGCTGGAATAGACTTTGCCTCACCCCCCTTCTCCAGCACCAGCAGAGTCCAGAGCTGTGCAGTTGACTGATGCTCCCATGGCAAGACAAGGAGAGTCTTGGGGGTGCCAGGGATTCAAGGAGAAGCAGGGGGATGACAAAGCTCTACCAGACCAAGGGGTGAATGTTTTGACTTAGAGTGAGCTGGGCTTGAGCTGGAACTGGGGTCTGAGGCTGTCAGAATGGGATCCCATGGGTGAGGCAGTTCTCACTGAGGTTTTGCAGGACCCGGTCCCGCTCCAGCTGTGTGTCCCGAATCTTGTTCTGCAGTAGGATCAGCTTCTCCTCATACTGGTGCTTGAGGGTCTGCAAACGCCGCTGGCTGTTCTCCAGCTCATCAATCAGCTTCTGCTTGATCTCAATCTCACAGGTCAGATCTGCCAGGTCAGCCTGGAAATTCACGGCTGGAGGCAGAGGAGAAAGTCAGGCTGGGAGGCATGTGGAGCATCACTTCCATGGCCCCACTGGGTCACAGCACATGGAGAGGGCAGAGGAGCTGATGGGAGCCCACATTGCTGGGGAGCAGTAGCACCCAAAGAGCACTGCAGCAGCCCTGGGGCTCTTCCAAGTCCCACAGAGCAGACATGGTTGGGGCACGCAGAGTTCCCTGCCAGAGATACCAGCCGTGCCCCTCCATGCCCATGGCTGCACACAGATTCCACTTTACCCTTCTCCTCTGCATCCGAGTCTGAGTCCACCAGGCTCTCTTCACTGCCCGAATCCTCGTCTTCATCCTCACGCCCATCCTCTTCCTCACAGCCACTCTCATCCTGTTCTTCCTCCTCCTAAGAGATGAGTGCCTAATCTCAGCCAGCAGGATGGTCTGTCCTTCTCCCCACAGCTTCTCCCTCCTCCAAACCTGAGCTCACCCTACAGCAATGGGCCACAGCCCCCCAGGTGGGACTCAGCCTCCCACACGGGATCCCAGGGGCTGCAGCACCATTTCTGGACCCCCAGCACATCCTGTTGAGAGGAACAGCAATGTGACCCATCCATCCCTTCCCAGCTGACCCCACTTCATCTTACGCTGATTGAAAGCAAACCCCCAAAAATGTGGACTCCTCATTCTACATCCAGGCTGACTGGGGAGTATCCAGCTTCTGCCCTGCTCCAGCATGGAGTCCTCAGCAAAATGCCCCTTCCAGCCCGAGCTTGGTCCTTGACACCCACTCACCTCTTCCACCTCGTTCTCATCGGTCTCCTCCCCATTGTCCTGCTGCAGTTTCTGCCGCTTCTTAAACGCCTCCTTCTCTGGGCTGGGGGAACAGAGTGGGGCTGGTGAGTCCCAGCATGAGAGAGGCCAGAAACAGGTTCTGCTGAGCCACCCTCCCTCCTGCTTTTGGGCCCTTTGGGGAAAACAGCCTCTGGAATTACGTGACGGGGAAAAGGAGACCGAGGGCAGGGCAGGGCTGGGAGGGGAACGCGGGCGTGCGGGCTCTGGCCATAGCAGAGATGGGGAAGCAGGAGACCCAACCCTGCAGGGACAGACTCAGCCTCCCCCTTCCCAGCACCTCCCCTCACCTCTTCCTCTGCTGCCGCCGCTCTTTCTTCTTCAGGCGCTCCAGGTCCTGCTTGGCCCGCCGGAGGACGTCGGAGGCCTCGGTGTCCAGGGGGGCAGCAGGGCTGCACAGCCCGGCCAGGCCAGCGGGCGAGGAGCCCACGGGGTAGGGGGGCCGGGCAGAGACCCGCGAGAGGCTGCGGCGCAGGGACTCGTTCATGGACTCGCTCTCCAGGAGCTTTGTCCTGGGGAGTGGAAACAGCACGGTCAAAGAGCAGCCATCCCACTGGCCCTGCGGCGGGGGTCTTGCCTGGGTTTAGAATCACAGAATGGTTTGGGCTGGAAGGGACCTTAAACCTCATCTCATTCCACATTCCTGCCATGGAAGGGGCAGGGACACCTTCCACTAGACCAGGTTGCTCCAAGCTCCATACATTCACAGATATGGGATAAACACAGCTGCTTTGGGCAAACTGTGCCACTGCCTCACCACTCTCACAGGGAAGAATTTCTTCCTAACTTCTAATTTAAATCTCTCTACTTTTAGTTTAAAGCCATCTTCCCTTGTCGTATTGCTATCTGTCCACATAAAAATAAAATCCAGCACTCTCCCTCTTTCTTATAAGTCTCCTTTAGGCAGTGGAAGGGGCTCTAGGGTCTCCCCAGTCTTCTACAGACTGAACATGATGTGTCCAGATGGTGTGAGCCAGGGACAGAGTCACTACTAAGCCATTACTGCTAATGATGGGTCAGAAAGCCACAATGCTGCCAAAGTACCAGGATCAAGCAAGAGACTGGGATGGACCCATCTTTGGGAGGCAGCAGTCCCTGGAAGACCCCAGGCACTTCAGATAGAACTCCCCCCTCCATCAATGCCCACACCAAGCACAACAATAGCCAAAGCACCACCTGGCACCAAGGCTGGGCCTCCTTCAGCCCTGTGTAGCAGCAGTGCCACCAGCTGCTGTTCCACAAGGCTTGCAGTCCACCCCAGCAGGGCTGGAGGCACTGAGCTGTGTGAGCCACCCAGCCTCAGAGCCCGGCCCCAGGAGCCCAGAGAGGCCCCAGCTGTGTGCCCACTCACCTCAGCTCCTCAATCTCCCGGATGTAGTTCTGGATGAGGGCGCCGATGGCTTCGTTGCCGTCACCTGCAGCGCAGAGGCAGTGGTGGAGAGAGGCACACGCTGCTGCACCACAGCCCCGTGCCAGCTGCTGCCCGGGCTGGCCCACCACGGCACCCACCAGCCCAGCCTCACCTGCTTTGGCCAGCATCAGGTTGGCCTCCTGGCTCATGAGGTAGGTGACCCTGCTGTTGATGGCGTCGATGGCCTCCTGCATGGCCTTGACGCGCATGCGCAGGGTGCTGTTCTCCTTCTGCAGCATGGCGTTCTCCCGGAACAGGTCGCTGTAGCCCTCCGTGCCATCCTCCCCGATCACCCGCTTGCCCTGCGGGCACAGCAGGGGAGCCCCTGAGTGCTGGGCAGGCTGGGACACAGACACCACCACTGCACCCCCGGGGCAACCCCAACAGAGAGCAGGGACAAAGCTAGGGACCAGGAAAGCCTGAGCTGAACATGCAGAGGGTGAGAGATGCTTCAGGGCCTCTCCCTGCCTTACCACCCCCAAAACCTGGCCAAGGTCCTCCCTTGACAGGCAGGAGCTGAGACCCTGTATCTGAAACCTCCTGACTCCTCCTAGGGCAGGGGATGGGAGGCAGGAGGCTCTGTCCCACTAAACCTGCCCCAATTCAAACACAAGGAGGGGGCCTTCTGCACCTGTCTCTGCCCCCTCACCAGGTCTGCTCCATCAGCTGGGTTTGCCTTTGGTGGAGTTCATTTTCCTCACAGCAGCTTTTGTGTCATGTTGTGTTGGGGTCTGTGCTGAGAATAGCACGGAGCCCACAGGGATGATTTAGCTCCTCCTGAGTCAGGAGCTGTTCTACCCCTCACCCTGACCCACCAACATTGGGCCAGGGATGCACAGGGAGCTGGGGGGACACAGCCAGGACAGCTGTCCCCCACTGACCACAGGGATATCCCAGACTATGTCATGCCATGCTCAGCACATAAAGCTGGGGGAAAGAAGAAGAAACAGGGCATGACTGGAGTGTTGTCCCAAGTCACTGTTACCCTTGACAGAGCTCTGCTGGGCTGGGAATGGCTGAACACCTCCCTGCGATGGGAATGAGTTCCTTGATTTGCTTTACTTCTTAAACTGCATCCAAACCAAGGAGTTTTCTCAGTGTTGCTCTCCAGCTCTCTCCCCCATCCCACTGGGGGGCAGTGAACAACTGGCTGCACGTGGCTCCCTTCCTTGCTGGGTCCCACAGGACGTGGCAGCACTCACGGCCTTGTACTCCATCAGCTCCATCTGCAGCCGGGCGATCTCGGCCCGCAGGGCGCTGATCTGCTGGCTTGTCTTGTCCTGGTTCACCACCACCTTGTTCTTGATGTTGCGGGCCCGGTTGGCGTACTTGAGCGTGTTCAGGGTCTCCATGAAATCCCGGTCCGAGGGGCTCACGCAGGCAATCATGATGGTTTGGCTTGGGGAGGCAAGGGCAGGGTGAAAGACAGTCCCTGCACAGCTCAGCAGCCCAGCAGGTGGAAACTCAGCTCTCAGCACAGACCAGGCACCCCAGACACCCATCCTGGATGGAGGCCCATCCTGGGCCCTTGTGGGTTTTAAAACAAGGTATGAACTGGGTTCATCCCTCCCAGAGCACCCACGAGACCCCTCAAGCACATCACATAGCACTGAGCAAAGGCAGCCCTTCCTCAGTGCCTCCCTCTTTGGAGAAGAGGCAGGGAATTCAATCCCATGCTGGGCACCATCACTTGCCAAGTCCCAGATCTGTGAGGGCTCAGGAAGGTTTTGCATCAGCTGATTCTGCCAAAGCTGCTAATTGCACCTGAGGCTGATGAGGAGCCACAGCCTTTACATCTGTAAAGTCATGCCGTGCCTGGAAGAAGGCATCTCCTCCTCACCAGGCAGCCACTGGAGCCCTGAGACAGCTCCTGCATAGCTCCAGAGCCCCCTTAGCTCCATCTGGGGGGGCACAGCCCTGCAGCCCTCAGCCCAGGCTCAGCCCCCTTACCTGTTGCCCCCGAGGGAATCCTGCAGCAGGCGGGTGAGCTTGGAGTCGCGGTAGGGCACGTGCACGACCTTCTTGCTCTGGTCTCCAAGGGCACTGATGACATTCCCCAAGGCCAGCTACCAACACAAAGGGAAGCCGCCCCATGTTCAACCCTGGCTGAGGGTGCAGCTGCCATGCAGCCAGCACATCAGGCCTGGGGCACGCCCTGTAGCACAGCTTTGGGTTGCACAAGGCGCAGGCGTGGGGCTTCCCTTAGCCTGGGCTCTGCCTCTCTCCATGCTGCACTGAGAAGCAGCATCAAGCCCCAGAGCGGGTTTCTTAGCTCTGATTAGCAGATCTCACCCTTTTGGGAGCTGCACCCCTCCCCACAGCATGAGTCTCCTTTGGCAGCAGAGCTGTGCTGTCCTTTGAGCAGAGCTGCGCTCCCACCACTAGCACTGTGCATGTTCTTGCCATCAGGCACAGCCATGACAGCAGCACCCCGACAGCCCAGGGCAGCTCCAAGCAACAGCCAGAAGTGTCCCAGGCTTCCCCTGGCAGGCCTTGCCTTGCCAGTCCCCCTGCCTAGCACAGCCCAGTGCCCTACCAGCCCACAGTTGATGGAGATCCCCTCCTTCGCTCTCTCGCCAGTGGCACCCGTGCGCTTCAGCCTCTCCGAGCCAGCCAGGTCCACAAAGTGAAACTTGGCTGTCAAGGTCTCGTACTCAGCAGCCGGTTGGGATCCATCCAGAAGGCTGCTCACCTCCTCATTCACCTGCAGCCAGGACACACGAGGGGTCACCGCCCCAGACTGGAGCAGGCAGAGGCTCCCAGAGTCGGAGCATCCACCTTCCGTATCCAGCCCCCCAGAGATGGGGACAGCATCCCAAGAGCAGCTTGCTCTGAGCCATCCTGCCTTGGATCAGCTCACCCTCAGCCCCATTAAATCCTGATGCGGGCCATGACTGGAAAGAAGACAGAAAAATCCCTGCTCCCCTTTGCCACACTTCAAACCCTCTCTCCTTCCCAAGGGAACTTCATGCATCACCTGGGTATGGATCCCAAGAACCTGCCACGAGGCAGGACCACATCTCACCAGCTCTGGGCGGGCACACACTCTCGTCTGGCACAGGTGAATAGTGAAGATGGCATGGGATCGGGAGCTCTGCACGTTCATCTGGGTGCTGGCCGTGGTGCGGGAAAGAGCTCCTTGTTTCAGGCACTGGATCAGCTGCAACGACACCAGGCAAGGAAGGAAACCTTAAAGTCCCCTTCTGGGGAGTCAGGACAGACCCTGTGCAGCTCAGTGGACACACTGACCTTTTCCAGAACACCCCAGCACTGCACTCCCATCCTGGGAGAGCTCTCCCCCACCAAGCTGTCCCCACATCGCACATCCCTGGCCAGTGGCACCCAGCTGCCACCCCTGCCCTGTGTCTGCCCCATCCTGCACCCACCTCATCCTGTGAGCTGATGAGGCGTGACGTGACCCCCGTGGTGTAGATGCTCCCACTGGCATCCTCGTGGATTTTGATGTTGGATTTGCGGTGGCGCGCGTCGGGGTCGCGGGTGCTGTCGAACAGGTCCAGGATCTCCTCGTTGTAGAGCTGAGTGGGGCAGCAGTGGGTGTGGGGAGAGCAGAGGAAGCACGAGGCTGCTCAAGCTGGCACTGCAGGACTGGCAGGAGCTGCCCTCTGGCACCCTGCTGCCTCTCCCCCATGGCTGGGTGTGCTCACAGCAGCTGCAAGGCTGAGCAGGGGAGCTGGGGTGTGTGCATGTGCAGGAGAGGAGGCACAAGCACAGGATCATGGAATCCTTCAGACTGGAAAAGCTCTCTAAGATAACCAAATCCAACCATTTATGCCAGCACTGCCATGTTCAGCACTAAACCATGTCCCCAAGTGCCACACCCACACATCTTCTGACCACTTCCAGGGATGGTGACTCCCCCTCTGCCCTGGGCAGCCTGTGACAATGGCAGACCACAACTTCAGGGAAGAAATTTTTCCTAATATCCAATCTAAACCTCAACTGGCACAATCTGAGGCTGTTTATTCCTGTTCCTTGTCCCTGTGAGCAGAGCTCGACCCCCATCTGGCCCCACCTTCCTGTCAGGAAGTTGTAGAGAAAAAAGGTCCCCCTGAGCCTCCTCTTCTCCAGGCTGAGCCCCCCAGTTCCCTCAGCCACTCCTCGTCACACTGCTGCTCCAGAGCTTGCCATGCAAAGCTCTGAGCTGCAGTCTGGGTGGGTTTCTGCTGCCCAAAGCTGTCCAGTTCCTGGTGCACACAAACACTGAGCAGACACCCAGGAGCTACAAATCCCCCTGACCCTCCTGGCTCACCCGGCCACACAAGCCAGTGAAATTCCACTCTCATCACAGCTCAAGGTCACCTCTGTTGGGTGTACAGGGGATAAGGGGGCCCAGGGAGTGCTGAACAAGCAGGAAAGCCCTGCTGCCCCAGAGCTGACTCCATCCACATCCTAACCCTGCAGTCCCCTCTCAGCTTGGGGTGGAGGGACACCCCGGCCCATCTGTCCCCTGCTGCCACCATTCAATGTCACCTCTTGCACCCACATGCCAGTGCAGAGGGCTGGGTCACCCAAGGATTGCAGTTCCTGGCCAGCACAAGGGATCAGACTAATCCATCCCTGGCTGCCCCTGGTGCCACCAGCTCCTCAAAGGTTTAAACCTGCTCCCAGAACCCGCTCCCAGGAGCAAAGTCACAAGACTGGGATCAGCCAGAACAAATCCTGTGCCCATGCCAGGACAGCAGGGTTGGTGACTGGTGCCTGATGTGGCCATGAGCTGCTTTAGCCACGCAGGATTTCAGGACAGGCAGGAAATTGTCCCCATTTCCATCCCAGCACAAAGGATCCCTAAAGAGAAGCCCCACAAACTGAGCACAACTGGGCAGGCAACCAGGACTTGGACAGGCCACGAGATGGGAATGGGAGGACAAACAGCACCACAGGGACTCTGCAGATGGAGACATAAGTGGGAAGGATTTCTCCAGCCAGGAAGTGACTTTGGGCCCTCTCCAAGCCACCAGCAGACACCCAGATGTGATGGCCAACAAAGCCACCAGGAGGCAAGATCACAGCACAGGGCCCTTCCCTGCCCATCTCCTCTGGGTGCATCCCGGGTCACAGCCTCAACCAGATGAAGCTTGCTTGGGAGCTCAGCTTTGCTCAGCACCACCCTGTGCTTTCTCACTGGGGCCTTAAAACACTTCCCACTTGCACCTCTTTGCTCTTTCAGCCCAGGAGCAACCTCCAGGAAAAACGCTGCCAACACATGAGGTCCATGGGCTTCCCAGGACAAACTTCTCCAGGGAATGAAGCAGTTAATAGAAGAGGTTTTGACTAGGAGAAGCCTGGGCAGAGGCAAGAGAGGATTCGTTCTCAAGGTCAGAGATGCAACAAAGGTCATGGGAAATAGCACAGTCCTTCCCCAACCCCCTCCCCAGAGTGCCACTTTCTTCTGCTCCTGTTTAACTGGGAGCTCTGGTCCAAGGCCGTGGGCTATCCTTGACCTCAAACAAGGATGAGACAGCCCAGAGCCCCTGGATCCCCAGGGCACCAAGCCATAAAGCCCTTCCCCATTGTGGGAGCTCCCTCCACCCAGTTTGCAGACATGTAGGAGTCCCCAGTGCACCAGCACACATCCCAGCCCCAGCCTGTCACAGGGTCCAGCTCTGCCAGGAGCCAGCCAGGAGATCTGGAGCAGCTC
Source organism: Lonchura striata (assembly GCF_050655825.1). Lineage (NCBI taxonomy): Eukaryota > Metazoa > Chordata > Aves > Passeriformes > Estrildidae > Lonchura > Lonchura striata. Next base: position 8,399,253 of record NC_140728.1, on the reverse strand, counting down.
AAGGCACGGGAGCAGGGACAGGGCAGAGCCATGGTGTCCCCCAGAGCTGCCATCACCCACCCACCTCCAGGAACTGGGCGCTGACTTTGAACTCGGGCGCTGCCAGGCCCTGGCTCTGGGCCGCTCGCCTGCGCTCCTCGATGCCGCTGAAGAGGTGGCTGATGGCCCGGGGGATGATGCCCTGCTCCTCCTCCGAGGTGCTCATGTCGAAGCCAGTGCCCATGGTGTAGGTCTTCCCTGCTCCAGTCTGTGCAGAGACAGGGGGGAGCTGGCTGGGCCCTCCCAGGCTCAGCTCTGCCCAATGCACCCTGCATGTCCCCTCTGCTGCTTTAGGCTCCCCAGATGTCCCTGCGAAGCCACTGCGAACCCCAGTGCCACGCTCCCAGCCCTGCCACCCCTGCCCCCAGCTCTCACCCAACCAGGAACAGCTCTGTTCTCTCCATACCAGGTTCTCAGACACCCTCCACCTTCCCTAACGCCCCAGGTGCCCCTGCAGCACCCCGGGAGAGCCCAGTGCTGAGGGCAGAGCCCGTACCTGCCCGTAGGCCAGCACAGTGGCATTGTAGCCCTCGAAGCAGCCCTCGATGAGCTTCCCCATGCACGTCGTGTAGATCCGCTCCTGCCACGTGTCCAGGTCAAAGACAAAGTCATAGGTGAAGGCCTTGTCCTTGCCCAGCAGCACCTGGGGCTCGCCAGGTGTCACCGAGGTACAGATGTGGCACCCCTCTATCTTCTCCTTGGGCAGCTGCGGACGGATCCTGTGGCAAGAGAAGCAGGCTGAGGGCAGCACAGGCTTGAGGGACACCAGGCTGGTCCTGAGGAGGAGAGCACAGCCCATCCTGTGATCCATGTCCTAGAGTGTGCCCAGTCCAGCACAACCAGAGGGAAAAGCCTGCTCCCCACTGCTCTGCACTGGGGCAGAGTGCTGTGTCAGTTTGGGGCACCACAGCGTAAGAAGGACAGAAAGATATTGGGAGTGTCCAGAGAGAGGACATAAGAATGGTGAAGGGCCTTGAGGAACCCTGTGAGAAGCAGCTGAGGTCACTTGGCTTGCTCAGACTGGACAAAAGCAGCCTGAAGTCAGACCTATGGAAGTCTGCAGCTTCCTCACAAGGAGCAGCTCTGATCTCTGCTCTCTGGGACAGGGACAGGACCCAATGCAACAGCTGGGGCTGTGCCAGGCGAGGGTCAGCCTGGAGATCAGGAAAGGTTCTTCCCCCAGAGGTGCTGGCACTGCCCAGGCTCCCCAGGGAATGGGCACAGCCCGGAGGCTGCCAAAGCTCCAGGAATGTTTGGACAATGCTCTCAGGGATGCACAGGGTGGGATTGCTGGGGTGTCCTGCACAGAACCAGGAGCTGGACCCTGTGGGTCCCTTCCAGCTCAGGACATTCTACAACTCCTGCTGGAAACGTGGCTCATGGAGGTAGGGGACGGGCAGCACCTCTGCCTGTAGCACAGAGCACACAGGGCAGGGGATGCTGCAGCCAGCCATAACCCTGACCTGTTTGCAGCTGAGAAGAGAGGGTGACACATCCCAGAAATACCACCAGGCACCTCCATGAATGAGCTGACAGGCAGGGCTGGGCACAAAGAGCCTGCACCTGGAAGTGCCCCCGGCCCACCAGCCCCTCACTGAGCTCTGGCTCATTCACCCACTGCCCCTGGCAGGGCTGGGCACGGACAGGAGCTGTGGCACCAGATCAACCCCAGCAGGGACGGGGCAGAGCCAGGCAGCCAGGCCAGCACAGCCCCACTCACCCCCGACACAGACACATCAAACTACACAAACACATCAAACCGCAGCTACAAAGGCTTGAAATGCAACATGCAAAACCACCACAAGACAGTCCTCACCGTTTGAAGCAAAGCACCACCCAGCCCAAAAGCTGTCCCCAGCCACGGACTCCCAATGGGACCGGGACAGGCGAGGCTGAGCCGGCTCCTGGCCCGGGCAGAGCCTGACCCACCCATCACATCCCACCCACTGCACGCAGCCCTGCCTGGGACGTGTGGGAGCAGAGTGGCTGGAACTGCACAGGCACTGCTGCTCTGCATGGCTGCATGGGCACTGCTGCTCTGCAGGACTGCACGGGCACTGCTGCTCTGCATGGCTGTACAGGCACTGCAGCTCTGCATGGCTGCACAGGCACTGCTCCTCTGCAGAGCTGCACAGGCACTGCTGCTCTGCATGGCTGCACGGGCACTGCTGCTCTGCATGGCTGCACAGACACTGCTGCTCTGCATGGCTGCACAGGCACTGCTCCTCTGCAGAGCTGCACGGGCACTGCTGCTCTGCATGGCTGCACGGGCACTGCTGCTCTGCAGGACTGCACAGGCACTGCTGCTCTGCATGGCTGCACGGGCACTGCTGCTCTGCAGGGCTGCACAGGCACTGCTGCTCTGCTGCTCTGCAGGGCTGCACAGCTCTGCCTGTGCTGCATGCAGCGGCTGCAGGAAGCCGGGGGCTCCCAGGGGACTCATGGAGAAAGGAGCTGGAGCCAAGCGCCATGCAGAATGCTCTCATTAGTGCTAATGAGTGCACAGCTCCGTCCCCGGGTGCTCCATAAACACAGCTATTAATTCCTTCAAACCACATCCCTGGCAAGCCACGCCGAGACCTGAGCAGGGGCTGTGCGCACTGGGACTCACGATCAGGAATCTCCTGGGCTGGAAGGGACCCACCAGGATCACCCAGTCCAACCCCTGCCCTGCCAGACACCCCAAATCCCACCCTGGGCACCCCTGGCAGCGCTGTCCAAACCCTCCTGCAGCTCTGGCAGCCTCGGGGCTGTGCCCATTCCCTGGGAGCCTGGGCAGTGCCAGCACCTCTGGGGAAGAGCCTTTCCCTGAGCTCCAACCCAAACCTGCCCTGACACAGCTTCCTGCATGAGTCTGTGATGCTCACCCACCCAGGAGCAAAGCCCAGGAGGGCCCTGGGCTGTGTTTGGGGGTACAGGGTGCCCCGGGCAGGGCAGGCAGTGCCAAGCACCCCTGCACCCCTCACCCCACGCAGCAGACGCATGGGAACTGCTCTGTGCCTCTGTGGATATATTTAGCTCAGCAGCCACAATAAAAAGCAGCTTCTGATGTGCTCGGTCCCAGACACATTGCTGTCGCCTTCCCAGGGTTCCACCCTCCTCCAGAAAAATTATCCCTGACTTTAATTACTTTTGGAGCAAGATGATGTGCTTCCCTCATCCCCGCCCTAGACATGAACAGCAACTGCAGCCCCAGGGAATGGGCAGATGAAGGAACTGGAGCCACAATACGCTTGGGAATCTTTTTCCCTCTCAGGAAAAATTAAAGCAGGTTTTCAGCAAAACATTTCTTTGTCTCCCCACTCCCCCAAGAGGGTTAAATACCTACATGGGGGGTTTGGACCAGCGTGAGCAGCAGCACTAGAGGGGTTGGGTGCACATGGATTTTTCACAGGGCATTTAGGAACTCACTTGGAGCCTGTCCATGCTGGGCTGCTCCAGTGCCCATACACCAACACCAACATCTGCCCCTCTCCCACTCCCCAGACCTCACTGCCAGCTCCAAGCACCCAAGGGGCCCATCCCTCACCCTGGCTCTCCCAGCCAGGGGACCTGGGGGGCTGGGGAGGACCCAGTGGCAGTTCTCAGTGTGCTCCCCCCCCGCCCATGCCATCCTGTCCCATCTCCCCAGAAGCAGAGAGACACTGGAGATGCAGGAATCCCCCAGGAAGATCCTGCTCTTCAGGCAATTGGCCAATCTCACCCAGGGATGCCCCTGGGAGCTGCAGTCAAACACACAGACCATGCAGTGAGAGTGGGATGAGTGAAGCAAGAGGGCAAGGACGGGCACCGGCTGCCAAAACTCACGTGGGAAAGCACAGAGACATCACAAAGCATCCTTGGGCCTCCTGCAGCCACCAGGAGACATCTCAGAGGGTTTCTCTAGGCCAGTGCAGTTGCTCCTCTGCTCCCCAGTGTCCAGCTGCCCCAGCTCTCCTGCACCAGAGTGTTGCACCCCTGCTCTCTCAGGAACCCCACCAGACTGGGAACTGGGCAACATGAGACCCCAGCTGGGGTAGGGAGGTGTTCAGGTGTAGTTCCAAGCCATGCCCAGGCACCATGACACCTCCAAAGTAGAATCATGGAACTGTTCAGGTAGAAAACACCCTCTAACATCACCAAGCCCAACCACTGCCCCAGCTCTGCCATGTTCACCACTAAACCATGTCCCCAAGTGCCACACCCACACATCTTGTAACACCTCAGGGATGGCGACTCCACCACTGCCCTGGGCAGCCTGTGTCTGACCAGCCTGTCAAGGAGGAAATTTTTCCTAATATCCAATCTAAACCTCCCCAGGACAACTTGAGGCCGTTCCCTCTCCTCCTGTTCCTGTTCCCTGGCAGGAACTCCAGACCCTTCCCCAGCGCCATTCCCTTCTCTGGACACGCTCCAGCCCCTCAATGTCCTTCTTGTGAGGGTTCCTCAGGACTGGAGGTGCCTCAGAAGTGCCCAGCTCAGAGAGGTGGGCACTGTCCTGGTCCTATGGCTGGTACAAGGCAAGTGCCATTGGCCCTCCTGGGCACCTGGGCACACTGGGCTCATGGTCAGGCACCACTGACCAGCATCCCCCAGGTCCTTTCCTGCCAGCAGCTTTCCAGCCAAACATGACAATCCCCTAAGCACCAGCACAGGTTTCTCCTTGGCCCTGATCTCAGCCCCAGCTGGTAATGCTGGGGGAGGTCTCAGTGCTTGCCATCCTCTGCCTGAGCTTCCCACATTCTCCAACAGAGATGAGCAACTTTAGTGGCCATAAAGTCACCATCTGAGTGTGTTCTGGCACCCCTTACCACTCTCTAACACTACCAAAAAAGACCCTGGCCACATCCTGTCTGCTCATAGGTCCAACAGAACTGGATGTGATACTGGCAGGGTCAAACCTGTGAACAAAGGAGCTGCTCCCACACCTGCCAGCCAACCTGCCCCACACCTGGTCATGAGGACAGCTTTTGCCAACCACTGGGACTCACAGCAGAGCCAAAGGCATTGGGGTGCCTGGTGCAGGACTGGGACACCCCTGAGAGCCTTGCTGCCCTCCTGAGAGCCCGTGACACAGGCTGCTGTGGTTATGTGACAGCTGGCAACCTACCTGCTCAGTGCCAACCAAAATGACCCAGCAGTTCAGCAGCAGGGGTCTGCCTTCCACCCCCCAGCCTGGCAGGAGCGACCCAAGCTCCTGACAGTCTGTGCCCAGCCAGCCCCACACTGGCCCTGGTGCCACCTCTGCCCCAAGCTGACACGGGGAGGACACAGCCTGTCCTGAGGCCAGCAGCTCGCTCAGTGCTCAGCTTCCTCCCTCCCACATGAACACAGCAGCCTCACACAGGCACCCCAGGAAGGAGAAAGCCAGCAGGACCACGGCCACGCCAACCAACCCCTCAGCTCCCTGCCAAGGGATGGTGACAAGGACTGGAGAGCCAGGGCAGAGCTGCACGGCCCCAGCCAAACACCCCTGCCAAGAAAACCTTCCCAGGCAGCCAGTGCAGCAGGCAGGAGGTGGGTGGATGGATGGATGGATGGATGGATGGATGGATGGATGGATGGATGATGGATGGATGGATGGACGGACGGACGGAGGGATGGATGGATGGATGGATGGATGGATGGATGGATGGATGATGGATGGATGGATGGACGGATGGACAGACGGATGGATGGATGGATGGATGATGGATGGATGGATGGACGGACGGACGGATGGATGGATGGATGGATGATGGATGGATGGATGATGGATGGACGGGCACACAGAGGGACAGGCAGGGATGCAGAACATCCCTCCCCAGCCGGCAGCTCCCGCTGGGCAATGACAGCATCCCACCAGGAGCCTGATCCAGCAGCAGCATCCAAAGCCACCAGTACGAGCCACGCAGGGACACAAACAAAGGGGACCTCGGCTGGAGTGTCCCCATCGCTCCCCTGGCCATCCCTGCCAGGCTGGCAGGCTCTGAAAGCGCCGTCTCCATGGCTGGGCTGCCGCGGAGCCCGAGCATCCTGGAGGAGGGAGGGGAGAGCGCCCTGCAAGCCGAGGGGCAGGAGCTGAGGCCCAGGAGCTCGGCAGGCACAAAGGGTGAGCTGTTCCGCACTGCTGCCCCGTGCCAGGGAGTGGAGGAGGGGCTGGGAGCCCAGTGCCAGGTGGGCACTGAGGCAGCTCCAGAGGCAGGCTCAGCCTGGGCGGGGGTCCCTGATCCCAGCAGGAACAGCGTCCCGGGGGGATCTCCCCATCCCAGCATCTCAAGCCCTGCAAGAGGCAAGGGACGGGGTCGGCTGGCACAGGCAGCATCCCCAGGTGAGGGCTGCATGCAGCACTGGCAGCAGCAGCCTCCTGCACGCCGAAGGGAGGCTGTCTCCTTGCAGGGAAGGCACGGCTTAGCTGACACGGACTGCAGGGTTCCTGTCCTCCTCACCAGTTGTCTCAGCTTCCTGCCTCCCAGCCCAGCACCACGGCAGCCCCAAGGGGCTCGGAGCATGTGGGAATCCAGGGCTTCCCTCTGGCTGCCCTGTCTGCCCTGGGACCCTGGCAGGGGACAGGAACCCCCCTGGACAGAGCCCCCAGAGACACTGGCTGTGATCTCTGGCCATGGAAAAGAGTTTTCAATCTTACAGGATCAATTACCTGCTCTGAGTGCTTGATATAAGTAATAATTAAGTGTGGCACTGGTGAAAAAGTAAAATTTTAGGATTCTAGATTAAGAATTCAAAAGGAACAGGATAGAAGAAATTGAGTGTGTTTTTTCCTTTTTCTCCTTCTTCATGCCCTCCATGTCTCACTGTGGTGTTGGCATTTTTCTGTTGGTTCAGGCTGGGGACACACTGTCCAACGTAGGTGACAGATATTGGCACGTTCTTGTAAATGCAGCCCAGGGAGTTTCTGGTATTTAATGTTTGTCACATCCCACTGAGGGCAGAGCCCCACATGCTGCCCTGCAGGACAGAGCTGGGCAGGGCAGCAGAACATGTGAGAGATCAACAGAATAAACAACCTGGAAACCAGCACAGACCAATTATGGCTTCTGCTTTGGCAGCGGGGCTGACAGACAGAGACTTTCTACAATCTGGGAATCATCAATACCTCAGATTCCAGCAGGAGCATCCTTTGGCCCCCAGCACTTTGCCAAAGCCATGGCAGCACACTCCCACAGCCTCCAGCACAGAGCCAGAGCCTGACAGCCCCAGCCCACCCCTCCAGACTGCCCGTGGGCACTCACCAGGCCACTCCACCCTGCTGAGGGGGCAGAGGGACCCAGGTCCATCACCCAGGATCGCCCGTGTCACACAGGGGCTGCTCCACCTCCCAGGAGCCTGAGCACACACACCCTCCAACATTTCCCAGCGCTGTCAGGGGGCTGTAGGGCAGCTGCTCGCAGACTGGGGGATCACAAAGAGCTCCTGTCCTCCCAAGACCTCTCTGCAAGCTGCCTGCAGATCCTACAAAGAGCTGCTCCTCTTCCCTCCCAAGAAGGCTGCCCAGCCAGGAAGGGCTGGCTGCCCAGGGAGCAGAGCCAAAGAGCTGGAGAGTGATGGGTGGAAGTGCTCCTTGGGATTTTCCCTCTCTGTGCCAGGCCCCAGATGCTCAAAGCCACCAGCTCCTGTCCACCATGTCTGCAGAGGGGCAAGGCTGCCCACTGCAATGCTGCTGAGGCACTGCCCCTCACGCAGCCACAGGCATCAGCTGCTGTGGGCTGGCAGAGCTGGAGCTGGCAGAGCCCACCAGGGGCACAGCCCAGCTCTGTCAGCCTGTCAGGACGGGTGGGCTGGGCAAGCCCAGGCAGCACCTGGCTCCTCTCCCCACACTGCCTGCACTCAGGCTCCTGTCTCTGTTCCCACATCACCTGTGCTCACCCCACGCCCCACATCATCTGCATTCACCCCATTTCCCCCCCTACATGACCTTGCATTCACCCTGCTCCCATCCCCACATCCCTGTTCCTGCCCTGCTCCCATCCCCACATCCCCACATCCCCAGTGCCTGCCCTGCTCCCATCCCCACATCCCCACATCCCCAGTGCCTGCCCTGCTCCCATCCCCACATCCCCACATCCCCAGTGCCTGCCCTGCTCCCATCCCCACATCCCCAGTGCTTGCCCTGCTCCCATCCCCACATCCCCACATCCCAGTGCCTGCCCTGCTCCCATCCCTGTTCCTGCCCTGCTCCCATCCCCACATCCCCAGTGCTTGCCCTGCTCCCATCCCCACTCCTCCCATGGCCCCATCTCTGCTCCCAGTGTCCCCAGCCCCCTCAGAACTGCAGGAGCCCCTGCCCACAGCCCTGCCAGCCTCGCTGCCCTCTCTGCTCCCTAGCTTCCCCCCTGCTCTGCCCTGTGACCCCACCATCAGCCCAGCTCAGCCAGGAGCAGCCATCTCATCCTCCAGTGCTCTTCCAGGACATCCCACGGGCCAAGGAGAGCCCAGGCACCCAGAGCCAGCAGGTGAGGGGCGCTCAGCTTGGCCAAGCAGCTCCCCAGGGCAGGATCAGAACAAAGTGCTCCAGGATTTCCCACACCTCAAGCATGGATGGGACTGCCTGCCCTCCCCAGTGGCTGCCCAGATCCCATAGGAGACTTTTCCCCTGGCCTGGAAAAGGATCTCCCAGCCCCATTCTCCCTGAGCATGGGGACCAGGGAGAGGGCTGGCTGCCAAGGGCTGCCTCTCTCACACAGGTTATATTGGACACAAACCAAGACAAAGTTCAGCATTTAATTACCACGGCAGGGAAGTGGCTTAGCAATCAGAGAAAATTGAATCAGGCTCCCCGGAGACTGCCAGGTCTGGTCAGCAAACAGCCCAATTAAGAGATATAGGCAGGCACCTCCCCGAGCAGCAGGCACAGCACAGAGCCCCCCGTGCCACCGTGCCCCAGACAAGCCCTGCCAGGGCTGGGGGTGCCTCAGCCAGCATGGCTGGACCAGCACTGGGTGAAGACAGAGCTCCTGGGCAGCCTGGGCACCCCACAGGGCTGGGTGCACCCAGAGCCCCGCTGGGCACAGCCCAAAGGAGGGACGTGCCTCTACATCCATCCCCCAGGGAGACCCACCCCAATGCCACCCAGCCTGCTCCTGGGCAAGCCTGCCTCGCACCCCAGAGCCCCCTGGGCTCCCCCTAATCCCACCACTGCAGACTTTCCCAGGCTTAGGGAAACCTTTAAATCAGGCCGTGGCAGGCAGCATGTGCTGCTCATTAGCTGTGGCAGAAGCACGAGGCAGTGAGCTGCACCATCTGCTCTGCCAGGAGCATGGCAGGGTGAGGGACATGCACAGCCAGCAGCAGGGACACCCGGGCCTGGGCAGGGACAGCAGGGACACCCAGCCCCAGGCAGGGACACCCGGGCCTGGGCAGGGACAGCAGGGACAGCAGGGCCTGGGCAGGGACAGCAGGGACACCCAGCCCCAAGCAGGGACACCCAACCCCAGGCAGGGACACCCGGCCCCAGGCAGGGACAGCAGGGACACCCAGCCCCAGGCAGGGACACCCAGCCCCAGGCAGGGACAGCAGGGACACCCAGCCCCAGGCAGGGACACCCAGCCCCAGGCAGGGACAGCAGGGACACCCAGCCCCAGGCAGGGACACCCAGCCCCAGGCAGGGACACCCAGGGGATGTGGGGACCTGCAGGGACCCTGCTCTCCCCAGCCCAGAGGGGAGCAGAGCCAGCCCAGGCTGGGATGTCCCTGGACTCCAGCTTCACCCCCGTAGGTGACCTTCGCTCAGGCTGGGCTCAGCCCCAGGGCAGCACCAGGAGATGTCTGCACACAACAGCCCCAGCACAGCCACCTGCAAAGGCTGCGGTGTCACCAGCCCCAGGCGGGGTGGGAACACACGTGTGACAGCACATCCCATGTGCCACATGCCCCAGCAGGGCCCCAAGTCCCCTCCAGCCCCAAAAACACCACCTCAGCAGCAGAGTGGAGTTAATGGGGAGTCAGAGGAAACCAGCACTCCCCAAGTCACCTGGGGCTGCCAGGCCAGCACTGATCCCACCAAGCACAGGATCCCCCAGGGGACAGAGGGACACACTTCCCACCCAGCTCTGAGGCTCCCATGGCCTCCCACTCAGCAAATCCCACCCACAGGACCTCTCCCTCTCCCAGGCGCCCTGCGAGGTGCCCACGCCCCACTCCCACCCCAGCCCCACGCTGGTGTGCCCGTGCTGGAGCTGAGGCTTCCCCAGAGCCAGCGTGCTGCAGGCTCCCAGTGCACTCCAGCTGCCCCTGGGGAAACAACAACCTCACCCTGGCAGAAGATTCCGCAGCCCCAGAGCTCACCAGGAGCACCAGAGCACATGGGAGTAGGCGGAACAAAAGAGGTGCCTCTCCAGCCCCTCTCCAAAATACAAATAAGGGGATAGAAAGAAATAAATATCAATAAATAAATGGATATAAAGGGATATGGATAATATAGTTCCTATTTATAAATATATTGGATAATATATTTATTAATACTAAATATATTACTTCATAAATATATTCTTATATATATAATTTATATTATATTAATTATATTATATTAAATTATATTATATTATAATATTATATTAATTATATTATATTATATTATAGTATATTATATTATATTATATTATATTATATTATTATTTATCAATAATTATTTATATTGTTTATAGAAATAAATAAATTGCTAAAAATAAATACATAAAAATATGTATACTTGTATATAGAATAAATAGATATATTTTTTAGATAAAAATAAGTTAATTAAATAAAAATAAATAGAAATAAATAAATGCCAAGCCCTTGGCCAGCAGGACAGGAGATGCTCTGAAGTACCCAGGAGCAAACTCAGTCCCTCACCAGGGCAAGGAACAGAGAACATTTTGACCTCATGTCTCCCTCAGGCAGATGCAGCCTAAAATAATGGCTGAGCAGAGACCTCAGCAGCATGGATTGAGAGACCCCCCCTCTCCCCCAGCTGGAGGGGCTGGGCTGTGCTTTCCAGGCCAGGGATCTCAGTGCTTGGAGGCATGGGGAGGAGCAGGAGCAGGAGTTCAGCTCCCTGCCAGCATCCCAGGCCAGAGCAGGGATGGGAGCATCTCGCTGCCAAAGCTGGGCATGGGCAGCAGGCAGGGAGGTGCCCACAGCCCCACAGGGCAGCAGGACGGGGGAGCTTGGCACCAGGCTCCAGCACAGCGAGCTGTGGCAAGAAATCCTCCCCAGCCAGGTCAGGCTCCAAGGAGCTGCAGGGCTGGGAAAGGGAATCCCCCAGTCCAAAGGGAATCCCCCGGTCCAAAGGGAATCCCCCAGTCCAAAGGGAATCCCCTGCTCCTGGGGCTCAGCCCTGAGCCCTCCCTGGCATCCCCCGGATCTGGGGCTCAGCCCTGAGCCCTCCCTGGCATCCCCCGGATCTGGGGCTCAGCCCTGAGCCCTCCCTGGCATCCCCCGGTCCTGGGGCTCGGCTCTGAGCCCTCCCTGGCAGAGGGGGTACTGACTGCATGGCATCCATACGGAGAGAGCAGAGGGGCAGATTCCCAGCCAGAGGAGGCAGCCGCACCCCAGAGCAGTGCAGGGCTACCAGCACACGGCAGGGCAGCGCTGGGCTGGCTCCTGCCCTGCCCAGAGAGGGAAGAATGGCAGGCAGTGCCAGTCCCCTCCACCAAGGCAAAGTAAAACCCATCAGCAGTGGCCAGGGCGCAGAGGAACCCTGCACACTGATGATCTCCTGCAGCAGACCCCCGTGGCAGATGTCCCTGCGATCCGGCACATCCCAAATCCGCCGGCTGTTTAAGCGGTGGCATGGCGTGTTGTGACAGCCTGCAGCAGCAAACAGCCCTGTGGGACCCGCGGGGCCAGCCCCAGCCCCAGCAGGAGCAGCAGCACAGCACGGCCGGGTTGGCACTGGATACCCTCACAGAGGGTATCGCCTTCCCTCCCCGGGGCCAGGAGCCATGTTTCTGACAGCTTTGTTTGGGCCTTCCTCCGCAGTTTTCTCCTGCCTCCAATTTCACTGCTGAGGCAGCAGCTGCCTCCGTCCTCGGACTGATTCTGGGGGGCCCTGAGCTCCTGAGGCTCCAGGGTGCTCAGCTAAATGCCCTGCCACGCGTGATGGGTGGGCACCAAACCCTCCCCAGGCTGCCCACGCTGCTTTGCTGCGGGCGCTGGCACATCCGGGGGTGCAGCCCTGCTCCACTTTTGAACATTTCCGCTGTAAAAGCCGACTGAGGGCTGGCTGAAGGCAGGCACGGAGCCCCCTGCACGCACACTCCTGGGCCCAGCGCCCCCGGAGCCCAGCGTGGCCCCCAAAACTCCCTCCAGGCTGGGGAGCCCCTGTCCCCCAGCTCTTGGAACACACAGCCCTGAGCCGCAGCAGGCTGCAGAGCCCCAGAGTGAAAGCAGAGCATGGCTGGGCAGCTTCAGCCTGGCAGCAAAACACCCGCAGGATGGGCAGGGGCCCTCTGCCATGGCTGAGCTGCCCTCAGCAGGTGCAAAGGCTGCAGAGGAAGGGGCTGGGTTTGCCAGCCCTGCACCCCGAGGGTAGAGCAGCCTCCTGAGATCTCTCCTTCCAGTACCAGGGCTGCCCCCGACCCTGCAGAGCACCCCAGGGCTGTGCCCAGCACCGGGATGGGCTGCTCCCCTCCCCCCTTCCCCTCCCCCTCCAGGACAGTCACATCCCGTGTCTTGGGCTGGAATCGATTGCCTTATCTCTCCCTGCAGGGCTGTAACAGCTGAGCAGAGCCAGGCCGATGGCTTTGATGCAGGAGCCAGTGCCACAGCAGAGGGCAGCAGGGGAGGGTGGGCAGCAGTACCCGGGCTGCACCTCCCTCTCCCCGCGGGAGCCCTTGGGCAGCACAGACACTTCGCACCTTTCCCCTGGATCCAAATCCACCCCAGAACAGCTGATGTGGAAGCGCTACAACTTCACTTCCTCGGTGAGTGACCCCAGCTGGTGCCAGACGCTTTGGGCTCACAGGAAGCATCCCAGCAGGCAGAGAGCCCCAGCCATGGGCACTGGAGATGCCAGGACCCTGGCAGGGCTGAAGCCCGGCTGATCCCACCTCCAGGCCTTGGCAGCTCAGTCACTTGGCCGGAGCAGCCCCGAGGGTGTAAGATGATGAGGGGAGGGGGACTCCGAGGAGGAGCTGGGAGTCCCTCCCCAGGCACCAGCCAGCCATGGGCTGTGTTGTGGGCCACAGAGCATCGCAGCAGGGGCGGCCACGAGAGCAGCAGAGCACTGGAGGTTGCAGAGTTTAAATAAACTTGAAATACGACTCAACTTCCTTCCCCAATTTCACAAGCTCCGTTTCCTGCGTCTCCTCAGCAGGCCAGGCATGCTCAGTGCCATGGCAGCCCTGGCACAGGGGATGCTGCTCCCTCTCAAACCAGCCAGCCAGTTTGGAGGTGCCCTCAGGGAGCAGCTCTGCAGCCAGCCAGGCCACTCAGGCCTCCAGGCAAGGAGTTTAATGGCTTCGGGGGTCGATAGATGCCATCAGCCCTTCCTGACACTGCAGAACTGCTGCGCTGAGCTCTGCTTCCTGAGACACAGCCCGTCCCACTGCCCGCACCCGGAGGGGGCTGTGGGGAGAGGGGCTGCTGGGGGGCACAAGCCCCCAGTTCCTGTGCCAAGCCTCCAACCAAGGAGGTTCTGTGCTCCTGGGCAGAGGGCAGGAGTGGGGAGCTGCTGCTCCGGCTGCATTGCAGCCACCCCTTTGAAGGTGACCTACAAGGAGGAGCAGCAGCTGCTGCCTGAGGAGCATCAGCCCCAGGTCCTGCTCAGCACTGCCGGGCAGGAGGCAGCTCCCTGCACCAGCCCAGCACAGCCTGGAGAGCCACAGCCCGGCTCCTCCCTGCCCCAGGAGACACAGTGACACTGAGAAAGAGACACAATGACACTCAGGAGACACAGTGACACTCAGAACCTGCCCCAGGAGACACAGTGACACTCAGAACCTGCCTCAGGAAATACAGTGACATTCAGAACCAGCCCCAGGAAACAGTGACATTCAGAACCAGCCTCAGGAGACACAGTGACACTCAGGAGACACAGTGACATTCACAAGTCACACTAAGGGGCAAGCAAAGGCAGACCCTGCTGGCAGGGAGGGTGAGAGCCAGGGCAGGACCCAGCCCTGCCCTTGCAACCACTGCAGGTCTGAGCTGCAGGTACAAGGTACAGGAACAAATCAGCCCCTGGGCCAGGAGGAGCTGCTGGGCCTGCATTTCCTTCTGCTGAGAGCAGCGCTGCCGCAGGTACCGGCCATTTCCCTCCCAGCACGTGGGGAGCCACAGCTCAGCACCCAGGCTCTTTGGAGCCCAGTGCAAATGGGGCAGAGCAGGGTCTCAAGGAGAGGATGAGAGACTGTGGGGCTGGCAGGGAAACACCACACCATCTCTCCTGCCTTCTCCTGCCAGACCAAGGCAACCAGCAGGAACTGGGATGCACAGATCCAGCATCTCTGTTCAACTGTTCCTACTCCTCCCACCCCAAGGCTCTGTGGGACCACGGAGACGGGTCCTGATGGCTGTGACAGCAACACCAACCATCACTTGCCAGTGTCCTCGGCCCTTCCCCAGGTCCCACCTCCCTCCCACCAGCAGCACAGACACAGAGACCCCAAAGAAACAGCACAGCTGGCCCATTCATGTTATTATCAAGGGACAAAAGGGGAACTTTGATCCGTGTCCTGCTGCATCCCAGAACCATTAAATCTCCTCTGTGCTCTGATGGCTGAGAGAGGTGGGATCGGGGGCAGGTTTACTTCAAGGGTCTTAGAGAATCCTGCAGCCTGGCTGCTCCACCGGCAGGGTGTCACCAGCACTGACAAAGGAAAACCTTGCTCTGCTCCAAGTCCAGGACAGGAGGGGACCCAGCCCCAGCCCCCCGGGGCTGCTGTGGCAGAAAAGGTGGGTGGTCTGCAGGGAGAGCAGTTCAGCCCTTGCACACTCAGCTCAGCATCAGAACCACCTTCCTGCACAGCATCACAACCCGATGGCTTTGTTTGGCAGCCTCCTCACTCCCAGCCCTGCTCCTTTGTCCTCCCGACTCACCTCCAGCACCACATCCCCCCGTGTGCCCGGCTCTCACCAGCTGCTCTGAGCGGGATCTTGGCTCGCTCCCTCAAGGACGGGGTGCAGGAGGGTTGGAGCTCTCCCCCCTCCCTGGATCCTCACCATGACCGCTCCAGCCCCACTGCAGTGCTGCATACCCCCGCCTCCTCCCCGCTGCGGTCCCCGAGCCAAGCAGCAGCCAGCCCGGGACCCCACTGCTGGAAGGGACCCAGGGATGAGGAGAGCCCCGCAGAAAGGACTCCACAGCCGCCATGCCACGGGGCACCCACCCCATCTCCGGCATGGTGTTCAAAGGCATCATCTCGAGAGAAATGCAGGATGGAGACGGGAAGAGTCTGGCCAGGAGGAAATCTCCACCCCCGTGGTCGGCATTAACTCGGCTCCCGGGTCAGTGTCCTGGCACAGGCGCTCTATCTTGGCACAGCCCCCCTGCCCCTGTGCAGCCACCCCAGCAGCAGCCGCAGCGGGGCTGCCGTCACTCCTGCAGCTCCCCCATCCTTCGCAGCCAAAGCCTGGCCTCGACCCTCGGCCTTTCCAGAGGAGAATGGCAAAAAATCCCCTCCAGCTGCTGCCAGGGCGAGCAGGATGGAGGGGCAGGGGGAGCTGGGAGGTGTCGCGGTGCACACACACGCGTGCACACGCACACACAGCCCCGCACATCGGCGTGCACACGCACACACAGCCCCACACCCACCCGCTCTCCCTCCATCACTGCCGCTGCACCAGCAGCATCTTTTGTGCTCCCGCTCCGACCAGGCAGGGCGCGGGCAGTGCCCCCCGAGCCCCGGCGCGTCCCCGCCGCCGCCAGCCCGCACTGCCCGCACCGCCGGGGGCACGGGGCGGGGAGGCACGGCGTGTCCGCCCGGCCGGGACGGGCTGCGGGGCCGGGCTCCCACGGCGTCCGACCCGCTCCACCGCCACCACGGGCCCGGCAGATGCGGCTGCCCCGGCACAGGCACGGGGCGAGCGCGGCCGGCCGGTCCCTTCCCCGCGGGACGGCGGCTCCGGCCGCGGCAGGTCCCGGGCCGGGCAGGGTCCCGCGCTGTCGCTCCGTGGGATTCGGATCCCCTCTCTCGGCGGGGACTCCTCCCTCCCGTGGGGCAGGAGCGGCAGAGCCCCGCCGCCGCGCACCGGGCCGGGCATGGCGCTCACAAAGACGAGGGTGACACAGGGGGTGTCACCCGCTCCCGCGGGGCTCGGCCTCGCCCGGCCCACGCCCCCCGAGCTCCCGCAGCCCCCCGAGCCCCGGCGGGCTCCGAGGCCGCCAGCAGCTCCTCCGTGAGGTGCGGGTCTGCAGGCGCATTGTTCCCAGCACAAAGGACACCGATACCGCATCGCTTCCCACCACCCGGGGGGGCGGGCAGGGAGCCCCCACAACGCCCGGCATCCTGGTGACACTTCGGACGGCCGAACCCGCCCCGCAGCAGGCGGGAGCCGCCCGGGCTGGGCGCCCGCCGGCTCGGCAGGTGGAGGAGCCGGGGGTCCCGGCCTCGCCCTCCGCCGGCCACGGGGGATGGCGGGCGGCGGGGGCGGCGGAGGGAGAGGGGGCAGACATCCCAAACGGTGCGGAGCGGGGGTGGGGAGGAGAGCGGCGGGGCCGAGGGGGTGCGGCAGAGACCGGCCCGGCGAGGTCTCACTGCCCCGGGGCGGGGGTCGGAGCCGGGCGGGCACCCAGCGACCCCCGCCTCGCAGCGCAGCGGCTGCGCCCGCCCCGCCCGTCGGTACCGGAGCCGGGCGCACCGAGCTCCGGGAGGCGCGGCCCGGCCCGCGGGAAGCGCCGATCCCGCACTCACCTCACGGCCACCTTCACGCAGCTGTCCGGGGCCGCCATGGCCCCGCGCGGCGCCGCCGCCGCTGCCCCGGAGCATCCGCGGGCCGGGAGGGCGGGGCCGGGGCGGGGCCGGGGCGGGGCCGCGCCAGGTGCGGGGCGGGGCCCGGCCGGGACACGCCCCCAGGGCCGGACCGCGAGCACGCGGCGGGAGCGGGAGCGGCGGGAGCCGGGACACGGACACGGACAGGGACGGGACACATGGACACACGGACATGGACAGGGATACACGGACAGGGACAGGGACGGAACACACGGACACACGGACACGGACAGGGACAGGGATGGGACACATGGACACACGGACATGGACAGGGACAGGGACAGGGACAGGGACAGGGACAGGGACAGGGATGGGACACACGGACAGGGACACACGGACACGGGCAGGGATGGGACACACGGACACACGGACACGGACACACGGACACGGACAGGAACACGGACACGGGCAGGGACAGGGATGGGACACATGGACACACGGACATGGACAGGGACACGGACACGGACAGGGATGGGACACACGGACACACGGACAGGGACACACGGACACGGACACGGATGGGACACACGGGGACACGGACACGGACAGGAACACGGACACGGGCAGGGACAGGGATGGGACACATGGACACACGGACACGGACAGGGACAGGGATGGGACACATGGAAACACGGACATGGACAGGGACACGGACACGGACAGGGATGGGACACACGGACACACGGACACGGACAGGGATACACGGACAGGGACAGGGACAGGGACAGGGACAGGGACAGGGACAGGGACAGGGACAGGGACAGGGATGGGACACACGGACACGGACAGGGATGGGACACACAGACAGGGATGGGACAAACAGACACAGGAATACAGGGACGCAAGGACAGGGATAAGGACACACGGACACACAGACACATGGACAGAGACACACAAACAGACATATGGACACAGGGACAGGGACACAGACACAGACACACAGATAGGGACACAGACACAGGAACACAGACACGGACACACAGAAACACACAGACAGGGACAGGGACACACGGACACGGACACACAGACAGGGACTCACGGACAGGGACACAGGCACAGACACACGGACACAGCTCACATTCACACTCACACTCGTCAGCCCCTGCTGCCCTCTGCCGGGTCAGGGCCCCGCTGCCGCCTGCGCCGCTGCGGGATGTACCGGGCTGTACCGGGGCTGTACCGGCTGTGCCAGCGCTACTCCGGGATGTACCGGGGCTGTGCCAGCGCTTCCCCGGGCTGTACCGGGCTGTGACAGTCTGCCCTGGGCTATACCGGGGCTGTACCGGGCTGTACCGGCTGTGCCAGCGCTTTCCCGGGATGTACCGGGCTGTACCGGGGATGCACCAGGGTGTGCCAGCGCTTTCCCGGGATGTACCGGGGATATACCGGGCTGCACCGTGTGTCTCCACAGGGTTGGCACCACTCCGACGCCTCCTTGGTTCCACTGGATGCTGTCCCCTCTGGTGCTGAGGGGTGACACCACGGAGCAGCAGGATACAGGGCAGGGCAGGGCTGAGCTCAGTGCTCCTGGCAGAGCCACCGGGACTGGGGCCTGGCAGCCCTTTGGGCTGTCCAAGGCTGTGGCATGAGGACGTGGCATGCCAGGACGGTGTCCCGATGCCAGAACAGCTCCGCAGCATGCACAGCCCGTGCTGCAGGGCTGGGCAGAGCGCAGCACAGGGCAGTGCCCCCGAGCTGTGCCCAAGGGCCACTGGCTCCATCCTCGGAGCTGGTCTCGCAGGCTGGTGAGGGAAACACATCCAGAGGCCATCAGAGGGCAGGGCTGGAGACAGGCAGCGCTGGGGAGCTGGAGCAGCCCCTGCTCTGGCTTTCCTGAGTTGCAGTCACGTTGCTGGGGCTGAAGGCAGCCGGACACAGGCAGGCCCTGGCTCTGCAGAGGAAAGCATCTTCCAGCAGGGGTGGGACCTACAGGGGGCTGCCAGCTCTGCTGTCACTGTCAGGGAGAACAGCAACGGACCACAAGGGCAAACTGAGGCACTCAGAGGTTTCTTTTGAGGAGTCCAGGCTGTATCCTGGGAGAGGGATAGCCAGGACATGCCAGCACTGGTGGCTAGCAGCTGGTGGCCATGGCTAGTGAGGCAGTGCTGTGCCCAGCACAGAGCCCAGCACCTGCCCTCTGCTCTGCAGTCTGGGTCCCTTCACCCCATGCCTGTGTTTGCCCCTCCCAAGGTGCCAGGACCACGGGCCATGTGTGCACAGGACTCTGCACCCTGCAGGAGCTCCTCAGCTCTGCTGGCATGGGTCAGTCCCAGGACACTGCATGCTGGTACAAAATCATGGCTCAGCAGGACCTGGCCTGTCTGGCTTCCTGCAAGGCTGTCAGGAACTGGTATTCCTCTTTCTTTGTCCCACGTTTGCAAGGACGCCTGGTGCACGGTGCAGGTCCCACCCTGAGCTGCTGGCTCTCCTGAGGCTGGACTCTTCCCCACTGAAGCTCCAGGCAGAGAGGGGCAGTGACTGTGCCATGATGTTTCTCTCTTCCTACTCTCACCCACATGCCAGCTGTACCACAGATCACATCTGTCCCCAGTTCAGCTAGGATCAGCCTAAGAAAGACACCACACACAAACCTCGGACAGAGCAAATCGTGCTCTGTGCATCCCCAGAGGGCAGCAGAGGTGCAGAGCCCCCAGCACGGTGCTATTGTCCCCACCACAGTGTCACCTGTTTAGAGTCCCCAGTGACCATCCCCGTGTCTTGGCAATGATACATACAGTGCTGCATCTCCCTAAACCCACCAGGAGACCACGACCACTCACCCCAGGGTGTCCTTGACACCCCCTGGCAGAGCAGCTGCCAGAGTAGAACTGCAGCCCCATGCACCCCCACCAGTGTGTGTGTGAGGGTGTGAGGGTGTGAGGGTGTGTGTGTGGGTGTGAGGGTGTGACGGTGTGTGTGTGGGTGTGTGAGGGTGTGTGTGTGAGGGTGTGGGTGTGTGTGAGGGTGTGTGTGTGCGTGTGAGGGTGTATCTGAGGGTGTGAGGGTGTGTCTGTGTGTGAGGGTGCGTGTGTGAGAGTGTGTGTGTGTGTGTGTCTGTGTCTGTGTGTGTGTCTGTGTGTGTCTGTGTGTGTGTCTGTGTGAGGGTGCGAGTGTCAAAGGAGCACGAGGAAGGGCTGCCCGGTTTCCATGCGTCTCTGCTGGCTGCCTGCTGTGGGAAGCTGTGCTGCCACGGGCAGGCACCAGACAGGCTCTGTGCTCGGGCTGCAGCTGGAGCTCAGGCAGTTCCCTTCCCCGAGTCAATAAAAGCAATGCTGGAGAGCAGGCTGGCTCATTGATCGCCTCCTCCCCTGGGACCCATCCACTCTCTGCATTTTAATATCTATTAGGTGATCAAGAGCCCCCCAGTTCCCAGTTAGGCCGGGCTGGGGGCTCTGGGGAGCCAGACCCCACTGAAGAGCTCAGCTGGCAGATGGGGCTGCCCCAGAGCTCAGCACCCTGATCCCATGGGGGCCCTGTGAGCAGCTCAGAGAGGAACAGCCTCGGCTGCTGCTCAGCACCAGCACAGCAGTGCTGGGAGCACAGCAGGAACAGCTCCACACCCTCCTGCCCGTGCCCCCTGAGCTGTGGGACGGATGCCATGGGCTGAACGAACCTTCCCAGGGACTGGGATGGATGCCTGACCCCAAGAATGCAGTGTGGAGAGAGTGGGAGGGGCAGAAATGGCACCACAGTGTCCAGCTCTGCTCTTGGCCAGCCACAGGGCTCCTGCCCCGGCCTGAACATGCTTTCACACCTCTGCCCAGCCCCAGTTTCACACACAGTTGGGACAGGGAGCCCAAGAAGCCCAAGAAGGCCCCAGGCCCCATTCTGCTGGCCAGCCCCTGGCACATCTCCTCCCAGGCCAGAGTTAGCTGCAGGCAGGAGGCTGAAGGCTCCAGCAGAGACTGGATGCAGGATCCAGCTGCTGGGATTTCAGGAGATCCCCAGAGCCTGGCAACCTCAACAAGACTGGACTGGAGGCTGCCAGGTGAACCACTGCCAGCTCTGGTTACACATGGTGTCGCATTTGCAACCCCTCTCCTGGCTGTGCAGGCAGGGTGGCAGAGGAAGGACAGGAGGGGCACCCAGAGTCACACAGCAGGAACACTTTAATGACCTGTCCAGCTCTTGCAAGGCCCCGCTGGAACAGCATTGTCCTGTTCTGCACCAGCATCCCAGAGACCTGTCCCAAAAGTAACACCACAGCTGGCCAGAGTACCTCAGGACCCCGGGCAGAAGCAGGAACGGCGTGGCTCTGCTCCTGCACCCCTGGGACAGAGCCCTGGGCACTGCAGTGGGCAGCTCAGAGGCAAGTGGCAGCGATGCTCTTCTGGGAGGGAGCTGCACCGAGCCCTGGGGACCTGCCTGGTGGCACAGCTGAGGTGTCCAGAGGGGCAGAGCCAGCTTTTGTGCCCTGCAGTGTTTCTCTTCCCTTTAGCAGCTCCACAGCTGCCTTCTCCACTTCATCCATCTCCAGCTGGCTGCTGGCTGCCATCTCATCCCTGGTCACTGCTAGGAACGACGAGTCCTGGGCCAGAGCCCCGAGGCCTCCGGAGATGAGAGCCTGTGCAGAGGATGAGAGCCCAGCCAGGGTGCTCAGCCTGGGGAGCTGCCCTGGCTGCAGGCACCCACCCACCCTCTTCTCCCTTCTGCCCTCTGTGCTGGCACACTCCTGCTGCTTGTCCTGGTGGCTAAGCTGTGCCCCCAGTCTCCAGTCATGGCACAAGCATGGTATCCCTGGAATTTCCTGCCATCCCTGCTGTTCCCTCTGCCAAGCTGTGCCCTTGCCTTACCTCCTGGATGAGGAAGGTGATGGCTGGGGTGGAGGATGTTCCTGGCTCACCAGTTTCTCTCTGCTGGAACCTTGAGCTGGATGCTGCTCCTGTCATGGTGCCACCTTCTGTGGGCAGCTGGGTGAGAGTAGCAGAGAGGTGCAACATGCTGGGACAGTGCCCAGGGAAGATCTCTGCCATGTTAGTGTGGGGGCTGCAGGTTCTGTCCCCTGTCCAGTGCCTGGACAGGCAATGCCATCCTGCTGGAGCTCCTGGCTCCAGGGCACCCCCAAAATGGGACCAGCAGGGCCGCGTGAGCAGAGAGCTGGGAACCAGCCCTGGCCCCCTGCCCTGCATGTGCTGGGCAAAGGGCAGCAAAGGGAGCGTGGGGGCAAATCTGATGCACCCCTTCTGCCTGCCCTGGCTCTGGAGGCAGATGGGCAGCCAGAGGAATGTGCTTCCAGCTGTTCCAGCTTGAAGGAGCTCCCCGTGGCTGCTACAGCAGCAGGGTGGGAGCCCAGCTCCACCTCCAGGCTGACCCAAGAGAAAAGCTCCAGCAAGGCTGGATTCACCCAACGAGCCTGGAGAGGGGCTCCTTCCCATCACAGCTGTGCCAGGATGGCAGGGAGGATTCCCAGGATGGCAGGGAGGTTCACCTGTGTCCCCCACATGACGCTGTGTCCCCTCTGACATGCACTGTCCCTTTTACCTGCTGGGGGAGGAGTGGCCCTGGTGATGAGAGACCCCCAGAGGGGGACCCTCGCCTCCTGCTCAGCCTCTCCATGGGTATGGGGCGGTTGTGCTCTGTGGGAGGGAAGGGGAAGGACATCACAGAATCACAGAATTCACAGAATCACCAGGTTGGGAGAGACCTTAAAGATCATCGAGTCCAGCCCAGCCCTAACACCTCAACTCACCCTGACACCCAGAGCCACATCCAGGCTTTGTTAAACACACCCAGGGATGGGGACTGCACCACCTCCCCAGGCAGCCATTCCAGAGCTTTGTCACCCTTTCTGTAAAAAACTTCTTCCTAACATCCAACCTAAATTTCCCCTGGTGCAGCTGAGGCTGTGAGCTCTGCTTCTGTCAGTTCTGGAGAAAGAGCCCAGCCCCAGCTGGCCACAGGCACCTTTCAGGAGCTGTGGAGAGTGACAAGGTCACCCCTGAGCCTCCTTTTCTCCAGGCTGAGCACCCCCAGACCCCTCAGTCATTCCTCACAGGTTTTGTGTTCCAAACCCCTCACCAGCCCTGTTGCCCTCCTCTGGACTCGCTCAAGCATCTCAACATCCATCAGATGTATACACGAGCAAGGACAGCACTGCCAAACAGAGATGGGACTGGGCTTGCTGGACTGGGGGAAACAGGCTTTAGGAGTCCAGCAGCACCCAAAATCCTGGTTTAAGGAAATAAACATGGTCTTGTGGTCCTGCCACCCTGAGATGACCAGTGCTCTCCCAACCTGAGGCACTGTCTCCATGTTTCATCACCTCAAAGGGTGGAAGGAGGGAGAAGGGTCTCCTCGGAGCTCTCCAGAGAGATCCTGCTGTGCTCAGCACTACTGGGGCCTGCACCTCCTCCTTCCACCCACCACCATCAGCCCCTTCCCCCTGCCCTGGCCCTGGGCTGGTCCCAGTCCCCCAGAAGAACAACAAAGCCCAGACTCACCCCAGGCTGGGCGCCTGCGTGCTGCTGGTGCCGTCCTCCTCAGCACCTCATCCTCATACTGCACCCTGAAGGGCAGGCAGTGGGTCAGCCTGGCTGGGACCCCTCACTGAGCCCAGGCCTGCCCGGGGCTGCAGCCCTCCCCACCCTGCCCAGCCTGGGGACAGAGCTGCAGGGACAACGGGATGGATGAGCAGGGTGGAGGCCCCAAGAAGCCAGACTAAGTACATCCCCTTACACTGGTCATTTCTGTCCCTTCTACCTGTGCCCAGGCACGTGCTGGTGACCCAGCCTGGGCCTTGGCCCTCAGAGATTCCTGCAATCCCTGGAGCAGGGGAGGGGAGATTCCTGCAATCCCTGGAGCCCTGCTGCCCAACTCCATGCTCATGGCACTGAGATTGGGATGGGATGGGATGGGATGGGATGGGGATGGGGATGGGGGTGAGGATGGGGATAGGATGGGGATGGGTGCATCCAGCTGCCAGGACAGCTCCAGAGCAGACAGTGGCAGGGCCAGCACTGCCCTCCTCGCTGCACACCGAGGCTGAACACCCTTACCCCTCCAGCCAGCTGCTGCTGTTGGCGTTGTTGATGTTGGTGTTGCCTTCCTGGGGGAAGTCATCAAGGAACACTGGAGAGTCGAGGTCCTCAGTGCCCACCTCGGTGAACTGCAGGGGCCTCTGGCTGGCCATCTGGGGCTGCAGCGGGCTGCTGGGCTCCATGAAGCTGTCCACCTGGCCAAACAAGCCACCTGTTCTCTGCAACCAACAGGGAGGTCATCAGGGGAAGCTTGGAGCTCCAGGCTGCTCTGGGGCCATTCCCACGTCAAAACAGTGATTGCTCTGCTCAGGTCTTGCAGACCACATGGTCCTAAAAGCTTCACTGCCCAGGTGGGGAAACTGAGGCACTGAGGGTGGATGGCCATGCAGCAGTGTCTTAGGTTGGAAATGGGGGTGTGCATTCTATCCCCATCTGTCAGAGCTGGGGCAGTTCTCTGCTGTTCATTGGGCACTTTTCTTTATCTCTCCCACAACCAATCCTCCCTCCACGAGATCTCTGCTGTTCATGGGCCATTAATTATTAATTATCTTCTGTCCATGGCCACTGAGTGTCCCTGCATGGCTGAGAAAATTCCATCATCCCATGGGGAGATGCTCTGCCCAGGGGAGCAGCCAAGCATTCCTACCTGGATCCAATCTGACCTGGGAACAGCACAGCAGCCTTTGCCCCCTGCATTCCCAGAGGAGCAGCTTCCTTCCCCCTGCATTCCCAGAGGAGCAGCTTCCTTCCCCCTGCATTCCCAGAGGAGCAGCTTTCTTCCCCCTGCATTCCCAGAGGAGCCCAGGCCCATCTCCCCCAGCCCTGGAGCTCCAAGGAAAACTCCCCCCTTGTGCAGGATCCTGCTCCAGCAGAAGCACAGCTGGCACTGCAGGAGGGCTGAGCCCCCCTGGGATGGGGCTGAGCCACCTCCCTGACCCACAAGGGCTCAAGGCATGTCCTGACTCTGGCAGTGGGTTGTTTTCTTTTTTGTACTATTGCATTTTTATTTTAACTTTCTTAATAAAGAATTATTCCTATTCCTTTATCTTTGCCTGAGAGCCTTTTACATTCAAAATGACAATAATTTGGA
Organism: Lonchura striata; assembly: GCF_050655825.1. NCBI lineage: Eukaryota > Metazoa > Chordata > Aves > Passeriformes > Estrildidae > Lonchura > Lonchura striata. The sequence continues at coordinate 8,374,261 of NC_140728.1, read as the reverse complement.
GGGAGGGGGTTTACATTTTCCATTTCCATGAAGGCTCCTGCCTTCCTTGGCAGACACCTGGCTTTTCATACCAAGACAAGCAGCACTGGAATAAGCCAGCCCATGACAAATCCTGTCACCTCTGCAGGACAGGAGGTGGGACAGCCTGAGGTTGTGGCACCTCTGGACACAGAAGGAACTCTGCAACCCCACAGCTGCCCAGGCTGTTTCTGAGGCCCCAGGGGAGTGGGAAGTGAATCAGTTCCTGTGACACCAGAGCTGTCCTGCCTGAGCCTGGCAGAAGGTGTGAGTGGGAACCTCCAAAGCAGCAGGTAAATATCCAGCCCAGCCCTGCCAGGCACATGGGATGGGTTCTTTCACGATGGGGAAACTGAGGCAGGGAGCAGCTTGCCCAAGATGACACAACCAGGTTGTCCTGATGCTCACAGAAAGGACAGAAGTGCTGCTCACCCTTGTGGCCCACACCCTGCAGACTGTCCCCCAGAGCCAGCAGCCAAGCTGACCTGTCAAAGTCCAGGACATCCCCGTGGCTGTCTCCAGACCCTGGCAGGGGGCTCAAAGACCCTGGCATTAAGTAAAAAACACCTGTGGCTTCAATTTTAGCCTGTGTAAAAAGCTGCCAATTTTGTATGAGGAATTACAAGGCACAAGGGTTTGAGTACTGTGATATTTGAATTAACACAGGGTGGAAAAGTAGAATTTTGGGATTTTTAGAATGGAGTTCAAGGAGGTACAAGATGGAGAAATTTGAGCGTGTCCTGACCTTCTCCTTTGTCTTGTCCTCCATGTCTTGGTGTGATGGTGACACTTTTCTATTGCTTTAAGGCAGAGATTCACAGTCTAACATGGGTGATAGGAATTGGTAAAGAAATTGTAAACATACACATGTTGTTTTGAGTATATAAGGTGGGAGCCACTCGAGGCTTGGGGGCAGATGGCCATGGCTTCCTTGCTGGGCAGAGCTCAGCAGGTCAGAGAAAGAATGTTTAGATCAGAAAAAATAAACAACATTGAAAACACATTTGGAAGCATTTTAGGCTCCTTCTTTGGCTGGTCAGGCAAGGGAAGCAAATACTCTTTACGATGTCTGAGGTCACCCTGACCTTCAGAACCCCGAAAGAAATCAACAGTGACCCACCACCAGCACTCTGAAATCAGGGCTGGTGGGATACAGACTGTGTTGTGCCCTGAGGGCTGCACTCACCCTGTATATCCCCTCCTCCAGGGCAGCCTCCACCATGGCTCTTTCCAGCTCCTCCTCTGCAGTCAAGTCCCCAGAAATGGCCCGATGGATTTCAGGAGCAGCTTCTTCTTCAATGCTCCTCAGCCCAGCCTGGAGGGGACAGGAAGGCAGGGCTGGGGTGACCCCACCACCCTCTCCTTGGTCTTTGGAGAGGGAAGCGTGGTGAGGCACGCTCCCCCTGCCAGGTGTCCTGCCAAGGACAGGCCACGGGTCACAGCCTGCAGCTGGCTGTGCTTGGTGACACTGCTCCTGAGCTGCTGTCCCACAGCTGTCCCTCCGTTTCTGGGCTCAAGCTGTCCCACAAAAGGAATACACTAATGGAGGGTTGGGCTGGTGACAGCCAAGGGCAGGCTGGGCCTCCATCCCTGATCCGGGACCTGGCTCTTTTCCTTGCTTTGCACCTTTGGAGCCTGGTCTTTTATCTCTACAGGTGATTTCCTCCTGTAAAGTGAGGAGAGACCATGGACATCCCAGCCTTCTGGGCAGGCACAGAAATCCTCTGCCAGCACCCCTTGGGCCTGCTGTGCAGGCTTCTCTGACTGCAGTGGTCCCACTCAAAGTCAGCCACACTGACCCTGCTGCTCCGTAAGGCTGAGAGAACACCAGGCACGTGGAGCTCTCCACACACTGCTAAGGGCAGAGCAGGGACAAGGCCCTGGGACTGGAGCAGAGCAGGTGGGTAAGGGCATGGACAAGCAGCATTTGGCACAGACAATGGTCTGGGGTGGGACTTTCCAGGTCTTAAAACTACTTGGTGAGGCACCAGATCCTGCCAAGCCCTTGCTACACTGCAGTGAGTGGAGCAGAGAGTCAAAACCCTCCTCTGCTTTCTGCAGCCTGCACACCAAGGTCCCCCTCAGTGCTGGGACTCATGGCCACATTGGTGCTGGCTCACCTGGGCCACCTCACCTCCAGAGGCCTGAGGCACAGGCTCCCTGCAGCTCTCCGAGCCCCCTGGAAGCCTCTTCCCTTCCCTGCCTGCCTCCAGGAAGAATCTCCCCTCCAGCACCACCCACACACCAACCTGGATCTCCACAGGGTTTTTCTTGGGCCGGTACCCATAATACTCCTCCTGGCGCTTCATGAACTTCCTGAAATGCTCCTGGATCAGGAAAGTAGCGTAGAATTTGCCCACTGTCACCTCATCATCTGGAGGGAGGAAACCAACGTGATGATTCTGGCTGGAGCAGTGGGACCGTGGCCAGGAGCAGCTCTGTCCCTCTGGAAGGGACACCTGGGGACATACCTCCAATAGGTGGGATGACCTGGTCCAAAAGCTTCATACTTGTTCGCTTCCAGATTTTTTTGATAATCGCTCTGAGCTCCTCATTGGCCTGTTCAAAATTACCTGTGAGGAGAGCGAGCAGGTCAGAGCAGTTCATTCCCAGGGATGTGAGCAGCAGTGAAGACAAAGCTTGTGAACACCTGGCCAGTCTCCTGGAGGGTGTGACAGCTCCCCTCTGTCTCCCCACCCAACAAAGAAGAGCTTAGTAAGAGCGAGGCTTTGATGTTAGCCAGAACACTTTACAGATTTTGACCTCCCCTTTGGTGTTCCCTTAGGATTCACTACGCCTGAAATCCCAGTTTACCTCCAAGACCTCCCGTGCTCCTCCCAGGCTGCCACGTTCCCACCCCAGCCAGAGGGAAGCACCATGGCACCCTGCTGGAAGATGCCAGGAGCCCACCACTGCCTGGCCTTGGCTCCTGCCACAGCTGCCCAGCCCAGAGCTGCTCACAGCACAGGCACAGAGTCAAGCATTGCAGTGAAGCAGAAAAATTATAAAGAAAGGCTTCATAAAATCAGGCCTGCTCTCCTGAAATCAGTCTGGCTAGCCCTCTGCAAGTTCCCATGTGAAAGCAATCCTGGTGTGAGCAGTTCATTAACATAACAACCTGTTCCTGGGTAAAAAACAACCAGCACCTGTATAAACTGGTTTTACACTGTTAGGTAGTTTTCATTTTTCTATGTCTCACAAACAACTTTCCCTGCACCTACACCCCAGGGGTTTGAGTGACCAATCAATACAGGATAATAACTTATTACTAAATAATAAAAGTAATTGGCAAGAAAGCTACTGACCAATTGGAGTCCCACACGAGGTCTGTAAGACTGTATAAAAACCAGTTATGTGAATAAAGAACAGCCTTTTTCCCCCATGAAGAAAATGGAGTCCTGTGTGATTTATTCCCATAACAAGCTGGGGGGGACACCTTCCCACAGCAAAGCTCTGCAAACTATGCTGGCAAGGAAGGGGTAAAGGAAAGCAGCTCCTCCCCAGCACAGCTAAATTCAGGGGCCTGGAAGTCCCCTGCAATGAGGGCCCTGGGAAGAGCCAGCCCATCGGTGCCACACCTTTGAAGTAGTGAAATGGAGATTTTTGGAGTTCACTTAAGTTAACAAAATTAATTAAGCATTTATATTTTAGCTTGTAGAGTTATGTGTTGAATTTTAACCTTTCACTTAAGAAACATCTGCCATAGTACAAAAGGCATAGGAAAATGCAAATTCCTGAAGCTTCTTGCATAAAGAACAAAGCCTAGGGATGCAAATTACCCAGATAAAGAAGCTCCCCTGTCTCCAAGCCTATCAAGACTGACAGACATATTCAGATAAGCACCAAAGGACTGAAAGTGCACGTGCAAAGAGGGAAAGTTCAAAAGTTCAACCATGAGGAAGACCACGATCTTCAGCCTCAAGAGACCACAGAGGGATCCCCGTGTGAACAAGGGAACAAGGCGTGCCCAGAAGGGCGTGGACCTATTTAGCATGAGAGGTGAGGACAGGCAGGGCCAGGGGTTGAATATTCATAGAAAAGTTGTGTAATGTACTGCATATGGAACACCTTTGGGAATAAAGGTGTGGGTCAGACTGAGGATCAGGGCACAACTTTTTGGAGAGATATCTCACTTGTGCCAGGCACTGACAATACACACCTGTCCTGGCTTGTAAGATCAGCATGTATTCTATTACCATCTGTTGGAGGTTGGGCAGTTTTCTTATCTCTCCCAAGAACAATGTCTACCTCTGGGGAGAGATCTTCTGATAATGGGCCATGGAATGTCTCACTGCATGACTGGTAAAGTTCCATCATCCCATGGTGAGATGCTCCGCCCAGAGGGAGGAGCCAAGCATTCCTACCTGCAGAAAATCAGCATTTTTTGGGACATCAGAGCAGCCCTTTTGCTGGATCCCCAGAGGAAGACCAGGCCCATCTACTCCATCACCAGACCTTCAGAGAAAACTCCACCCTGCTCCAGATCCCCGCTCCAGCAGCATTTCACCTGCCACTCCAGGAGGAGCAGCCACCATTTAACTGGACTATCACCAACCCCCTGACTCCTCAGGGTGTCAGGTTTCTCACTCCATCACTAGTTTTGTTTGTACTAATTACATTTTTAATTTTTTTTATTTTGTTTTTCTCCTAGTAAAAAACTGTTATTCCCATTCCCATATCTTTGCCTGAGAGCCTTTTTAATTTTGAAATTGTGGTAATTTGGAGAGAGGAGGTTTACCTTTTCCATTTCACAGGAGGCTCTTGCCTTTCTTCACAGACTCCTGTCTTTTCAAACGAAGACAACACCCACTTCATAACTACCCCAGGTTGTGGAGTCTATTTATTTATTCTGTGTATCGCTTCAGTAGGAGGTGAGTACAGGTAAGTCCTGATCTCCAGGACATGAACCACCCCAGCTCTGTGCAGGTCAGCAGCACCTCCCCTAAGCTAAATTCAAAGGTTGGGAGCTGGACCAGCCCTACTCCCAAGCTGTTCAGGGTGGCACTGGTGGCACTGGTTCACCCTCAGGGCTGCCACGCGTGGGCCACCAGCTGATCACATCCTCCAGGCTCGGGCTGAGCAGGGCCATGCAGGCACCCTGTCGGAACTCAAAATGTCCCTCAGACATTTTTGGAGGTTCTGGGCCCAGGTCAGAAGCATTTGAGACCCTGGCAGGCAGCTGGAAACAGCTGTGATTTTGGGCTTGAACCATGGAATGATTTACCAACCTTTCAGGAAGAACAAGAAGTCACAAAAGCTTAGATATTATAGTAGAAGTAGTCACAAAGTAGAGGGAAGAATTTTTGAGTGCTGTACAGGGGGGTTTTGGTTTTGTACATGGGGGTCAGAGGGTTTAAGATGGATTTGGGATCTGGGCCTGCCCTGTCCTCCCTCTTTCTCCTTCCTCACCTCCATATTCTTGGTGATGTTGGCACTCACAGATTGGTTTAGAGTAGAAAAGCACCATTTAATATAGGTAATAGGCATTGGGGAAAACTGTAACCATGTAACACGTAATGTCCCATATAAAAGATAGAAAATCACCATTTAATATAGGTAATAGGCATTGGGGAAAACTGTAACCATGTCACACGTAATGTACCATATAAAAGATAGAAAATCACCATTTAATATAGGTAATAGGCATTGGGGAAAACTGTAACCATGTCACACGTAATGTCCCATATAAAAGACAGCAGCAGCCCTGGGCGGGAGAGAAGAAGCAGTCGGAGTCAGAGAGGATGTCAGGGTGTGTGTGTGCCTCTGCCTGAGCTGTGAGCAAACCACAGCAGCCCAAGGAGAAAATCTTTTAGATAACTTGCAATAAACTGCCTTGAGACTTAACAACAGAGACTGCTGAGCCTTTCTTGGGAAGCACAGCTTGGAGGAGAAGCTTTTCCAGCACACAGAGCCACCCCTGACCTAGGGTGAGCTCCAGCAGCACCCAGGGATTCTGGCCCTGGCATGGGCAACAACAGCAGGGCTGAGGGTTTATCCACAGGGTCTGATCCCACAGACAAGTGCCTGAGTTCCCTGACCAGTGGGGAATGCTGTGTGACCACAGCCACTCATAGAAAGTGGGCTTTTCTAAGTTAAGGAATTGCACCATACCTGTCCCTGTACAATAGAGGACAGCTGTAATACCATGGTATTGAGAATTGTGAAAACAAGCTGTGGACAGATGCAGTAACCACAATTTGTACTCCCATCTGTTTTAAACCAGAGGTTTTTCCTGAATCTCAACATCTTTACTCCCAATAGTCAGCTGCTGGAAGAATGAAGCATTCTTTTAACTCTCTTTTAGCTTAACATCATTAGATTTCCATTAAAAGTTGACATGTGGCTGGTTTTCATGCACAGTGGAAAATTTTCATCATGCTCTATCACTTTGTCCTTCTTTCCAACCTAATGTGCAGTTTCTTCTGTTTGAGGCAACACTAGAATGTTGACACTGAATGTCTTGTATTGGAATTTCATGTCAGATTGCTGCCTGGTCGATATTCAATTGGTCCCAGCCAACAGCAAAACGCAATCTATGTGGAGGTCAGCCAAGGGAAATCCACAAGGAAGGCTCCTGTAGAAGCAGCCAGGATCACTGCTTACCTTCTGTCTTGATCTTGAGGGCTGTCCTCACCAGAGCAAAGAGGGTGGCGTTGAAGGTGACGGTGCCGTCGCTGTTCAGGGGCATGTTCATGCACACCAGGCGCTGCACAGAAACCACCCCTGAGACCCAGGGCCAGAGCAGCCCGGCAGCCCCCAGGGCACGGAGCCCTCCCAGCCCCCCTGCCTGCCCGGCACTGGTGGCACTGGTGGCACTGGTTCACCCTCGGGGCTGCCAGCGTGGGTCATCAAAGCTGATCACATCCCCCAGGCTCAGCCCAGGGGCTCTGGCCCAAAGAGACAACAGCAATAACAGCAGGGCTGGGGTTTATCCACACGGGTGGGTCTGGCCCCACAGACAAGTCCCTGAGCTCCCTGGCCTATCAGCCCTGGTACCACTGTCAGTGTTCAGGAGCACACAGAATCACAGGATGTGATTATCTGCAGGTGCTTCTATTGAGAGCTCTGGGAATCGGGGTACAGACCCAAATCTGACTCTGACACGGCTTTTGAGCTGAATGTATTTTATATTCTATCCTTATATAACTTACATATTAATTATTAAACTTGTATTGTTCTATTGTATACATTGACATTAATTTCTCGTGATCTTTCTTAGGCCCCTGACCACAGTTTCTCGTGATTATTCTTATGATTAAACAGTAATTATATTTAGTTACTAAACAGTCATCACATCTAACAATTATATCATTTATCGTGTACTAGCTACACAGGTGCAGTTTTAGCAAGGTACAAGGCCTACATGTACCCAGGGTATTTTTTTTTCAGGGCCTACTAAGCTTAATTTTCCTTCGAACCCTAAATCCCCATTATTTAAAAACCCTTTTACTATCACCACAACTGCAGAGGCAGGGACATTCCTGGTCCCAGCCAGCTGAACTGGGGCTAGAGCTGGGGGAGATAACCTATAGGGACATGGGTGCCATGGGAGAAAATCATGGAATCACAGAATTGTTTAGGTCTGAAAAGAACTGTGAGATCATCAGGTCTAACTGTTCCCCCAGCACTGCTAAGGCCACCAGAAAAAACCATGTACACAAGCACCACATCCACATGGCTTCTAAATCCCTCCAGGGTGGAAACCCACCACTGCCTTGGACAGCCTGTCCCAGGGTCCAACCAAGCTTTTAATTGAAAGTTTTCCCCAGTTTCCATCTTAAACCCCTCATGGTGCAACTTGAGACTGTTTCCTCTTGTGCTGTCACTTGAGAGAAGAGACCCACTCCCACCTGGCTTCAGCCTCCTGTCAGGGACTTGCAGAGAGCAAGAAGGTCCCCCTGAGCCTCCTCTTCTCCAGGCTGAACCCCCCCAGTTGCTTTCAGAGAGATGGGAGTCATTTTGCATTGCACTCCCTACTCCAAAACATGTCCCAGGCTGCTGTGAGGAGTCTGGGGATCAAATCTCCTGATGTGCTTGCCCAAACCCCAGGAGGGATGACACCAGTGCCTGAGCTCCTGCCCATGCATGTTACACATGAGCCTCACACAGGCTCACAGAGATTTGTTCAGAATGAGCTAAGCCAGGAAAAGCGCCTATGAAAGTTGGGGTTTCTTCCTCCCTAAGCACCATCAGGTCTTGGAAACAAGTTCTACAGCCCAGCTGACGTGCCCACATGCTCCTGCCCTGCACTGCCCTCCTGCACCGTGGCCTGGAAGTCCCCTGCAGTGTGGGCTCTGGGCAGAGCCAGCCCCTGTTTTTGAAGCAGGAGGTGAGCACAGGTAAGTCCTGATCTTGAGGAGCTGAACCACCTCAGCTCTGTCAGTAGCAGCTCTTCTTGCCCCCAAGTACACCCCCTCATTAAAAAGGAGAGGTCAGAGCAGAGAGTAAGCTGGCTGGACTGTCACTCTCAGTCTGCCAGGAGGACACAGTGAAAGCTTGGGGAAGGTGTCCCTGTGCTCACACACCTTGTCACCACCTTAGCTCTTACCTTACAAGCTACACGGTGTGGGCAGAACTTCCCAAAGCCCAGGGGAGGGTTGATACGCCTCAGCAGAGTCACCACATCCAGGTGCTTGATTCTCCCCCTGCAGAGGAAACACCAGCTCAGCAGTGAGGCAGCACAGCTGCCTGACAGTGGCCTGGGAGCTGCTCTGGGGGCTGATCCCTGGGATCTGCCTCATGCTTGTGTGCTGGGCAAATCCCTACTCTGCTCCTCCTGGGGAAAGCAGCCGCTCCCTGTGGCCCTGGGGAGCAGGTGAAGGTGTGCAGAGCATGGGAAGGGTCAGCAGCCTCACCACAGCTGGATGAAGAGGGAACTGAAAGAGTTATGTTCCCAAATCTCCTGATGGCTTTTAGCAGACCTGCATCAACTCTCTCCACATTGACCTCTGGTCGGTGATGCTGGAACCTGGCTCGTTGGCAGTGCCACAGCCCACCCTGCTGTGCCTGTGTCCCCCTCCCTGGAACACCCTCTCCATGCTGCCCACCCACACTCACTTGGCCTCGGGGTCGTACTCAGCCCAGATCCGCTTGAACTCGTCCAGGTGATGGGGCCCCAGGATGGACCAGTCCCGTGTCAGGTAGTCAAAGTTGTCCATGATGACAGCCACGAAGAGGTTAATGATCTGAGGGCAGAGGAAGGGATGGGAAGGACCCAGCCAGGGGAGAGAGACCAGCACTATGAAAACAGGGGCAGATGTGTTCTGGGATCTCCTGGAGTCAGAGGATGCTGATGATGTCTTCCCATGCAGAGAGGAGCCTCCTGCTCAAGCAGGTCGTGTGAAAGGACAAGCACATCAGCATCCTGTCCCTCTCCACCCTTGCCAAGGCCAACACAAACACTCTGGAAGGCTGAGGAAGACACTGAAAGGAGATCCTGGGTCCCCAGGAGTGCAGTGTCAGTTCACAGCATGGCTGGGTAGGTGGGCTGGGGGTGATGTCCCCAGGAGGAGGTTCAGGGCTCACCCCATGAGACACACGGCTACCAACACCCAGGCAGGACAGGGGTGCCGAAGGGGCCCTGTGGGAGCCAGCATGCTGTGGGAAATGGGTTTGGAGAGAAATCCCAAAGCTTGGCAGAAGGCTCACATAGTGTGTATCTGTATGCAAACCTTGAGATAAGAAATGTAAACATTGAGATAGGAAATGCTGACTTAGAAACGCCATGGAACAGGACAGACATTGTGGAGAGAGAAATGGAACTGGAAACATTTCAAAGGACGGCCTTACAAATAAGCCTAGATGCTTTGGAGAAACAGAACAATGGAAGATGCCTACCAGGAAGGCACAGAGCATGTAGAAGCTGATGAAGTAGAAGTAGGCAAAGCCAGTGCCACAGGTGTACTCCTCCCCCTCAGCATAGTCGGACTCGGGGTCACAGCGCCGGCCGTAGCTGCAGTCCAGCAGGATCTCCTGCCACGCCTCGCCGGTGGCACACCTGGGAACAGGGGACAGCTGCTGGACCCTGACTGCTCTGGGCATGCAGGAGGGCTGAGGCCAGCCCAAACAGACTGGACTTCTGTAGGGAAAGCTTTTGTACGGAAACCCAAACCTTCCACTGATGTGATATGCTGATATTTTAAAAAATCGAGTAAATTAGATTCCCACCTTACCACAACACTAGGTAGAGAGCAGAAATAATAACTACCAGCTGCTTTTGGTGAAACAATGCCTAAGAATGCCACTTAAAGACCAGCTTTGATTTGTAACACTGCCCATAAAATGTTCATGTTATCAGAAGCACATGGGCAGCCCCTCGGAGCAAACCCATGGCAGATCCACTCCAGGAAGAGTGGAGGAAGGCCTGCTATCCTGTAAGGGTGTGAGGCATCAATGCAACACGAGAACAGCTAGTGCTAGGTGAAGGCCACCCAGGTTTACATTAGTAATTGGTGTATTGGCTGAATCACTGGCAAAAGGCTGTCTGTGAACAAAATAAAGAACAGTCAGGATTCTGGGATTGCTGCTCTAGGGCCACTGAAAGCTTCAGAAAGTGTCTGGAGTCAAGGAAAGCTTTGGGCTGAGCTCCTGCTTCCCATGAGTTTCCTCACAATTCTCAAATTAAAATCCAGTCTGGGAAGGAAATACTCCAAAATACCCCTCTCTCCAGCAGCCCAGCCACACCAAGAAAACCCACAGCCTGTCCTGAAATGCTCCCACTGCTGCAGAAGATCTTTCTGCAGGACAAAAAAGAAATCAGCTACTGAAATGTTGGTCCTCCCTCACTCCAAGCTGGGCATTCCCACTGGCTCAGAGCCTTCTGGAGCTGCTTACATGACAGGACAAGACTGACCTGAAGAGCAGCAGCACAGCCTGTGGAAAGGTCTGGAAGTTGTTGTTTCGGTTGATCTGGGTCCCATCCACCATGGCAATCTTCCCAAACATCTGTAAGTCACAGTGGCAGGTCTGCAGCGTGCCGTCCTTCCTTTGGCACCAACCACCCTCTGGTGCCTGAGCTCCACTTCCTCTTGTTTATTTGGCTTTGGGCACCCCCAAAAGAGGTTGAGATTGGGACTGGGTTCTCTGGGGCTTGGAAGCTACTTGGACATTCCTGCCAGTGCTGAAAACACCCCTGACTACAACTGCACCTCATCTGGGCCACGGAGGCAAGGTCTGAACCAGCACAAGCACTGGTGCCTGTGTGTCTGGGTTGTGCCACTGACTCCCAAAGTGCTCTTTGCCATGTGCCTCAGCTGCCCTGCCTGAAGCCCAGGGACAGGAGGCTGCTGGGCTGGCAAACACCTGGTAAACAGGTCCCATCATGGGCTCTAACAGAGGAACCAGTCCCTCCCTGTCCCACCTCCCCGGGTGCCATCAGGCTCAGGGCATCTGATGAAGACCAATCCCCACCCCCCTGCCCCTGTGCCCCTCACCTGCATCCCAATCACAGCATAGATGAAGAAAAGCATCACAATCAGCAGGGCCACATATGGCAGAGCCTGTGACAAAAGGACCATGGCTTGTGTGAGACACAGCCTGGGGACAGGGCTGGGGCTCTGGGGGTGCTGCAGGAGCTGTACTGTCCCTGTGTGGGGAGAGGACAGCTTACCTGCCCCTCTCACACCCTCCTGCACCCTTCTCTGGGTGCTCAGACGTGGAAGGCTGATGCCAGCCCCCATGGGAGCACTGGTCTCTGTGCTGGGACAGAGGCTCAGCACAGCCCAGGGCAGCCCAGGATGGAGGGCAGTGCCCAGGGTGGGCTGTGAGCAGGTGCTGCAGCATGCCCTGAGGTACCCACCTGCTGCAGATCCCAGCCAGACCAGGACAAACGGGCCCAGCAGGTACTGCCAGCACCTGCTCTGACACTCAGTGCTGTCACCTTCCCACCCACTGGGGCCATGTTCTACCCACCACAAGCCCCCGGCCCAGCCTGAGGTCAGCAGCAGCACTGGAGCTTTCTCCTCAGCCTGGCGAGCACAGGCTGCTCATGCTACCAGCCTGAGGGTCAGCCACTGCTGCCAGCCCTGTTGGGAGGGGACCAGTGCTCCTGCCAGACCTGAAAGGACTTGATGAAGGTCCACAGGAGGGTCCTGACACCTTCCCCCCGGCTCAGCAGCTTCACCAGACGCATCACCCGGAACAGCCGGAAAAAAGTGATGGAGACGCGGGAGTTGTCGTCAGGGTCCTGCAGGCAGAGCACAGAGCTGCAGCACAGAGAGTGCTGAAGCCTCCAGGCCTTCAGGGAAAGGGCTCCAGGTCCTGGGGGGAGGAAGGGTGGCGAGATCCCACGCCCTGGCACCAGCCACGGTGCCCTTGCCTGCCCACAGGATCAGACTGCAAAGGCGTGCTGGCACTTCTCCCCCCGGCTCTTCTCCCCCAGCCTTCCTCACCTCCCCAGGGCCCCACGCTCACACTGCTGACACTGGGATAATGCAGGAAGGAAGGCATGCTGCCACACGGACTGCGAGAGCTGTGAGGGTCACAGGGCCACCACAGACAGGCTTAGTCCCACCAGGGTCTTGCCCAGCATGTCCTGGATTTGTAGGGTGAGGTGTAGGGGGGACACCAGGCACAGGAAGGGCTAATGAGAGCTGTTTAAGCAGAAAAGGGCTGTATTGAGAATGTTACAGCAGGACTTTAACCAAAGGAGGGACTGAAGAGACCAGGAGAGATCTCTGCAGGGTGCTGCCATGTCACCTGGCCGTGCAGTGATGCCTGCTCTCTGTGGGTATCCCTCCTGAAGGGGCTCAGGGCACAGTAGTGGGCAGACAGGAGGCACAGCCCCTGGCCTGAAAGGACTGGTTTTGTCTGGAAGCACCTAACATTGGTGTTGGAGATGCTGGGGGCTTGGTCACCCGTTCCCTTGATAGCCCCAGCATGGCACAGGCTCAGGCACAGTCTCTGCCACCAGGAGCCATGAACAGACCCTGCTGGCACTGCCTACCTGGACTCCATCACAGCTTGGGATGCTTCTCCCACATCCCCTTAGCCTGCCAGAGCCTTACTGCTGCCACTGGATCCCTCTCACTCCCATCCCCCCAGCCACTCACTCCCTGTGGGAACCCAGAGCTTCCCTCTGGCTGCCCTGGGACCCTGGCAGGGGTCAGGAACCCCCCTGGACAGAGCCCCCAGAGACACTGGCTGTGATCTCTGCCCATGGAAAAGAGTTTTCAATCTTACAGGATGAATTACAAGCTCTGAGTGTTTGATAGAAGTCATAATTAAGTGTGGCACGGGTGCAAAAGTAAAATTTTAAAGTTCTAGATTAAAAGTCCAAAAGAAACAAGATAAAAAAAATTAAATGTGTCTTATCCTTTTTCTCCTTCTTCATGCCCTCCATGTTTCACTATAGTGTTAGCATTTTTCTATTAGTTTAAGCTAGAGACACACTATTCAACAAAAATAACAAATATTAACACATTATTATAAATATAGCACACATAGTTTCTAGTATATAATGTTTATAACATCCCACTGAGGGGCAGAGCCTCACACACTACCCTACAAAACAAACCTGCAGCAGGGCAGCAAAACATATTATAAATAAACAAAAATAAACAACCTTAAAAACCAACACAAATAAATTATAACTTCTTTAACAACAGAGCAAAAAGACAAAAACTTTCTACAATCTCAAAATCATCAATACTACAAATCCCAACAACTCCCAGCTACTTCAGGGCAACAAAATCCAGCTGTAAATACCCCTCCCAGCAGCTCTACCTTCCTCAGCTAACACTTCCGAGCTCCCAGGGATGCACTGGAAAACACCATCTCCTCTCCCACATCGCTCTTTTTCACTGTCCTGGTTCCTCGTGTCCATCCAGTGAGTACAGTGGTCAGGAGCACTCCACCAGCCCCAGAGGAGCCCATCCCATCCCCATCCCCAGCCCCATCCCCATCCCATCCCATCCCATCCCATCCCATCCCATCCCATCCCATCCCCATCCCCATCCCATCCCATCCCATCCCATCCCATCCCATCCCATCCCATCCCATCCCATCCCAGTTTGCACCCTGCAGTTCCCAGCCCCGGGCCCTGGGCACAGGCTCTGGCATGTGGTACCCTGCAGTCAGCTCCCTCCACATTTTCACACCAACCCAGGCCACCCGCTGCCACTGCACCCCTCGGTGCTCTGTTGGATCAGGCCTTTTCCTGACTTAGAGATGGGGTAACTGAGAGGTGTTTAAAGAACTTGTATTCTATTTTTAGTCTCATGTGAAGGGTGAGACAATACAGATGTTATAATTCACGCCATCACAATTAGAAGCTGACTATTTTCTAATTACAATAGATTTTGAGTGTTTCTTGGCCTATCAGCTTTTGCTTCACTATGCTGTGAATGATCTTTCTGTCAAGCTTTGAAAATTCTCTACAAATCCATTTCCCACGGTGCTCTTTGGCCACCAGTGCAGGGCTTGGCCCACTCAGCCTCCCAGGACATTGGGCTGCACCCAGGGGACACAGCCAGCCCTGGGGGAGGGCACAGGGCAGGGATTGCCCCTCTCACCATTTCTCTGGCTGTCAGAGGCTGCATCCCTTCTGGCATCCCTTCTGGCTTCCCTTCTAACATCCCTGCAGGCTATGCAGCCAGGGTGAGGGGCAGAAGGACCAAGGCCATCTTTCCTGCCCTACAGCTGGCAAGCTCCTCTGACATGGCAGTTCCAGGGGATGGGATGGTGAAGGGCAGGGCTGGGCTTTCAGATGGGCCCAGGAGGGCTGGGGAAGAGCCTTGCACCTCTCAGGGTGGGAAGGGGAGTCTGTGTGTGGTGCGTCACCCCAAATCCCCCTCGGCGAGGGCAGAGTTACAGCCCAGAGGGAACAGCTGGGTGTGGTGGCCTCGGTGACATGCAGGGCACATGCAAAGGCTGGCCAGAGGCAGGGAGGGATGCAGGCAGGCACACTCAGCTGGTATTTACAGTGCCATCACAGCCACCACCGAGGCAGTACAATCCACCACTGGGTGCCAGAATAGTCTGTGGAGAGAAGAAGAGAATCAGCAGAAGGACAAGGAGGGACACAAGGAGATAACACAGACACAGAAGGGTAAGATGGAAACTGGGGAGAAGAGGAGGGGCATAGGGAAGGGCAGACACAGCCCCACCATCCCTTAGGCTCAGGGACAAGGTGATGTGGCTGTTGAGAGGCGGAGGCAGCATCTGGCTGAGCAGGGAGGCACACAGAGCACAGACTCCTCCCGGTGCCTGTGGTGTGTCCTGGGCATCCCACAGACCCTCAAGGACATAGACACGGGCAAAAGGACCTAGGAAGCTCAGGCCACAGAGAACATTCCCCAAATTCTGCCTGGCCTTCTGCACAGCCCTGCTGCTGCCAACAGTGCTGCAGCACACAGAGCACAGCACCTGGGCCAGTCCCTGCCAGCCCAGTCAGGGCACCAGACTCCCCCTGGAGCCTGTGATGTGTCTGGGCATCCCCACCCCCAAGGACAGCAGGATTTTGGCAAATGTGCCGAATGCTCTCCTGCTCCAGAGGGACTGAAAACCACTGTTGAGTCCAGGGCCTTGAGCAGCCCTTGAACTTCAGTTCTGAGTGACAGCAGGTGGGGAAGGACACCTGACAGGCAGTGGGAAACCAAGGCACAGGCACAGAGAGCTGGTGGGCAAGGATGAGGAGGAGCTGATGACAGATGAAAGCTGTTGGCACTGGCATGAAGGTTGAGGAGCCCAGAGGGCAGAGGATGGCTGCACTGATGGACAGGACTGTGCAGAGAGGGACACAAGGCTCTCCCAGGAGAGGATGGTGGGTGGGTTTTGCTCATCCCAGCTCTGTGAGGCATGGAATACCCTACAGAGAAGAAGGTGACTGCTCTCAAAGGCCTCTGGAAAGCTCACCTTCCTGCACAGAGAACATGGAAGGTGATCCTGTGCAGGGGTGGCAGAGGCAGCAGCAGTACCAGAGCCAGCCCTGCAGTACACAGGAGCTGGCAAGCCCTGCCCCTTTGAGGAGACACTGCCAAGCCACTGGAGAGGGTCAATCCATCATCTCCCCTGTTCCACAGCTGCTTCTGGAGCCCCGTCAGGTCTGCTGAACGAAGCACACACCCCCCACAGCAGGGCCAGACCCAGGTGTGATGTGCCAGGGCTAGGGAAGGCAGGGGCATGCTGGCTTCCTAGCACTGCTTTGGAAATGCTCCCAGCAGAGCACTCACCAAACAGGCACGGCCTGAGGCACCACAGCTCACAGCCTGCAGAGCTCCTGCAGGGATGGCTGGAGCTCACACAGGCACACACACCCCACCAGAGTGTGTGGTGTGTGTGTGTGTGCGTGTTTGTGTGTGTGTTTGTGTATGTGTGTGTGTGTGTTTGTGTGTGTGTGTGTGTGTGTTTGTGTGTGTGTGGTTGTGTGTGTGTGGTTGTGTGTGTGTTTGTTTATTTGTGTGTGTTTGTGTGTGTTTGTGTGTGGTGTGTGTGTTTGTGTGTGTGTGGTTGTGTGTGTGTTTGTTTATTTGTGTGTGTGTGTGTTTGTGTGTGTTTGTGTGTGGTGTGTGTGGTGTGTGCGTGTGTGTTTGTGTGTGGTGTGTGTGTTTGTGTGTGTGTGTGTTTGTGTGTGGTGTGTGTGTTTGTGTGTGGTGTGTGTGTGTGTGTGTGTGTGTGTTTGTGTGTGGTGTGTGTGTTTGTGTGTGTGTGTGTGTGTGTGCGTGTGTGTTTGTATGTGTGTGTAAAGGGACACACACAAAGCAAATGTCTGGAGATCTGATGGGTCTGCTGGTTCTCCTGGGCAGCAGAGTCCTGTGGGGACAGAGAGCTGTGGAACCCCTTTACTGCCACCTGCATTGATCTGAGGCTGGATGTGTGGGTCCGTGTCCAGGCATGCACAGGGGCAGTGGGGCAGGGGCTGGCACACAGCCTGCTGCTGATGGGCTAGTCCTGAGTGACTGTTCTGCACAGGACTCCACTGCCTACAGATTCAGGAGACCAGAGGGGAGGGGGCAATGTGACATCTGGGCAGTTGGGGATGTCTAAACTGTGCTTTAATGCTCAAAGGGCCACAGCTGTGCTCTCCATGGGCTCATGCCATGTGCTGATCCTTGCTTGACCCTTCTCAGAACCAAGCAGAGCAGGGAGAGAGGAGAGGACACCATCCCCCTGCAGGGCTGGGCACATCCCAGCACTCCTCCTCGTGCCAGGGCAGGTCCCAGCACAGCCTTGGGTGGGGACAGCCTTGCCCGAGCCCCCGACACTTACGTCAATCTCGCTGAGGATGACATCAATGATGCTGCCAATCACTATGAGGAAGTCAAAGACATTCCAGGGGTCTCCGAAGTAGCCCTGTCAGGGAGGAACCAAAGAAGAGTGAACATGCAAGGGTGAAAGTCAAGGAGGACACAGAGGAAGGGGTACCAGAAGGTTCTTCAGTGACTCAGATCCTCAGAAGAAGGGATGGTATCAGAGCTTGCACACTCTGCTCAGTTATTTGGTCCTGTCCTGCTGTGCAGTGAAGTGAGGAGAGTGGATCAGGATCCTGGAGCTATGACCCCACTATGGCCATGACCCTGAAGATGATGGCCAACTGAACTGGGTGAGATTTGGCTAACAGGGGTAGCCCTGACAAGCAGCAGTCCCTCCAGAAACTCCAAGGTCCTGTGCATGGGGGTCCTTAAGGGTCTTGGGGCGCTTGTACTCAAGAGATGCCCAGTGCAGGATAAATGGACCCCCTGGCCTGGCCTGCTTTCCACGCTGATCATGCTCTACTCTCACCTTGACTTTGAAGGCCATGAGCTTAAGGACCATCTCCAGGGTGAAGAGGACGGTGAAGGCCACATTGAGGATGTCTGAGATGTGGTTCATTTCTGCAGACTGGTTGTAATGCTGAGGATAAGGCAGAAGGAGCCATTAGATGATCCAGCCTCCACTGTGAGCTCAGAGATGTGTGCCAGATGCAGAGCCCCCTCCCACAGCCAGGCCTCTGGCTCAGCACAAAGGAAATTTCCCCCCTGCAGCCCCTTCTCTGGGCTCCCCACATCCCACCAGTCCCCTTTTGGTCAAGAGGCCCTGACCCAGCCATCAGACCACAGGCAAACACCCCCTGCCCAGAGTGTCTCTTGGGGATGGCAGGGCCTGGGCACTCCCAGAGCCCCCCACCAGCCCTGCACCCTCACCTGCATGCCCAGGCAGATGGTGTTCAGCAGGATCAGGAAGAACATGAGGTACTCGAAGTAGGAGGAGGTGACCACGTACCAGATCTGGTACTGGTAGGGGTTCTTGGGGATGTAGCGGCGCAGCGGGCGAGCCTTCAGCGCATACTGCACGCACTGGCGCTGGGGAGGCAGGGAGGGCAGCTGTGAGCCCACTGCAGGGCACACACACACACCACCAGCCTCGCTGCACATCCCCACAGGGCTGGAGTGCCCCTTTCTCCCAGCCCAACCACAGGCACAGCAATGGGGAGTGGAACCGCTGTGCTTCCTGCACAGACAGCCCAGAGCACCCACATGGCACCAGCTTCCAAAGTCAACTTCAGCCTCCAAAGATGGCCATGCTGCTCTCGGCCTCACCCCTCCAGCCCAGAGCCTGCCTGCTTGTCCCAGCATTTCCCCAGGAAATTTCCCCAGCTCTCTCAGGACCAGCTCAGAGCACCCTGACAGTGTGGCTGGACAGTGCCCAGGCAGAAAGGGACCTAGGGGCACTGGTCAGCAGCAGGCTGGGCATGAGCCAGCAGTGTGCCCAGGTGGCCAAGGAGGCCAATGGCTCCTGGTCTGGATCAGGAATGGTGTGGCCAGCTGGAGCAGGGAGGTCATTCTATCCCTGTACTCGGCACTGGTGAGGGCACACCTCGAGTGCTGTGTCCAGTTCTGGCCCCTCAGTTTGGGAAGGATGTTGAGATGCTTCAGCATGTCCAGAGGAGGCAACGAGGCTGGAGAGGGGTTTGGAACAACTGAGGGAGCTGGGGGTGCTCAGCCTGGAGAAAAGGAGGCTCAGGGGTGACCTTATCCCTCTCTACAGCTCCTGAAAGGTGGCTGTGCTCAGCTGGGCTGGGCTCTTTCTCCAGGAGCTGACAGAACCAGAGCACACAGCCTCCAGCTGCACCAAGGGAAATTCAGGTTGGATATTAGGAAAAAGTTTTTCATGGAAAGGGTGATAAAGTTCTGGAATGGCTGCCCAGGGAGGTGGTGGAGTCACCATCCCCAGGTGTGTTTAACACAGCCTGGATGTGGCTCTGGGTGCCAGGGTTGAGTTGAGGTGTTTGGGCTGGGTTGGACTCAATGATCTTGAAGGTCTCTTCCAACCCAGTAATTCTGTGAATTCTGTGAAGACACCACAGGAGCCAGGGGTGAAGAGGGCACTGGAATGGCTGCACAGGCCTGTGCCTCCCCAGCAGCCCAGGGCCATCTCTGCTGGGTATCTGTGTGGTTCACACCACCCTGGCACCCCCAGCTCAAGCTGCCTGTGCTGCCTCAGTGCAGAAGCATGACAGCACTCCCGGGCCAACTCCCTGGTTGCACCAGTGTGCTCCCAGCATGTCCCACATCTTCTGCCAATGCTTCTGCTGCGTTCAGCCTTGCTGTCATCGACCAGAATGACAGCATGACAGCACTACAGAAGGGCTGGCAGCAGAAAAACTTCTGGAGATGGTCTAGTCACAGTTTCCTGCCCAAAGCAGGCCCAACTAGAGCATGCTGCTCAGGACAGCTGGCTTTTGAAAAGCTCCAAAGATGGAGGCTTCACAGCCACTCTGGGGAAACTTGGCCACCATCACCATAAAAAAAAAAAAAAAAAGGGGGGGGGGGTTTAATGTTTAAATTTAATTCCTTGCTTTCTTCAGTTTGTGTCCATTGCATTTTTTCACTGGGCACAACTGAAAAAACTGAAAAGAGCCTGGCTCAGTCTCCTCTATGCCTTCCCCTTGGTGTTTATACCCACAGGTCAGATTCCTATGAGCCTTCTCACCACCAGACTTCACTCCCAGACCCTCCTTAGATGCTCCAGACCCTCCACCATCTCAGTGGCCCTTTGCTAGACTCACTCCAGTACATCCATGCTGCTGTTGTACTGCGGAGCCCAGAGCTGGGCACAACCCTCTGCTCCAGCTCACTCTGGGCACCCTACCTGTCCAGGGAGGCCCACTCCCTGTTCCTGGTCCCCTCTGCCCTTCCCTCAGGCTTGTTTTGTGCCAGACACGGGTCAAGCTGGCCCTGCCCCAGCAGCAAACAGGCCTGGGGCAGGTTCAACTCATCTGTGTCAGCAGTGTCACCACAAAGAAGGGCTGACCCAAATCAGCCAGCCCCAGCAGTGCCAGATTCAGGGCTGGTCCTCCTTGTCCTATTCCAGAAGCCCCATTACCTGATTCTTGTCCAGCTCACAGTTCTTGTACTCATTCTCCCCTTGCTCCTGGAAGGTGACGATGACAAAGCCCACAAAGATGTTCATCATGAAGAAGGCAATGAGGATGATGTAGATGATGAAGAACATTGCAATCTCCACCCGGTAGTTGTAGATAGGGCCTGCATCCTCAGCATTGGTGTCAATGGCCATGTACAGCAGCCTACAGGAGGGAAATTGAAGCAACAGAAACCCTAATTGGGGTGGAAAGATCATGTCTCCTCTTGAAAGTTACAGAGAGCTTTGAGGACATCCAACAATGGTGGGGCAGGACAGCCTGGGTAACCTTGCCAGCTCCACAACCACTGCCAGGGTGACTGGTCCTGCTTCTCACCCTGCTTCTCTTCTTTCTTTACCCTGGCCAAGGCCCATGTGTCTCAGGTTAGCTGAGGGTGTGTATTTCATCACCATCTGTCAGAGCTGGGGCAGCTCTCTGCTGTTCATTGGGCACTTTTCTTTATCTCTCCCACAGCCAATCCTCCCTCCACGAGATCTCTGCTGTTCATGGCCATTAATTATTAATTATCTTCTGTCCATGGCCAGTGAATGTCCCTGCATGGCTGAGAAAATTCCATCATCCATAGGGAGATGCTCTGCCCAGGGGAGGAGCCAAGCATTCCTACCTGGATATAATCTGACCTGGGAACAGCACAGCAGCCTTTGCCACTGCATTCCCAGAGGAGCAGCTTCCTTCCCCTGCATTCCCAGAGGAGCCCAGGCCCATCTCCCCCAGCCCTGGAGCTCCAGAGGAAAACTCCCCCCTTGTGCAGGATCCTGCTCCAGCAGAAGCACAGCTGGCACTGCAGGAGGGCTGAGCCCCCCTGGGATGGGGCTGAGCCACCTCCCTGACCCACAGGGGCTCAGGGCATGTTCTGACTCTGGCAGTTGTTTTTTTTTGTACTATTGCATTTGTACTTTAATTTTCCTAGTAAAGAACTGTTATTCCTACTCTCATATCTTTGCCTGAGAGCTCCTTAATTTCAAAATTATAATAATTAGGAGGGAGGGGGTTTGCATTGTCCATTTCAGGGCAGGCTCCTGCCTTCCTTAGCAGACACCTGGGTTTTCAAACCAGGACCCCATGGCAGTGCCCTGCTCCCAGCACAGACTCACTCTGGCCAGCCCTCGAAGGTGGAGACGGTGAAAAGAGACATCATGGCTGAGAAGACGTTGTTGAAGTGGAAGTCGCTGTGAATCCAGACACGGTCCTGGACCTCAATCTGCGTGGGGTCTGCGTCCACGTAGTTGATGAACTGACCCCTGCAGCAGAGGGACACAGAGCTCATGGGCAGGGCCACACAGGCTGCAGCAGGGCCTGGCCCTCCTCGGGCCCTGGGAGGAGAGCACAGCCCTGTGCTTGCTCCTGATTTACCCCAGGGAGAACGGGACGACACCTCAGGTCCATCTTTGGGATGCAACACTCCCACACAGGAACACAAGCATCACCCACCACATCCCCCAGCTCCCATCCCTGGCCCTGCCCACCTGGGCGCTGCAGAGAGCTCTTACCTGCACTCCTTCTCCGTCAGCTTGGATGGGTCTGTGCACCTGTAGAACTTGCCCTGCATTCAACAGACACCAGAAGTGGCCATGGAGTTGCTTTGACCTTAGAAGCCCTGGGGAGTTTTGACATTTCCCAGCCCTCAGTCAGTCCCCCCCTCACCACCCTGATGCAGACTCTGGCCCAGCCAGTTCACAAGGCATTTCCAGAGCCAGGGCAGAGCTGGGGTCAGCCCCAGGCTGAGACCAAGGAACGCTGCCTGGAGATGGGAACAAACCTTCCACGGCCCCGAGCTGAGGCCTGTCTAGCTCACCCTATCTGGGAGTCAATTCTCTGGAAAATAGGGAAGAAAGCAGTACCTAGAGAATTAATTAAAAGCCAAGGTATGCTGACAGGTCTGCTCAGTCTGCTGGGTGTCCTGAAAGCTCTTCCCACATCAGCTCAGAGTTTAAGCCAAATTATTAGAATAAAACTGAGCTCAGCCAGGGCCAGCTCTGCCTCAGAGCAGCCAAGCCCCGGAGAGAAGGAGCGGTGCTGTGAGAAAGGAAACCCTCCACAATCAAAGCACAGAGGAAATCAGTCAGAAGTGCCTCCTGCCTTAGAAAGAGGAAACTGAGGCATGAAGGGAGGTGAGGCAGTCCTTTACAGGTGCTGTCTGGACCTGGGTGCTTCCTGCCCTCCTCTCCCTGCAGGCTCTTCTGTGGCTCCTCTCGCAGACCACAGAGAGCACATCCTGTGCTGACCCCAGCACCGGCAGGCACCATGCCCAAGGTGATGTCCAGGAGAGCCTGGCCAGGATGTGCTTGAGCAGAAGGACCCTCCTGCCCACCTGAGCTCACCTTGAAGAGCTGCACTCCGATGCAGGCAAACATGAACTGCAGCAACGTCGTGACAACCACAATGTTACCAATGGTCTTGATGGCCACGAACACGCACTGGACCACGTGCTGCAGAGGTGGAGGACAATGCAGATGTGACCATGCTCTGTGTCCCACACCCTCCCACTCCAGGAAGAGTGGGAGCCTACTAAGAGCAGAGGGATTGGGCAGATCCCTTCCACAGATGGGCGGTGGGAGCAGGGCACGATGCCGGCCACACAGCCTCCTGTAGGGCTGCCATGGGAGGAGGTCCCCCTGTCCCAGCCTCTCACTTACCTTCAGCCCCTTTGCCCTGTTAATGGCTCTCAGGGGCCTCAGCACCCTCAGCACCCGCAGGATCTTCACCACAGAGATCGTGCTGGACCTGGGCAGGAAGGCACAGCTGAGCTGGGGCCACTTCCCTGGCCAGGCTAGGCTGGCACAGCCCCACCAGGCAGCCAAGGAGGGCAGGCTGGGGCCAGCAGTGAGGGACAAGGGATGGCAGAGACATGCAGCCATCACCCCACGTAAGGCCAAGTGACTCTGGCAGCTGGAGAAAGCAGATCCAAACTGAATTTCTACCCAAATATGTCTGACACTCAAGGAGTGCCCTTTGACCTCCTTGACCAGTTTGAGGGCATGCCTCCAGTTGTCCATGCACATGTCCCTCAAACATGACATGATGAACATTTGGCTGGCTGCTCCTCCACCATCCCCAGCTGCCCCACCAGCCTGAACAGCCCAGTGCCCACTCTGTGGCACATGGAGGTGCTTACTCAAATCCCATGGAGATGAGGGAGACAGCGACCACCAGTAAGTCAAGGATATTGAAGGAGTTCCTGCAGAAGGAGCCTTTGTGCAGGAAAGCACCGTAGGTTGTCATCTGGGGAGCAGAAGGAGTTAGGAAAGAGGCTGGACAGGGCTCAGGGGGATGGTTCCTCCATAGGAGGAAGGGTGGACAAGGAACAAGGGACTTCCCACAGCTCCATGGCCTGGGGACCCTGTCCTGCTCAGACCTCTGCAGCCAGGCAGGAAGCTGGCTTCAGGTGGAAACCCTCTGTGCAGCACAGGCTGGGGACAAAACTCTCCCAGTCAGTCAGCAAATTAAAGAAGAGAATAGTAAAGACTCTTGAGTGGAACAACATGTGGCAACAGCTTGGGTTGCAACTTTTGTCCACAGATTTTCACTACTTTATCTTTGTCTCTTTTTCTTACTGGTGTGCCAGTGCCATGGCTGATGTGTCCCCATGTCACAGCATAGCTGGCTTAGCTGCCTGACCTCACTGGAGAGGACACACAGCCTCTGGGACAGGTCACCACCCAAATGGCATGAATGAACTCTCCAGGAGGATCAGCTGGGAGTTTCTCCTCACTGAGACCTTCAGGAGCATGAATGCCTCAGGAGTGTGAGTGTCCATAGCCACAAAAGTCTAGACCTGTCACCGCTGAGTTAGGAATGCCTGAAGAAAGGCAACGTTGACTCTTATGACTGGAAGGTATAAAGTGAGATTTAATAGGAACTTTGCATATTTATAGGTAGGATTGTTCACTTAGAACTTGATTGGTTTATAAATAACACTTTTATACTATTGGTTAATTAGGAATAACATTTTTTGGTAAAATATTTTTTTATAAACACCACATATAAATATTCTACATGTTCGCAAACACTAGGTGTAGAGATTAAGATAAGAATTGTTTTAATTCTTCCTCTGAGCATTCTCAGAATTTTCCTAGGATGATGCCTGGGAACGTTATCTGTTTCTCTCTCTGACTAACCTGTCACATCCACATAGACCTGTGTGCTAGGCCATGCTCATGGCAAGACCACGGACTCACCTTCAAGACGATTTCAACTGTGAAGACAGAGGTGAAACCAATGTCAAAGTATCCAAGAATCTGGGGACAGAGACACCAGTACAGGATGAGACTTGGGTGACATGGGAAATGCTTCAGTGTGCTCAATCATCCTGAAGTTGCCCACTCTGTGGGCTGGGGAGGCCACCTAGCTCAACAGTCTCTAAACCCAGTACCAGCTTTGCTGATTTTCTCCAGTGCATGACCCAACCTGCAGCTGGGACAAAGCTCTCCCTCGCCGGGTGAGTTCCACCTGAAAGCATCCGATCTCCAAAACCCCAACTGCCCTGGGAAGCTGCCTCATGTGAGATCCCCCAGGCCCTGGAGACCCAATGGTACCTTGAAGGACAGGAGCTGTGGCTCCCATGGCTGCATGCCAGCAGCATTCCAGGGCACTGCACGTGCCAGAGGTCCAGTTTGCTGCCTCACAGCATGTCTCCTTCCCCAGTAAGCCACCACAGTTTCAAATCAAATTAATCTTGCACACCCTGTCAGGTGGGTCTTTTCACCCAGAAGTAAACTGAGACATGGAGCAGTAAAACCTTGTCCCAGCTGCACCCTGGATGGAAAGCACATCCAGCACCTCCTGCCAGAGGCAAGGTTGGCATCCCAGCCTAGGAAAAGCACCTGGCAAGTAAATCCCTGCTTCCTGAGGAGCTGGGAGCCTCCATGAGGTCTCCCCCACCCATCCCAAACCCTCACATCTCTGTGAGCACCTGGTTGCGGAAGGACTCAGCCCGGATGGGATCCTCAGCTGCCAGGGAAATGCTGCTGAGCAGGATGAAGAGCAGGATGAAGTTGGTGAACCAGGTGGCATTAACAGTTCTGTGGCACAGCACCCGAAACCTGCCAGGGACAGAAATGCCATGGGATGCTGCAAGGGGCCAGAGGGGCATCAGACAGGGTAGTGGCAGCCTGGCAGAGGGCTGTGGCTAAACCCTGAGGACACGAAGGCCCTAGGCACGGAAGGATGTCTGTACCAGTCCTTCCACACAGAAGGCTTTTCCCCATGAGCTGGCTCCCTTCAGAACTGGTTGTCAAGCTCAAACAAGACCCTGATGTGAACAGCTGGTGCCAGGGACACCTGGGCCATGCCTGGCCCTACAGGGCAGGGAGAAGGGGCAGTGCCTACTTGTTGGTTGGGCTGAAGATGAAGAATGAGCTAGCTTCAGGCATGGGCACAGCCTTCTCCTTCAGCTGTAGCTCTGCAAGGGGACGTGGCCGAGGACTCAGGGGGATTTCAGGCTCATCTTCCTCATCATCACCTGTAGAGTGACCATTAAAAAAGGCAAAAGAAAATAATCATCCAGAGAGGGAGAGGGAATATGGCCTTATGGACAATCTTCCAGTCCCATGATCCTGCTTTGGCATGCAAGCCAGAAGGACCTCAGCACCCCAAGGCTGGTGAAAGTTCACTGCATCCTTTGCTCCTCACACACTGTCCCTCTGCAGCATCTCCTCAGCCTTCCTGCTGCCCTGCCAGGCACAAGTCTTACCTGGGAAGTCTGCAGAAGGGTAGGGGTCTTTGATCTCATTGACATTGGATTCAAATTCGTCCACTTTCAACTGAAACAAGGAGAGACAGAGAGGAGGATGTGCAGCTGCATGTGCCTGTTGGGCAGAGCCTCTCATCTTGGAAGCCACGTGGGACAAGCAGCATCTCTGCATTGGGCCCATACAGCAGCAAGCACACACAGTGCTGGCCCAGGTTGGAACCTGCTGAGGGGATGCTGCAATCGAAGCAAAGAGGATGGGAAACAGGAATGTGTGCTGGGCAAGAGCCTGGAGCCATGCAAATATGCCGGGGGGGGTGGGAATAAGATAGGGAGCAACGCCTGAGTTTCTGAAAGCACCTCTGGAAAGTGGATAGGAATGTAGCTGCTGGCCAGATGCTTCTCAGAGGCAGCTCAGCACAGCCAGCATGGCTGAACAGAGGGGTTTGCACATGGGAGGTGCTGGTGTGGACATAAAGGAGACCTGGGATGCTGCTGACTTGCTTTGCTCCACTCCACACTGATGTGCACCAGACCATGTCAGCCACTGGCAACTGGCTGTGGCCACAGAAGTGCATTGGAGAGAAAGGATCCCCCACAATGGAGCTGTTTCAACATGTCCTGCCTGGCCCCAGAGAGCCCCTGTCACCGAGAGCACCCACCACCAGTGGATGCTACGGCAAGCAGTGATTCTGCTCAAGAGGCCAGACCCAGACTGGCTCCAAGCCTTTGTCCCTCCTGGCTGGTGGCAGGAGGAGCCAGGGCACCACCCAGGAGCTCTCCAAGGCTCACCTCCACCAGAACTGACCTTGGCTGTTGTGGGAATCCCTTCTCCCTTTACTTTCTGCTCCAGTTTCTTTGCCAGCGTCTGCTTCTCCTCTTCAGTCTTCTCTGGGTACCCTCTAAGCAGAGAGGAGGGCAGAGCAGGAACTGAGGTCTGGGCAGGGGCCATGGGAAAGGTCATTGTGTCCCCTCACACCCAAACAGCTCATTCAGGAGCTGACATGGGCAGGGAAGGCAGCACTCACCTGGACATCTTCCTCCGTTTGCGCTCCTCTGCTTTGGCCTTCTGGGCCAAGGTCAGGCTCTCAGCCTCGGCCAGGTTATCGACTGCGATGGCCAGGAACACATTGAGGAGGATATCTGGGGGGACAGTGCTAAGGACATGGGTGTGATTTCTGTCTGGAGCCATCCATGGTCTCCAGGGTGCCCTTAGAAACCTTCCTGGAGCTTAGCCCTTGTGATAACCCTGGCTGGTGATCCCTGACCAGCATCCATCCCTTGTGAGCACTGAGCTCTGAGCTGGCTGCCCTCTCTGGCTGAATCGCTGCCTGCCACAAACACAGACCTGCTCCAGATAAGCTTTCCTCCAGTCCCCAGCCTTCAGCCACCACCAGTGCAAGCCCTGAAGCCCGTGGTTTATTCCTCTGCTCTCACCACCGAAAAGCTTAAGGGTTCACTGAAACACTGAGGGGAGCCCCTGCTTCCCTCCTGCCCAGCCCTATGCAGTTGGTGCCATGGGGCCTGGGCCTGGCTTTGCAGGCAGAGGATACAGTTCCCACAGACAAAGAGGATGATGAAGTAGATGCAGACGAGCATGCCAGGAAAGGACGGGCCCCCGTAGGCCATGATCCCGTCGTACATGATTGAGTTCCAGTCCTCCCCGGTCAGGATCTGGGAGCAGAGCAGTAACAGAGACTTAAGAGCATCCACAGCAGAGCATGACAGAACACCACAGACTGATCCTACCCCTCTGGCTCCAGCCCCATGGTCAAATCCTCCTTTCTGCACAGCCCTGAACCTGAACGACTCCTCACAACTCCAGCTGCATTTCCCTGTTCCTGTCTCAAACCCCCACAAACCCACATCCCCTTGAGACCTAACTCCTGCCTGGAGACCCACAGGTGAGACCCCCAGCTCCCACTGCCCTTCTCACAGCCCCAAACCTGGAAGACACTGATGAGGGCCTGGGGAAAGTTGTCGAACGTGCTGCGCCGCACTTTCATGTCCTCGAAATCAAACTTGCCCCCAAAGAGCTGCATGCCCAGCAGGGCAAAAACTATGATGAAGAGGAAGAGGAGGAGGAGCAGAGAGGCAATGGAGCGGACTGAGTTGAGCAGAGAGGCCACCAGGTTGCTCAAAGATGTCCAGTACCTGGGAAGAGGAGAGACAGAGGCATGTGGGAGGTGAAAGAGCGGGGAAGGCTGTGGGCAGGAGCAGGCAGGCACAGGGAACCTAGCCAAACAGACCAAGGTGATGTGCCAGCAGCCCAAAAAGAGGGACTCTGGATCCAGGCTGGGCTCTGGGACTGCTCCAGGCAGGCTCCAGGAGGAAGAAATGAGGCTGCAGGCATGGTGTGAGAAGTAAGATAACATCACTGCCTGCACAGAGCACCAGCAAGCAGGATGGGGATGAGGGGTGAACACACAGTGGGTTGGGGCCACAAAGAAGAGCTGGGAGTCCCGGCCCACAGCAGCCCCATCCACAACATCCTAGAGCTCGGAGCTAGAGCGGGGCCTCAGCTCTGTCCCACTCTCCACTCCCAGTCAAACAGTGTCCTGGAGACAAACCCCAGCTTGGCCTTGTTGCTCTGCCCAGCAGCTCCCAGCTCTGTCCACACTGCAGCCCGCCCTGGGGACAGGGCCAGCGATGCCCCAGAACTGAGAGGGATGCCCGGGCACCCTGAGCCGCCAGCACCCACACAGCTCCCTCCCCAACCTGGTGATCTTGAAGATGCGGAGGAGGCGGATGCAGCGCAGCACGGAGATGCCCAGGGGGGACAAGGTGCCCAGCTCCACGAGGATGGTCTCCAGGATCCCCGAGCACACCACGAAGCAGTCGAAGCGGTTGAAGAGCGACATGAAGTACTGGCGCAGCCCCAGCGCGTACATCTTCAGCAGCATCTCGGCCACAAAGAGGGCGAGCAGCAGCCGGTTGGCATTGTCTGGGGTGGGAGATGCAGCCTGTCAGAGCAGGGACCTCAACCCCAGCACGGCTGGGCAGCCAGGGAACAGGGCAGTGCTCACCCTCCTCTGAGCCCCGAGCTGCTGTTTTTGAGGACCACACAGAGGAGGAAGATGAGAGGGTGATGTGCAGCTGCATGCCTGTGTGTGTGAGCACACACCTGTACGGTACACACAAACTCGTGCAGGACAGGCATGTGGGGTGTGCGTGGGTATGAGGGGCTGAGCTGTGTGTGTGTGTGCACAGCTGTGATCCGTGTGCCTCTCCGTGTGTGTGTGCACAGCTGTGTTTCGTGTGCCTGTGTGTGTGTGCACAGCTGTGCTCTGTGTGCCTCAGTGTGTGTGTGTGCACACCTGTGTTCTGTGTGCCTGTGTGTGTGTGCACAGCTGTGCTCCATGTGCCTGAGTGTGTGTGTGTGCACAGCTGTGCTCTGTGTGCCTGTGTGTGTGTGCACACCTGTGTTCTGTGTGCCTGTGTGTGTGTGCACAGCTGTGCTCCATGTGCCTGAGTGTGTGTGTGTGCACAGCTGTGCTCCGTGTGCCTCTTGGTGTGTGTGTGCATACCTGTACTCCATGTGCCTGAGTGTGTGTGTGTGCACACCTGTTTTCCATGTGCTTCTGAGTGTGAGGGGGGTGTGTGTGCACAGCTGTGCTCTGTGTGCCTCAGTGTGTGTGTGTGCACACCTGTGTTCTGTGTGCCTGTGTGTGTGTGCACAGCTGTGCTCTGTGTGCCTGTGTGTGTGTGCACAGCTGTACTCTGTGTGCCTGTGTGTGTGTGCACAGCTGTACTCCATGTGCCTGAGTGTGTGTGTGTGCACAGCTGTGCTCCATGTGCCTCTCAGTGTGTGTGTGCATACCTCTGCTCTGTGTGCCTCAGTGTGTGTGTGCACACCTGTGTTCCATGTGCCTCTCAGTGTGAGGGGGGTGTGTGCACACCTGTGCTCTGTGTGTCTCTAAGTCTGTGTGTGTGTGTGGGTACACCTGTGCTCCATGTGCCTGAGTGTGTGTGGGTGTGTGCAGGTGCAGTCAGTGGGGCTGCATGCACAAATGTGTGTAGCTGCACAGCTGAGTGCATGCCATGTGTGCAGAGATGCCAATGGACACGCTCTGTGTGCGTTCACCACGCAAGACCGTGTCCCTAAGGGTACAGAGCATGGTCAGTGTGAGCTGGGGGACAACAAGGACCACACACACACACACACTCAGAGTGTGCCCGAGAGCCTCTGTGCCGTGCCAGTGTGGCTGTGCACTCACAGCAGGAGCTCACACAGCTCTCTGGGGCTGCAGGGTGTCCTGGGCCCTCCTCTCTCAGGCTCTTTGCTCACCTTGCACCCGTGTCAGCCATTCTGGCTGGAAGTGGTGCTCAGAGGCGATGGAGAGGGTGTTCAGTGCCACCATCAGGATGACAAGCCAGTAGAAGAACTTGGACTTCACCACATCCCTGCACTTCCTACGAAACATTCGGTTCCAACGCCTCCACTGACGGCTGGAGAGATGGCAGAGGATCAGCAGAGGTGGCCAGTGGGACAGAGCCAGCCCCTTGGGCTGTGCCTGCAGGGCAAAGCCACCCCTGCTCCCTCCCTGAAAAGGGACAAGGACCATAACCTGCACTGGAACTCGGTGCATTCACTGAGGCATTGCAGCTCATTCGCTCTCCTGGCTGAATTTTGGCCTCCAGCCCCTCTCCAAGGGGCCTTGCAGGCACAGCTCCTAAATTACACACCGTGCTGCACAGGCCATGGGAGGATGCTGGGAGCCTGCTCCCACAACAGACGTTGTTCACCATGAGCAGCTTTTTGCCAGTACCATAGCCAAATTCCTTGTTTGCTGCCCCAATGTTTGCATCTTCCCCAGTCCCTGTCTTTCTGCCAAAAACTGGGGGCTGACCAGGAAAGCCTGGCCTAGTTGGGCTAGCAAGTGAGAGACAGTGGAAGCCCAGGTGCAAGCAGATGGTTCAGTCAGAACATACTTACAAGTAGAGAATCCACTTGTTCATGCCCTCAATTTCATACAAACTCTCTGTCTCTGACCCTCCTTCATCTGATGGCATCATACCTAGAAGGAATAACATTACAGGCTTTTCTTGGAACCCTTGGGAAGAACATGTGGGAGGGAGCCTCTTCCAGAAGTCCACCAGGAAGAGCTTCCCCACCAGAAGTGAGTAATCCCCACCAAGTAATGCCACCCCAGGGAGTCAGCAACCAAAGTTTGGGCAGAAGGCTTTGAGGGTCAGGTGCAAACCAAGAACGAGCTATGAGAAACTCCTGCCCTGCAGGAGGAGCAGCAGCAGCCCAGAGAGGGACAGCAGCAAGTAGGAGAAAACTGGGGCCAGTTGGGATCTGAGCAAAGACTGAACAGAACATGGGCCACAGCTCTGGAAGAGGCATTTTGTCTGTCCCACTGCTTCCCAAGGCTCTTTGCACACATGCATCACTCAGCTTGAGGCATCAAAAGTGTTTTCACCAGACAGGGTGGCGCAGCAAACCCTGTGGCTCTGTGGTACAGCTCCCCAGACTTCCTGAGCTTTTGGCTGGATGCCTGCACATCCACCTCCTTCCCTGAGCCACCTCTAATACCTTGAAATTGTCAAGTGATGGCAAGAAATTCATGCATCTGCTAGTGTGAGAGCTTGTGGCCTGCACTGTATCACTGCACACCAAGGGCACATGTTTCTCATGGCCTTTTCAGCCCCTCTTGCCAAAGGAGACTCAGTCCTTGCTTGTGGTCTGCAAGTATTAAACACTGTGGTTGAAGTGGAGATTTACCATCAGGGATAAATTATTGCTAGTTTGGGTCAGATTCAACCAAATTAGTCAGGAAATGTAAAAAAAAAAAAAGAGGAAGGACACTGTCCTGCAGAAGTCAAAGCATTTTGTTTCATGGGTTTTCAGGCAAAATGAGTCTTTGTGACTTCTTCAAAGATTCCCACCTTGCCTCTCTAGGTGGTCACCATTAGGAACCCAACCCTCAGGCTAAAGATCTGTGAGCATGCAGAGCTGGTACCTTCTCCCCTGGCCCGATCACTGTCCATGACCTCTGCGTGAGTGATCCAGTCCATGTAGCCCTTCAGATCCTCCTCCAGCTGCTGCTTCTCCCGCAGCTTCTGGAAGGTGCCCCGCGACTTGGCCTTCTCGCGCTCCTTGGTGAACTCCCTGGGACAAGGCCAGCAGCAGAGGCTCAGGGATGGCCCTGAGGAACTCAGGAACCCACAGGAACCACAGCTCTATGCCAGGCCAGGCCTTGCAGGAAAGCCCTGAAATACCCTGCCACCCTGTCTCAGGTGGGAAATAGGGGTGTGCATTCGATTCTCTTCTGTCAGAGCTGAGGCAGTTATCTCCTGTTCTTTGGGCACTTTTCTTTATCTCTCCCACAGCCAATCATCCCTCCAGGAGATCTCTGCTGCTCATGGGCCATTAATTATTAATTATCTTCTGTTCATGGCCACTGAGTGTCCCTGCATGGCTGAGAAAATTCCATCATCCCATGGGGAGATGCTCTGCCCAGGGGAGGAGCCAAACATTCCTACCTGGATCCAATCTGACCTGGGAACAGCACAGCAGCCTTTGCCACTGCATTCCCAGAGGAGCAGCTTCCTTCCCCCTGCATTCCCAGAGGAGCAGCTTTCTCCCCACTGCATTCCCAGAGGAGCAGCTTTCTTCCCCCTCCATTCCCAGAGGAGCCCAGGCCCATCTCCCCCAGCCCTGGAGCTCCAGAGGAAAACTCCCCCTTGTGCAGGATCCTGCTCCAGCAGAAGCACAGCTGGCACTGCAGGAGGGCTGAGCCACCCTGGGATGGGGCTGAGCCACCTCCCTGACCCACAGGGGCTCAGGGCATGTCCTGACTCTGGCAGTGTTTTTTTTTTGTACTATTGCATTTATATTTTTAATTTTTTGCATTTATATTTTTAGTCTTTCTAGTAAATAACTGTTATTCCTACTCCCATATCTTTGCCTGAGAGCCCCTTAATTTCAAAATGATAGTAATTCAGAGGGAGGGGGGTTATATTTCCCATTTCAGAGGAGGTTCCGGCCTTCCTTAGCAGACACCTGGCTTTTCAAACCAAGACACACCAGCACTGTCACTACACTGCTCCAGTGACTTTCCTCCTTCTTGTCAAGGTCGGGGGGGCCCACCACCTGATGCCCGATGGCAGGCAGGGCTCCTTCCCCACCACTGCTGCTCTTTGGGAGCTTCTCACTGCAGGGTGCTCCAGCTGGACAGGCCAACTGACACCTGGCCAGGACAGTTTCTCAGCAGAATGGGGTCTCACCCTCCTGGGAAGCAAAAACCTGCCCATAGCTGACCATATGGAGAAGGTGAGCTCATGACATGGCAGGAAAACTGGACACTCTTTTCATGGTAACACCAAAAGGACAGGTCTGCCATGCTCCTTGTCATGCTTCCTGCTCTCTTTCAATTAATTTCTTTTCTCCTCTGGTGTCTGGCAAGACTGTAGACCTGCTGCCCAGCCATGCTGGTGTTGCCATGTGTTAGTAACAGGTCTCAGACACTACAACAAAAATTTTGCTGATCTCAAACATAATTTAGTTGTCTTTGCAAAAATATTTCAGAACATTTACCGTGCCAGTAACTTACTCCGTGATCAGATGACTATAGTCCAGCTTGTCCTGCAGTTACAGTCAGCTCTATGAAAGCATCAGGTTCCTGTGGTTTCTCTTGTGGTTTTAAGCTTGTTTTAGTTCTAGTAACACCCAATTTGTTTTAATGTTACAGTGGCACAGTTCTTGTCATAAAAGAAGCTTTAAAAATCCAAGTAATTAGGGTAGAACTAACCCTGTGAACTAACAGAGGGGATGAGTCTGATCCACTTGCACAAACAAGGAATGAAACATATAGAAAAGACCCTGACCCTACACAGACCTGAGGAGAAAAGCTCCCCTCAATTCTCAGGACAACATATATTTCCCAGCAACAAAACTGGGACAGCAGCAGCCCCACAGCAATGCACGGGAGGTTGAGTGTAACATCTCAGGTTTTAACTGTACTACTGGGGGAATTAACACTAATTGAATTTGGCCTAGATTGTCATAACAGACTGATGACAGCTCATTGGTGTACTTGGACGAGACTGCTGAAGTAGTAATTAGATTAACAATCCTTCCCTTGGATCCCTGGCACTCATCAAAGATGTTCTCCTTGGGCTGGCCAGGAGAAAACTGTGTGTGCCCACAGCAGGAAGGCAGCTGGAGGTATCTGTGAGGAGTGTCCAGACCCACAGCCATGCTCCCTGGTGTGCTCCATCTGCTGGGACTGCAGGCAGCAGACACCACAACCCATGTGCTGCAGGGCTGGGCTTGCTCACAGCTGCTTGTGCCTCAAAAAAGATTGATGTGTTGAGAGCTGGGCTAAAACTTCAGAAAGCCATGGATACTAACACAAAAAGTAACTCACAGATCAGAGTTTCTAAGCATGCAAAACAAAAAGGGTGAGGAATGAGAGAGGGAAAATAACAGAACTTTTCTAGGCTTTTTTTCTTGTATAGTTTAAACCAGTTAAAACTCCTCTGCTGGCAGAAAGGAGTGGGTGGCACTTACCCACTGAGCACCCCCAGCACCAGGTTGAGCACAAAGAAGGAGCCAAGTAAGATAAGGCTGACAAAGTAGATCCAGGGCCATTCATTCCCCATGGCATCATTTACCTGGCAAAAAGAGATGCAAGGTGAAATATGCTGAAGGCACTGTCCTCCATCTGTTTCCCCTCAGAGCCCCTCAACAGACTCTGGGATCTTTACCCCCTCCAAGAGAGTGCTTGGGATGGTGGCACAAAAACCTGGCTCCAAGCCCTGGCTGCCTAGAACTGTGTCTGATTTACACCCAGACCCAAAGATTTTGGGAGCAGATTTAAACATCAGCCCCAAGCTTAAGCTTCAGCTTGACTGTCTCACAAGGACTGCAAAACATGGTGATTGCTGGAGGAGCATCCACCAGTCATTGCTGTGTCTGGCCCATGCCCCCTCAGAGGGTGGGAGCTGGAGCAATCTCCTGTTGACTTAGGTTGGAAATGGGATGTGCATTGTATTCCCATCTGTCAGAGCTGGGGCAGCTCTCTGCTATTCATTGGGCACTTTTCTTTATCTTTCCCACAGCCAATCCTCCCTCCACGAGATCTCTGCTGCTCATGGCCATTAATTATTAATTATCTTCTGTCCATGGCCAGTGAGTGTCCCTGCATGGCTGAGAAAATTCCATCATCCCATGGGGAGATGCTCTGCCCAGGGGAGCAGCCAAGCATTCCTACCTGGATCCAATCTGACCTGGGAACAGCACAGCAGCCTTTGCCCCCTGCATTCCCAGAGGAGCAGCTTCCTTCCCCCTGCATTCCCAGAGGAGCAGCTTTCTTCCCCCTGCATTCCCAGAGGAGCCCAGGCCCATCTCCCCCAGCCCTGGAGCTCCAGAGGAAAACTCCTCCCTTGTGCAGGATCCTGCTCCAGCAGAAGCACAGCTGGCACTGCAGGAGGGCTGAGCCCCCCTGGGATGGGGCTGAGCCACCTCCCTGACCCACAGGGGTTCAGGGCATGTCCTGACCCTGGCAGTGGTTTGTTTTCTTTTTTTGTACTATTGCATTTGTAATTTTTATATTCCTATTAAAGATCTGTTATCCCTACTCCCATATCTTTGCCTGAGAGCCCCTTAATTTCAAAATTATAATAATTTGAAGGGAGGGGGTTTACTTTTTGTTTCAAGGGTAGCTCCTCCTTCCTTAGCAGACACCTGGCTTTTCAAGCCCAGCCACGTACCCAGTAGAGAACCTCAGTCCAGCCCTCCATGGTGATGCACTGGTAGACGGTGAGCATGGCGAAGCCGAAGTTGTCGAAGTGGGTGATGCCGTTGTTGGGCCCGGGCCAGCCGCCGCGGCACTCGCTGCCGTTGATGCTGCAGTGCCGCCCGTGGCCCGAGCTGGTGCACGGCGCCGGCTTCTCCGAGCCCACCGTGGCAATCACATCTGAGGAGCAAAGCCATGCTGTGAGTGGCAGGGGTGGCCGAACTCTGCAGCCCACACTTCCTCCCATCACACTGCTCCCTGGTCTGCTCTATCTGCTGGGAGTGCAGGCAGAAGATGCCACAACCCATGTGCTGCTTGCTCACAGCTGCTTGTGCCTCTAAAAAGACTGATGTGTTGAGAGGTGGGCTAAAACTTCAGAAAGCCATGGACACTAACACAAAAAGTAACTCACAGATCAGTGTTTCCAAGCATGCAAAACCAAAAAAAAAAAAAAAAAGCGTGAGAATGAGAGAGGGAAAAGGAAACAACTATTCCAGACATTTTTCTTACATAGTTTGCACCAGTTAAAGGGCCCCATTTGGGCCCCTTTCACCACCCCTCACACCCAGCTGGGTGCTGTTTCAGACGTCCCTCAGTCGTGCCACACTCCCAGGCCTGATGCTGGCCAGACCACACTTTCTGCAAACACAGAGTCCCTGCGGTCCCACAGCACCACACAGAGCCAGCTCTGCTGCTCTGCCCCAGCACAACTCCACCTGTCCCGAGGTAGTAGCAGGTCTTGTGCATCCTGCCCTTGAAGAGCTCCTGCCCCACAATGGCGTAGATGATGATCATGAAGAGCACCAGCAGGGCGATGTGGAGCAGGGGCACCATGGCCTTGATGATGGAGTTCAGGACAACCTGAAGGCCTGCACAAAGGTGAAGGGAGAGGAGGTCAACCACTTCCTAAACAGCTTGGGGTGCACCTTGTATCCCTGCCATCCCACCAATAAGCAGCCTTTGAAATGCCCCTTGCCAAGGGAAGAGAGGCACGGGTGGGGCAGGACTGAGATCTCTGAGGCAGGAAATCTTTTCTTCTACCCACCAGGAAAGCATGTGGGAGAGCACAACAGAGCCAGGCAGTGCTGAAGGCTGCTTTATGCCCCTACCTTTGTTCTGTGCTCTCACCCTGGCTGTATTAATGAGTGACAGAAGAAGATCCCTGCTCTGAGAAACCAGAGCAAGATCCTGGCCCCCTTCACACTGGCACCCAAAGGTACTGCCACTGAGCCACAGAGGCAGCCAGCTGTGTGCCAGCCTGCAGCTCCCCAGGGCTGACAATCACTGTATTATCTATTTGAGTCAGGTCTTATGGGCTCTCATAGACAAAACATCATACCCTTGATAGCTCAGCTACCACAGGTGGCATAAAGTAGCAGAATGGCTCCTGTGACAGTGTTGGAAACAAAAAGTTTTAATAAAAGGCAAAATAAAAAAGTTCTTTACAGAGAAAAACTGAGCCAGGGCAAGAGGTTATTGCTCCTGCTAAAACACTTCACAAAAGCTATTCACTTCTTTTGTTCTCTTCTTTTTCTAGTGAATTGCTTAGGTGGGACTTTTTGGCTCATGTCCAATTAGCTATCCTCAAGTTTGAGGTGAAGTCCCCAAGGTCCTATGAGGTGTCTTTTAACCAAAGTGAGGACAGAAACTTGTGGGTTTTGACCTTTTTAAGGAGACAAAGAGTAACTTGTTTACTCCATCAACAGAGGGCACATTCCTACAAATCACCAGCTGGAGGAGCAAGAAGAACCCGCGCCTCCTCCACACCTACTCCGTGGCTGGGCTTGATTCAGCAACAACAAGAAACCTGTCCCGTGGCTCCCCACCCTGGCCAGGCCCCGGGGCTCCATCCAGCCAGCAGCCCTGGCTGGCAGCAGCACCCAGCACCCACTCGGCACTCCGGACACCAGGCGCAGGGGTCTCAGCACCCGGAACGCGCGCAGCGCCTTCACGTCAAAGCCGCCTTTTCCCCCCGAAGGCCCCGCCTGCTTCACGTTGACCTGCTCCAGGGTCATGGTGATGAGCCTGGAAGAGCCAGGGCACAGGGAGGGAGGGAGGAGAAGCAGAAGGGAGGACAAGGAAAAAGAGAAGGGCGTGAGAATGGAGACTGAGAAATCTGAGCCAAGGATTCAGAGCTCTGCAGGCAGCAAAGCAAGGTCAGGGCTGCCAGCCATGCTCAGCCTCGCCCGGGGGGCAGCTCTTGGCAAGGCCAGCTCTACTGCTGACAGCCAGGGAGCTCCCACCCCATGTGCAAACCCTGGAGGACCCCACGCCACCCCCTTTCTCCAGGGCAAGGAGATCTACGAGGCATGAAGGAGTCAAGACAGGAAGAAATTAGAGTTAGAGAGGATCCCAGTGGATGTCAGAGCAGGAACAGGGGCCCACAGGAGAAGGCCATGAACTTAGTCGAGGAGGTGTCCCCAGACACACTGCAATCACCACAAAAACTAGCCCCTGACTGGCTGTGGAAGAGGCCTGACACAAGCTGAACAGCAGCAGCCCTCCCAGTTTTCCTTACCCAAGAGTGACGATGGAAAAGTCGAGCACGTTCCAGCCGTTTCGGAGATAGGCATCCGTGTGGAACAGAAAGCCATAGGCAATTATCTTCAGCATGGCCTCAATGGCAAAGAAGATGAGGAAGGCATATTCAATCTTCTCCTGGGGATTGCAAAGGCAAGCAGGAGAGAATGCTCCATTAGAACAGACTGTCACCTCCCCTCCTCACCAGTGACTCTGGACCAGCCCCACACACACCAAGGGGATCTGGGGACAAGGGTGGCATGCTGAGCCACCACATGCCACTCTCTGGCCTGCAGCATGATTCCCCCAGCCCTTTAATGGCCCCTGCCAGGACCCTGCCCTTGAGGCTTTGGCTCCCACAAACTGCTCCAGCAAAGCCACCTGAAGGTACCTGGCCCAAGGCACTGCTCCTCTCTTGCTCTCCTCCCTGCTGCTCACCCTCTCATTCCCCCACATCCTTCCTCCTACAGGCAGCACTGACCCTTGTCATCCTCTCCAGCTGAGAGCTCGCTGGGTCTGTCCTGTGGGAAAAGCCAGTTGTACCATGGCTCCCCTTTTGCCTGGGATGATCAGGAAGCTCCCCGGGAATGCAGGTCTTGGGCTCAAGGACTCCTCCTTAATGCCAGACCAGCTAGAAATGGGCCTGGGGCTCACTGGGCAGAGGTGCTGCACCCCCTCCCAGGCAGCACCCCAGTGCAGGGGCTTGGCACAGCCTGGCAGCTGCTGGGCCAGGGCAGCTCATCTGTCCCTGGAGCACAGCCCAGGGCTGCCTGTGCCCAGCTGGCTCTGCCTGTCACTGCCACCACTGCCCTTGCTGACAATGTCCCCTCCAGACTGGGACCAAAAGCCTCCTGAAGCAGCCAGGTGGATGGGCCTATTTTTATTTCTGGTGTTTCCTGGTCCCTCTCCTCAGCCTATATCCCCTGAAGGACAAGGAGCATCACTGCTCAGGATCTCCAGGGAATTGCCCTCAGAAAAGCAGAAAGTTCTCTCTGAGACCAGCCTGGGAGTGGATCTTCACTGGGGAATACTGTAGTGCTGTGAGCACGCCTTCCTCCCAGGGTCCCCGTGCCCTGCCAAATGGAAAATCCACTCCTTTGACAAAGGCAGGGCTAGAGCTCAAGAGAGAAGCATTGCTGGCTCAATTAATGAGTCCAAAAGCAGTGACTGTGCTGAGTGTCCCTACATGACTGTCACCCACACAATGCCATTTCTTGTTGGATCTGAGGGCAGCTAGGGTAAGAGCAGAGATTCTCCTGGCATTGCCTCTGCCTTCAAGGTTTTAGCCACAGCAAATCAAAACTGCTGACCTCCCACCCTTAGGGGACAAAAGCCCCCCAGACTGTCCCCCCAAAGCCTGTCCTTTCAGTCCCATGCAAATACAACTGCCATGAGGATCATTTCAGGTATGGAGGGGCTGCAGAGCCATGCCAGCAGCCACTGGTGTGGTGGGGTGTCTCCTCAGCTGCAGAGGAAAAACAGAAAAGCCCACTGCAAGCTACAGCAGCCCTGCAGCTGTGGGGGCTGGTGAGTGGCAAGGTCCAGCCTGGAGTGGGATGCAGCTGCTGAGGCTGATGTCAGGATCCAGCACGGCAGAAGCCAATTCCATGCCCTGATTTTCCAGCAGAACAGAGTTAGTCTCTCCCTAGAAGGGATTTTCCTCTGAAAACTCCTTGCCCAGAATCAAAAGGTGACTTGCTATTCCTCAGAGGACCCTTTGAGAAGCCCACAGCAGATGAACGGTGCCGCTTCAAGGGTATCAGGGGCAGCCAGTGAGGAGCAGAAAGGTTCAAACCTGGGCCAAGCAAGAGGCAGCAGGCAGCCCCCTGCCCCCAGCCAGCCTCCCCCAGCCTGGGAGGGACATGACAGCAAACTCCCAGCTTCTCTGGGCAACCTGAGCCAGGACCTCAACACCACCAAAGTATAAATTCTTCTTTTTTTTTTTATAACTAATCAAAATCTACCCTACTTCACTTTAAAACTTTGCAACAGACACTCTTAAAAAGTTTGTCTCAATCTTTCTCATAAACCCCTGTCTTAGGTTGCAAGATGTAGTTGGAGGTGTTTATCACCATCTGTCAGAGCTGGGGCAATTCTCGGCTGTTCATTGGGCACTTTTCTTTATCTCTCCCACAGCCAATCATCCTTCCACGAGATCTCTGCTGTTCATGGGCCATTAATTATTAATTATCTTCTGTTCATGGCCACTGAGTGTCCCTGCATGGCTGAGAAAATTCCATCATCCCATGGGGAGATGCTCTGCCCAGGGGAGGAGCCAAACATTCCTACCTGGATCCAATCTGACCTGGGAACAGCACAGCAGCCTTTGCCCCCTGCATTCCCAAAGGAGCAGCTTTCTCCCCACTGCATTCCCAGAGGAGCAGCTTCCTTCCCCTGCATTCCCAGAGGAGCAGCTTTCTTCCCCCTGCATTCCCAGAGGAGCAGCTTCCTTCCCCCTGCATTCCCAGAGGAGCAGCTTCCTTCCCCCTGCATTCCCAGAGGAGCCCAGGCCCATCTCCCCCAGCCCTGGAGCTCCAGAGGAAAACTCCTCCCTTGTGCAGGATCCTGCTCCAGCAGAAGCACAGCTGGCACTGCAGGAGGGCTGAGCCCCCCTGGGATGGGGCTGAGCCACCTCCCTGACCCACAGGGGACAGGGAATATTCTGACTCTGGCAGTGGTTTGTTATTGGGGTGGGGTTTTTTTGTACTATTGCATTTGTATTTTTAATATTCCTATTAAAGAACTGTTATTCCTATTCCCATATCTTTGCCTGAGAGCCCCTTAATTTCAAAATTATAATAATTCGAAGGGACGGGGTTTACATTTTCCATTTCAAGGAAGGCTCCTGACTTCCTTAGCAGACACCTGGCTTTTCAAACCAAGACAAAGGGAGGCAGGTATAGCTCACACAGCTGCATGTGCACCCCTCCAG
Source organism: Lonchura striata (assembly GCF_050655825.1). NCBI lineage: Eukaryota > Metazoa > Chordata > Aves > Passeriformes > Estrildidae > Lonchura > Lonchura striata. The sequence goes on along the minus strand of NC_140728.1, from coordinate 8,332,997 downwards.
GTGCCAGTTCCACAGCAGCAGCATTTTCTGCAATTTTATCAAGTCTGTGCATACAGATATGCAGGAGTGTTGCCCATGGTCACAGCTCCTGGAAGACTCCAGGAGATCCAGGGTGACCCCAAGCTCTAGGAAAGCCACATGCAATCACGACTCTCCTGCAGCAAGTAACCCATGCCAACCTCCAGGCACAGAGCCCAATACCTCTTGAAAACCACCAATGGACAGCAAACTCTGCTCAGGGACTGTAGGACACCGGTCAGCTGCCCAAAAGCAACTGTCCCACTGCTGCTGAGATGCCCATGGCACAGCCCCAGGGTGACAGACATCACACAGGACTCACAGGTAATTACATCATGTAGGATTCACAGGTAATTACAGCTCCCCAGAGCAGATGGAAAGTTGGGAGACTCCTACAACTGCATCACACACCCACATTCCTGTCACTGAATTGTACCTGAGGCTTTGGAAACACAGGAATTCCCCAACCCCAGACCTGAGCCCAGTTCAGGCTTTGGAAACACAGCAATTCCCCAACCCCAGAGCTGAGATACAACCCAAAATGGGGTTTTCAGAAGCATACTCCTTGTGCAAACATTCATGCTACCTAAAATACCCAAAGCCATTGTCTGTGACACCAGCAGGCTGGTACCCATGCTACTGAAATTGTCTTCCTGACAGTCTGAGCTCCAGCTCTGTCCCCCACTCTCTCCTGACATTCCTACAAAGCCCACAGAGCTCAGGACAGCTGCTTTGGGGTGGTCTCAAAGGGTGGCCTCCCTCCAAGCAGTCACCCTTGAGTCCCACTGATGGGGAAAATCTTTAAACTGAGGAGAGAGTTTGCTTTAAATTGACAGTCAGTGCATTTAAATATTAGGAAAAAGTTGATCCCTGTGAGGGCTAGAGGCCCTGGCACAGGTGCCCAGAGCAGCTGTGGCTGCTCCTGGATCCCTGGCAGTGCCCAAGGCCAGGCTGGACAGGGCTTGGAGTGACCTGGGACAGTGGAAGGTGTCCCCCCATGGTGGGGGTGGAACGAGATGGGCTTGAAGGTCCCTTCCAAACCAAACCATTCCACAATAAATGCAAATATTTCAAATATCTCAAACTGGCTGACACCCAGCTCAGCCCACTCTGCCCAGGGCTGCTCCTGGGCTCCTGTGGCAGGGGGAGCTGGCGTGGCCAGGGATGTGGTGTCCTCTGAGCCCAGCGCTGCCTCTGGGCTCCCTGAGTGGCTCAGGGCTCAGGACCAGCACTGAGCATCCTCACACTGAAGGGGCAGGTGAAGGATTCACCCCTGAGTGAGGGAGAGCAGAATTTGGGGCCTGGCCACTCCTCCTGCCTCCCTCCTCTGTGGTCCCAGCCAAAGAGAGTCTTCTGAAATACCAAATAATAAAAGAAATATGAAATATCACTTTCAAATAATGAAATACAGCAGGTTTAGATTAGATTTTAGGGAAAAATCCTTCCCTGTGAGGGTGGGGAGACCCTGGCACAGGTGCCCAGAGCAGCTGTGGCTGCCCCATCCCTGGCAGTGCCAGGCTGGACAGGAGCAGCCTGGGATAATCGAAGGTATCCCTTCCCATGGCAGGGGGTAGAATGAGCCTCCTGACCCAAACCATGTTATAATTCTATGTTTCTATGAAAACCAGGTATTTCAGTGTGTGCAGCATGTCAGACACCACCCACTGCAGCTGCAGAAAAGGCTCAGCTGCCCTGTGAGATGAACTGTACTCCAAATTTGACTTTATTCCTTCACTGCTTATAAACAGAGGTCAGGCAGCCAGGTCACACACATCTGTATTTTCTGGGGTGAATCCCTGTGTGTAACCTGCCCTGCTAAACACACTCTGAAGCTGTTTGCTCCTGGAGTAAGGTTTCCATTGAAAAAAAGTGGGGTTTGAAACTCGGGAAACTCAAGTAAAAGTGAAAATAAATGCTGTGAACAAATTGAGAAGTAAAAAATCATTTTATCAGGGTTGAAGAAATTTTGATTCCATTAGAAAAGACAAAATCAGATACAAACAGGATTTAAAAAACCCTTCTGGACCAAACGAAATCTAATATAGGAAGAATAATAATGAAATGTCTTGAAATTAAACAACTGTACTTCTTCCAGGACAAAGCAAAATGGATTCTTAGAAAATTTATGGTTATGGTTATTTTGTTATTTTCATTTTTATGGCATTTAATTTTTTCAACCCCCAAAAACGAGTTCTGATTAACCAAGCTTTCATGAGACTAATTCTAAACCTAGTGTAAACTCTGACTGCAATTTTCCCTGCTGGCTACAGCAACTCAGAGTGTGGCTGCTCTGCAGGTGTTCCAGTCCTCCAGGAAGGCAGTGGCAGCAGAGGTCTGCGAGGAATCCTCTCTTCCTGAGACTCTCCTTGTGATGCCTTAGGATTTTAGCTTTTCTATTTTTCAACTATTTGTAATCCTGCCAGGGTCTCCCCACCCTCACAGGGAAGGATTTTTCCCTAAAATCTAATCTAAACCTGCTGTATTTCATTATTTGAAAGTGGTATTTCATATTTCTTTTATTATTTGGTATTTCAGAAGACTCTCTTTGGCTGGGACCACAGAGGAGGGAGGCAGGAGGAGTGGCCAGGCCCCAAATTCTGCTCCCCCTCACTCAGGGGTGAATCCTTCACCTGCCCCTTCAGTGTGAGGATGCTTAGTGCTGGTCCTGAGCCCTGAGCCACTCGGGGAGCCCAGAGGCAGCACTGGGCTCAGAGGACACCACACAGTTTTTCAACCATTTGTAATCCTAACTCCATACAGTGGGAGCTGCTGCTTCCCCATTTTGGGCAGACACAACAATTCCTCTCCAGGCCTGGCAATCAAGGACACCTCACTGCCTCAGGCCAGAGATGGGAACAAAAGGGACTTGGGGGAGCAAACCTGGGGTCAATGACTTCATTACCTGAAGTTGTAATTGGAAGATTAACCCCCAACATGCAAATGGCCCAAACTTATAAAAGTGTAAAAACCCATGGTCCATTTTGGGTGTAGCCCCTAGGGGGGCTTTGTCTGCCTGGAATGTACCTGAAGGCCCTTCAGTAAATATACCTGCTTTTTATTCTCTTCATTTCTCTAGGCTCTGTTTTTAGGGAGCCCAAAAAGGCATCACTTGTGGAGCTCTCAGCTTTAAAGCTTTTCCGAGAGCTGTCACTGCTCTGGTCTGCGGGAGCCTTCCCTGGAGGAGGCTGGGCTGGGCAGGCCCTGCACGCCCTCAGCACGGAGCCCTGACCAGAGGAACCCCAGCCCTGCCCTCACCAATACCACTGTCGCTGCTTTTAAGGAAGGGATGGGACTGTTCTGCGGCTAAGAATGATTTATTGCACAGATAAACATTGTGGGAGTCCAGGGCTTCCCTCTGGCTGCCCTGGCAGGGGTCAGGAACCCCCCTGGACAGAGCCCCCAGAGACACTGGCTGTGATCTCTGCCCATGGAAAAGAGTTTTCAATCTTACAGGATGAATTACAAGCTCTGAGGGTTTGATATGAGTAATAATTAAGTGTGGCACGGGTGAAAAAGTGAAGTTTTAGGTTTCTACATAAGGGGTCCACAGGGGACAAGCTGGAGGAAATTGGGTGTGCCTTGTCCTTTTTCTCCTTCTTCATGCCCTCCATGTCTCACTGTGGTGTTGGCATTTTTCTGTTGGTTCAGGCTGGGGACACACTGTCCAACGTAGGTGACAGATATTGGCACGTTATTGTAAATGCAGCCCAGGGAGTTTCTGGTATTTAATGTTTGTCACATCCCACTGAGGGCAGAGCCCCACACGCTGCCCTGCAGGACAGAGCTGGGCAGGGCAGCAGAACATGTGAGAGATAAACAGAATAAACAACCTGGAAACCAGCACAGACCAATTATGGCTTCTGCTTTGGCAGGGGGCTGACAGACAGAGACTTTTACAATCTCAGAGTCATCAATACCTCAGATTGCAACAAAACATCAGTCTCAGAGGCTGGGAGATATTAGAGGAGGAAGCAGCCATAGCTCAAGAGTAGTCACAAGTTCTTTGTTACAAGGCAGTATGTAACTTTCTAACCCAATGGACAATTTTGCTTTTCTGACCTATCACCTTTACTCACTTCTACTGCACTGCAGATAATTTTATCCAGTGGCTTCTGTCTCACATGTACACAGGTACTTCTGTTATAACTTCTAAACTCCCAACCTACTCCATCCTATTATATTACTACTCTATAAACATTTCACCATCTTACCCATACAGTTTCTCACTTACTTAAGGCATGTTCTTATTTACAACTATAGACACATAGGTTTATTATTTTTCTACTTAATATCTCTGTATTGTATTTTTACATTAATCCAAGCTTCTCCCAATGCTGCAAATCAAACACTTCAGTGTCTGTGGAAGTTTCTGTTTTTCCAATTCCCACACACAAAAAATGTGGGGCAGTGTCCTCACTGCCCTGACTCAGTTTCCCCTCATACATTTTGCCTTCTCAATACTTTCAACATATTTTTATAAACTCAGCCTTCTCCAGAAAGGATTGGGCAATGAAGAGACAGAAAATTGATAGGGAGAGATTAAACACATCACAGCACCTCTCTGCTGCAGGAAAATGCCTCCACAAACCTTTGTTCACTACCTGCAGGCTGCAGATTCTTTGTTTCTTTTCTCTGCCAGGGTCAGGATTAAATGTGTGAGATGGTGTTTCTTGTTGGGACTCAGATGTTTATCAGTTCTCATCCATGTCACAGTCTCACAAACCCTGAGTTCTACTGCACTTCAACAAACTAAAAATGGAGTCCTGTCTCTCTCTCTACCAGGCCTTTTAAGGATAAACTGTCCAATTAAGAAATGACACCTAAATTATTTTTAATTTTAACCCAATAACCAAACACCTGTGCCTGCAATGGGGACTTTTTAATCCAATTACACAAAACCACCCAAATCCATGGAGAAGAAGGTGAAGAAGAAGCACCAGACACCACCCTAAAACCTCCATCTTGCTTTATATTTTACTGTATTCTAAAATCTTAAATTCTGAGTTTTCCACCCTGTGATGTTACACACTTCTATTCAAACTCCACACCCACAATCCCAGTTCTGTCATTCCATTTTGGAAGCTTCTCCACGGCCTCAGGTCAGTGCAGAGATCTCTTGGGGGTCAGTGCCTGGCAGCACAGAAAATCTCCAATTCTCAGCAGCCAGGGATCCACCAGCAGGCCTGGGCTAGGCTGATGCCCCAGGTGATGGGTGCCTGGCTAAATTCTCAGCTGGCTCTGCTCCTACAAAGCCACCAGAACATGGTGACAAAGGGACAGCAGGCAGGAATGAAAGAACAGCAGCTTGGGACTACCTGGCTCTTCATACCTATTGCTGTGGCAACAGGATGAAACATCCCCCAAGTAGAGTATAGCATAAGGAAACCAATATACAAGAAATAAAAATAGATGGAATTTCATTCATGCAATGAATTTACATCACTTGGTCCTTGCCCATGTGCCTCTTGCTCATGGGAAAGCTCCTGGGGCAGCATCAGCCCCTGTGGGAGCCCTGTGAGGCCAGTGCCACCCCATCCCCTTATCCCCACACCCCTGGGCTTCCCCCAGCTCTGCCCTCACAGGTCTCAGCCACACCCCAAGCCCTCTCCCATGGGGAAGCCCCGTCCCCACTGTCCCCATCTCCTGCTTCCCATGGTCAACCTGCCCCAGCCCTGCTTTGCCACTTTTACCTCTCCTCAGAGGTAACTGCACCTACCAAAGCCTGCTCTGCCCCAGCCAGGGAAGAAAAAATCCAAAACCAGCCCGAGGGGTTAGGGAGGCTGGTCAGACCAGCCAGGAGGCTGCAGGAACACGCCAGGATCTAACCCTGCATGGGCATTTACCCTGAGGAGTCCTGAAACCCCATTTCCGTGAAAGGGGGATTCAGATGTTTTTATTCAGTCATCATAGTCAGTCTCTCAATGGAAATCAATGTGGACTGAACCACAGTGGGGATCTGAAGAGGAGAAAGGCATGGCAGTCTAAAAATAGTGTAAACTATTGATCTGGGTCACATTAAAACAACATATTCCAGGAAATCTGGAGCAACTGTGGAAGAATATGGAATGATTGGAAAGAAGTAACCCTTCTGCATAACAGAAACAGGTTTTTCCCCTCTTAAATAAAAGATAACAAAATTGAAATAGAGTTTTGAAAGTAAAGGTCAGATAAAATGATTCTAAAATGCTGAGACAAATAATTTGAACCTTTCTAGAACAGGATGTTTCCTTTTGAAATTGTGATTTTAAAAAAGCTGAGGAAACTTTTTCTTTCATTGGCATCAGTTCTTCCTTTGTGTGTACTCCACACACAACCTGCTGCCTTTGCTCTCTACCCAGAGGTGCTTTCAGCCCCTCTGAACACCCTTTGTGCAGTCACTTCTTCCCACCCCTGCCTCCCATTGTCTGCAGCAGCTTTGGCTGGACCGCCACTGCCTGACTCCCCCTGGGGCAGCAGATGGCCCCAGACCAGCTCTTGCCACCTTGCAGCAGTGTCACCCCAAGCCACCAGCCCACAGAGCCCCCAGGGCTGTGGGAAGGGCTCCAGGTGCTCCTTACCAGGCTGGAGTTGGCGATGTTGGTGTCATCCTCAGGCATGGGCAGGTAGATGGCCAGAGCGACACAGTTGGCAAAGATGGTGAGGAGGATGATGATCTCGAAGGGTCTAAGAGGAAGTGTTAAGGAGTGCAGACGGGAAAGAAAAAGCAGAATAATCCCACCCCTGTCCTGTCCTGGCTGGGTAGGTGTGGAGAACCAACCCTCCCACAGGGGCAGGGGACAGAGGGAGCAGCCAGACCTCAGCCTCAGCACATCCTCAGGTGCTGCAGGGCCAGGACCCTGGGGCCAGCTTTGACACAGGGCAAAGGGAAGGGAGAGCTGGCAGTGTTCCCCTCCTCATCCTTCAGTGAATCACCCCGAAGGGTCGGGAGCCTGTTCTGAATGTAGGCACTGAACCTGTGGAAGAGGTTTTACAGCAACTTCTGTGAGCCAGAGAGAAGTTTGATAAGAGGATCCATGTTTACCCCTGAAAGAATTCTCTACCAAGGTTGTTGACATAGAAACCTGTCACCACAGGGCATCCCCAGCCAGGTAATAATTAGCATTTTACTCCATGATTCTAAGAAGGCTGATCAATCTCTTTAATATTATATCATTAAGAAACCCATTGCTTTTATAGACAGTTATGATACAGGTTGACCTAATTGGTCCTCCAGTCCAAACACCATCACCATTGACTAATTAAGGACTCACGCTTTGGTAAACCAATCTCCACAACACATTCCACATGTTCACACTACCAGGTGCAGCAAATGAAGGTAAGAATTGCTTCTCATTCTTTTCTCTGATCTTCTCACAGACTTTCCCAGAACGATGCCTGGGAAAGTTTCTGCTGCTCTCTGTGACCAGAGAGCTGCTGCCACATTTACCCCCGAAAGAATTTTCTACCAAGGTCATTGACATAGAAACCAAGAAAGGAAGAAGGATAAATAAGAGAAACCTGCAACTGCCTATGCCAATGAGCACTTTGCTTGTCTCTAGTGACCAATGAGTAAACTTAGGAGTTTTATTCTATTTGCTAGAATAAAAGCAGTTTGAGGCCTTCTGAAAATGGCATGTGTTGCTTTGTATTTTCTCTGTCTCAACTATGACATCCCAAGCATCCCCTCCAGAGCAGGGCAGGTCCAGCTCCCTCTGCACTTGGCATCCATGAGGAGATTCCTGCAGCTTGGGATCCACAGGGGCTCTGTGATCCCAGCTGAAGGTATCTGGGACAAGGCAGCTCGTTCATCCAGGGGCTCCTGTGGCAGAACATCCCCAGTGTCCTTACAGCCTTGGACAGGCAGTACTGTCCCCAGGAGTGAATCAGCACTCAGCCTGAGGACTGTCCCACCCCCTTCCAGGTGGAAACCGGGCTGTTTGGGCCCTGTGACACCTCAGAATGGGGTGACTTTATTATTTCCCCATGAAAACCCTGGGGCAGGAATTTGGTCACTCCCAGGCTCTTGCTGCTGTCACTGTTTTGTTGGGCCTTGAAACCTCTTGGAGAAGCTTCAGCTCTCACCTTCCTGAAGCCCCCCGAGAGCTCAAACTGTGTCTCCAGAGCCTCATTTGCAGCCAGGCTCTCCCTCCAGGATCCCCTCTCTCTGTTCCCCCCAGCATTCTCCCTTGAGGGCTGTTCTGGTGGCCACACCACTGTCCAGCCCAATATTTCAGAGCAAGGGCCACCTGGGAAGCACACCATCCACACCAGCCTGCATGCTGTCAGGTGTGTCCTGGGCTCATCACAGCCTTTGTTCCCTTTTCTGAACCTTTCTATCCATCAACCTGATGATGCTTTAAAAAGTGAAGTCAGCTGGAAAAGCTGTTCCCCTTTGTGTCCAGGTAATGAGGCAGAGCCCAGGACCTGGAGGCTTCCCTGTCTGCTTGGACAGGGTAAGACAAGCTCTCCTTGAAGGGTGACCTCCACTGGAGCTCCTGTAACTAGAGCTGGATCCACTTGTTGCCTGTGATTCTGGCACAGTTATGAGGCAGAAAGGCAGTGGGACAGACTGAACCAAAAAACCAGCCATGTGGGTAACTGGGTACAGCGTGTCTGCCTCCTGCCACAGAGCCCCAGCATCCTCCTCATCTCCTTGTCTTGCAGTCTAACTGCTTCCTGCCCAGCATGCTCCCACCACACAGCATCCAAGGGTCCCCACATCTGCCTTGCAGCAGGAATTAGACCTTGTTTCTTGCAGCTCTGTGTTTCTCCAGGCTCCCGATAGTCCTCACCCATCTGCCTTGAAGTTCTCCTGGCTACAGATTGACCTGAAATACCAGGGTGGTGTCACAAAGCCAGACATGCCCCAACAACTATCAGGTTGTTGGACTGTCTTGTACACAACACCCAGTAAGCTGCAGAACATTCCATTTCCTTGTTCTAATGAACAGATTTCTTGAATTTCTTGAGCAAATTTCAGCACAAAACACCCTCTGCCTCAAGTCAGCATTCCACCCACCCTGGGCTGAGTGGAATGATGGTCCCCACCCTTCAACTGCTTGGAAAAGCCCCTTGCCCACCCTGTGGCTCAGCTTTGTGCTCTGACAGCAGTGCTGGGCCCAGGGAGCAGGAGCACATACTGCCACTGGAACCTACAGGCAGGTACCCCCACACCAGAGGCTCACAGCTAATCTCCCCTTGGCAGCCTGCATGTCCCTGCAGACCATAATAACCCCAGGAACTGGAACGACCCGACCGTGTCACATACCCTGATCCCTGAGTGAGGGCAGCCAGGTGCATCTGGGTATAAATACAGCCAGGCACTGCAGAAACCTGATTCCCTGGATCATTTGTCCTGCACAGGTCACAACCACCTGCACATGCCACCGTTCTGTGGGGCACCCACTCGTCCCCCCAGAGCACCGAGGTAGGGAAGACCCTCCCTGTGCTGTGCACTTGCTCTGGCACGTGCTGGCCCAGCAGGAGGAATGTGTTTGAGCATGCTGCAAGATGGAAATCCTATTTCCAGCTCCTCCACTGCCACTCAGGCATTCACACAAGTTCCCCTCCTTTCTCAGTGCCCGTTTAAGACACAGGCACAGTTCCCTTCTGTGTGCCCACAGAACCATCATTTCTCCTGCCAGAGACACACAAAATGAGAACTCCTCAGTTTTGGCCCTGCTCCACTCCCTGGAGGACAGAGAGTCCCCTTGCAGTCAAGGAATGAGGTCTCAAACTCCAGCACCAGCAGGGCTGTGAGCGTGACCTCATGCCTGCCAAGAGGCTCCCTGGGCTTTGGGCAAAGCAGCATCTCTGGGCATGGTTTTGGTATCTCCACAGCAACACAGCCAGCCTAAGGTGACCAAGCCACCTCCCAGAGTAAAGCCTGGCCAGGGATGGGATCATCTTGGCAAAGCCAGGAACATTCAGATAAGGTTCAGCAACAGAAATGAGAAAAGATGTGGTGGAAGAACTCGACTCTGTTCCCCAGTCCATCTTTTTTGCTACAGCCCAAAAGTTTTGCTGAAATCAAAGTGAAAAATTTCATCTCCCATTCTCTTCCTTTACATAAAACACAGGTGAACAAAGTGATAGTTCCTGGATGCATGGCAGGAACATGACATCTTGGTACTTCTGAGTGACAATGCCCCAGTGAAAAGGTCAAAAAGCAACACCCAAACTGCAATACTAAGCCAAAGGCACAAAGAAAGACTATCCCTCTGAACAGCATCACCCACAAAAAGCCTTCACCGGTGACAGCAGTACCGGGGAGGGATGGGAGAGGGAGCTGAGAGGACAATGGTGGCAGCAAGGATTTGGGAGCACAGCTGTGGGATCAGGCAGATTGTGATAACACAAGGAGCCATCCCAAGCAACTCACCACGGTCTTGCTACCCACACCCAAAACTCCAGAGTATCACATTGTCCCCAGCCTGACCCCATCCCCACCCCTGCATGGGCACTGGGCCCCCTCCTGCCACACCAACCCCCCTCCCCTCTCACCTGTCTGTCCCACATTGCTCCCAGCACACAACACACACAAAACATTCACCTCCCCCAGGCTGTCCCTGTCCAACCTCACCAAAGGCCCCATGGCCTGACCCACTCCTCACCCCATGACCCACTCTTCATGACCCACTCTTCATCTCCATGACCCACTCCTCATCTCCATGACCCACTCCTCAGCCCCATGACCCACTCCTCATCTCCATGACCCACCCCTCAGCCCTATGACCCACTCCCCAACCCCATGACCCACTCCTCATCTCCATGACCCACCCCTCAGCCCTATGACCCACTCCCCACCCTATGACCCACTCCTCATCTACATGACCCACCCCTCAGCCCTATGACCCACCCCTCAGCCCCATGACCTACACCTCAGTCCCAGCTTTCCACAGCAGCCCTGGCAGCACTGCCATTGCCTTTGCCAGTGCATCCTACAGGCTCCCTGAGCTCCTCGCTGCCTCTGACAGGCCTCAGACAGCACAAGCCTGAAACAGGCTGGCAGCTCTGGTGCCCACAGCAGCCCTGCCATGCTCACAGGCACACATACACACACACACACACACACACACTGCTCCCAGCCCTGCAGCCAGAGGATACTTCCACTCCACGATGCTGATGCACGCCTTCCGCAGGGGGTTTTCCAGGGTTAGGCAGAACAGAGCCCTGGGTGGACGAGGAGCTATTGGTGGTACCGGCTTCTTGGACTTCTCCTTCTGTTGCCTCTTCTTCACGTCACCCTGGGGAGAAGAGGGCTCCATGGTGTTGCTCCCCTAGCTGTCTCTTCCCCTGCTGCCCTGCAGTGGAGCCCCCCTTCCCCAGGTCCCCGCCGGCTGGAGCTCCTCTGGCCCTCTGTCTCCTCCGTGCAGCAGGGGGGTGCTGGGGGAGTGGGGGCTGGAGCCTGCACTCGCATGTACAAACACACAAAGCATGAGTTTAAATTTAGATCCCGGCCTGGCTCTGGGTGCTGTCCCAGCTCCTGAGGCAGCAGAAGGGCCCCTGCAGCTGTTCCCTCTGTACCCAGCACATGGGGACTTGGGCGAGTGCTTGGCGTGCCACTGGCTGGGCTGGGGGTGGGACAGGCTGCCTGGGCTGGGCTCTGCTCCGACACAGCAGCGCCCGTGCCCCAGGTCAGATCTGTCCCCAGGTCCCCACCTGCACCGGGAAGCAGCCGGGCTGCCCGGGGCAATGTGCATTTGCTGAATCACATCGTGCAGGGGGAGATGGAGAAGCCAGCTCTGGCCACTTCCCAAGGAAGTTTCCCCCCCTCACCCCATCAGCCCCTTGCGGTGGTGTGTCTCTTCTTTAATTTGATATTTGTTCAATATCTGTTCCCCCCCATCCCTAATCTCCTCCTCTCCCCAGTTGTTCCCTAACCCCCTCCTCTCCAAGCTGTCAATCCTCCCTTTCCCTACCCCTTTTCCTGGAACCTTCCCTGTCATTCCTCCTAGCTCCCTTCCCTGCTTCCAGAGCATTCCCTGTCTATTTAGTGAGGCTCAACACCCTATTACTTACTTTGTGCTATTCCACTCCCCTGCTTCCCCTGATAGGTTTGTGATATGTTAGTCCTGCCCCAAACTCCTGCCCTGCTATTCCCTTATTGGTTACTGTTCCTACACCCGTCCTCCTGAGTTCTTGTATAAAACCTTTGCCCCCCCTCTCAAGGGGGTCTTGGGGCTCACTGAGTAAAACCATCCTGTTCACCCCCAAGTCCCGTGTCGCCTCCGTCTGTCCCTGCACCACCGACTGGGACAGCGGAGTTTCACAAGGGGAGCGGCCGCCCGTTCTCTTCCCTCGCCGCCCAGCACGCCACGCTCGGGGAACCGCGGCGAGAGGAGCTTACAGCGATGCAACAGCCCCTCCTGTGCAGGATCTCCCCTGCAGCTGGTGCACGCCTCTGCCGGCACCACGGCATACTGGGGCTGTAGGGCCAGCGAGGCTGGTCCGTTCCACTGGCTGGACAGCCCAATCTCAGAGCTCCAGGGAATCATGGTGAGTCCAAAACCTGCTCAGGCTTGCTTTTCTGGAGGCACAGAGGAAACCCTTGGCTGGCACTGGTCATTTGAACAACCACCTGCTCAGCCCTACAGAGGTAAGTCCTGCATGCAGGGTGTGGAGGATGTCCGGGATGCAGGAACCCAACCAGCCTAGTGCTGCCTTGTGAAGGCTGACCTGGAACAGAGACTAGACAGAGCTAAAGAATAAAGTAGGGATTTATTAAGAGGTCTCAAATACATTCACCTTGGGCAGCACAACCCAAAATGGTCCCAAAATGGGTGACTGGTCATGGGGTCTCACACTTTTATATGTTTTGCTCCACTTGCATATTAGAGTTAATTGTCCAGTTAAAGCCCCAGCCCATGCAGTCCCATCCTTCTTGTTTTTCTCTCTTCAGCCCACATGGTTTATGGTCTTGGACCTGAGATCTGGATCAGCTGTCCTTGGGTCCCCAGCTAGAGAAGGAATTGTTTTGTCTCCCCACTCTGTGAAAAGAGCTCACCATCCCCTAATATGAAGCCCAGACCCACACACTAAAGCAGAATAGAATCTGAAAAAGATAAAAGCCAAAACCTGAAGCATCACTAGGCTGGATTGTGTCCTGCCAAGCTCTGCTGGGCTTGGGAAAGCCTGACTGGATGAATGGTATGGAAATTCCTGAGCTGAGCTAAGGAGAGAGGCAGGTTATCAGCACCTTCCTCAGCAGGGGACTGAGGCACCAGATGTGTTTTCATGGGGGTTTTCCTGGGGCTTTCTAGACTGTCAGCAAACGAACTAATGTTCCACAGCAAATGGCATCCCTGTTGTACAGCTGTTACAGCTGTTACAGACTGCCCAGCTGTGCCCTGCTCCACCTCGGGCATCCCAGGGTGCTGCTCCACCCACGGCACTGCGCTGCCTTGCTCGCAGCTTCCTCTCCCTGGCTTTGTGGGGTCATTCTACCAGGGACAGAAATGCTTGCCAGGTGTGCAGCCAGCTGTGCTGGGGGCCAGAAAGGAGTGATGGGGGAGCCCAGGGCAGGGAGAGCAACTCCTGCAGCTGCTCCAGCCAGTTTTGATGTACTTTGGAGGAGGATGCCCTCAGTTGTGAAGGGGTTCATAGAATCATGGAATGGCTTAGGTTGGAAGGGACCTTACAGACGATCTCATCCCAAACCCCCCGCCGTGGCCGAGGGCAGCTTCCAGTAGGGTTAAATCAGCAATCTGCCCCCTTCTACACCACTCTGCTCTGCAAATCAGAGTCAAATCATTTCTGCTGCGGGGTCCAGCTCCGTTTCCTTGTGAGGCAGATCCCTCTTCTCACTCAGCCATCATATCCCCCTAAACCCTAAGCACAAGCCAGGAGCCCTATTCCCGCTGGTGCCGGTGCAGAAGAGCCTGTGCAGGGTCCGCAAGGCCGCGGGGCCCATCTAGCGGGGATGCCCAGGACAAACATCTGCCCGGGACACTGGGAACCCGAGGAGGAGGAGGCCGGGGCTGGGCAGGGCATCCCCGCAGCCCCTCCGGGCTCGCACAGCCCTGAGCCACCCTGGGCCCCGCCGGGAGCTGTCGGCACATGTCGGATTAATCCCTTTTCTGACCCAGAGATGGGGCAGCTGAGAGGCATTTTAGAAACTTTTATCCCATTTTCAGTCTCATGTGAAGGGTGAGACAATGCAGGTGTTATAATTCATGCCGTCACAATCAAAAGCCAACTATTTCCTAATTACAATATAATTATCAGCTATAATGGCCTATCAGATTTGCCACATTATACTGCAAATGCCTTAAAGCAAATCATCTAAAATTACCCCTCCTGGGTCCTACTACAATGCATCTTTCATAGTTCTATTTCTCCAAAGTATCTAGTCTTTTTTGCAAGGAAAACCTTTGAAACTTGTTTCTATTTCCATTTGTCTCTCAACAACGTCTGTCTTACTCCATGGCATTTCTAAGTCAGCATTTCTCATCTCAGGGTTTGCATACAGCTGCACAGTATGTGAGCCTTCTCTCAGGTTTTCTAATTTCTGATTGGCACGGGGCACCAAACCCGACCCGGCACGGCTCCGGCACACCCGGGACAGCGCTGTGCCGACGGGGCCGCTCCCTGCCCGCCCGGCAGCGAGCGGCTCCTTCCTCCTGGTGGAGCCTCCTCACAGCCACTCCTCTTCCTCGCACCCTCCTGGGCCTGCCTGTCCCTCTCCCGCTCCATCAGCGCACGGCCTTGCGAAGGTCCCACAGAGAAGGGCTGTGATGGGGGCCTGACTCCCGCAGGTGCATCTCCTGCCGCCGTGCCGTGCCGAGCCGAACCGAGCTGAGCCGAGCTGAGCCATGCTGAACCGAGCCGAGCTGAGCCATGCCGAGCCGAGCTGAACCGAGCCGAGCTGAGCTGTGCTGAACCGAGCCGAGCTGAACCGAGCCGAGCTGAGCCGTGCCGAGCCGTGCCGAACCGAGCCGAGCTGAGCCGTGCCAAGCCGAGCTGAACCAAGCCGAGCCGAGCTGAACCGAGCCGAGCTGAACCGTGCCGAGCCGAGCTGAACCGAGCCGAGCTGAGCCGTGCTGAACCGAGCCAAGCTGTGCCGTGCCGAACCGAGCTGAACCGAGCCGAGCCGAGCTGAGCCATGCCGAGCCGAGCTGAGCCATGCCGAGCCGAGCTGAACCGAGCCGAGCTGAGCCGTGCCGAACCGAGCCGAGCTGAGCCGTGCCGAGCCGAGCTGAACTGAGCCGAGCTGAGCCGTGCCGAACCGAGCTGAACCGAGCCAAGCCGAGCTGAGTCGTGCCAAGCCGAGCCGTGCCGAGCTGAGCCGTGCCAAGCCAAGCTGAGCCAAGCCGTGCCGAGCCGAGCTGAACCGAGCCAAGCTGAGCCGAGCCGTGCTGAGCCACGCCAAGCTGAGCCATGCTGAGCCGAGCTGAACCGAGCCGAGCTGAACCGAGCCGAGCTGTGCCGAGCCGAGCCGAGCAGTGCCGAGCCGAACTGAGCCGTGCCATGCCGAGCCGAGCCGAGCAGTGCCGATCCGAACCGAGCCGTGCCATGCCGAGCCGAGCCAAACGCTGCCGTAGCCGCTCTCCAGCCCTTCTGCCGCTCGTCCGCCGCCCCTGCCCGGCCCCGCAGCTCCGCCCGCCCTCGGTGCCGGAGCTGCTGCGGGCCCGGGCGGTTCCGTCCCCGCCCGGGACTCGCTCCCGGGAGCGGAGCAGCAGCTCGGGCCGCCTTTGGCTGCGAGGTGCGGGCGGCAGCGAGCGCGGTGCCCGCGGCCGGAGAGGCGCGGGGAGAGCCGCGGGCAGGCAGGGGCGCTGATGCCCTGAGTGCTCAGGGGCCCGGCCGTGTGTGTGCACGGACATCCCCCTGTGGGGATGTGTGTGTGTATTTTTCCACTCAAGGAATGAGGGATGATTAGCCAGAAGGAGCAGGATGAAGCTTTGGTGCTGTTGGTGTTCCCGTCTTCATCACTGTGGCCAGACACGTGTGGGTGTGATGGATGGGTTACGTGATGGGTGTCTCTCACAATTAAAAAGCAAATAATATGTAGATGTTACAAGGAGTTTTACAGCTATGTTTTACAATCCCCCCCTTGCACTGTTATCAGGGGATGGCCTGGGTAGTCGGGACATTTGGGAGGGTCGGCTCGTTACTGTGGCAACATCTGACCTCCGGTCAAGATTTAAGAAGTAAACTCCACCTCTGGACAGTGAAGGAGTCGATGGACAGAACTTTGGGAGTGGTAAAAATCCTTTGTTTCTGGTGCTGTAATATGTTCTCTATTCAGTCTTCTGTTGTATTTTTAATAAGGTTTTAATAAACCTTTTAATTTTTTTGGAACTGAGTATCATTTCTCCCATGTGTCTGTACGTGCACACATGTGTACAGTCATGTGTGCCCACTGGTGTCACTAGTGAATGGCTTGGGCACTTAAAATCTGCAAAAAGCAGATTTTAATACAAATCTGTGAAAGTGCAACTTCAGGGAGTTGAATTATGATGTTCACCCTGTTGCTGACTACATGACTGTCATATGTATAGGAAAAACAGATTGGAATCCATTTAGGATGATTTACATGGAGGGGACTTTACCTTTAGTGAGGGTGCAAAAAGGTCAGGGTACAAAAAGGATAAGGGTGCAAAAGGTTTAGCAGCACACAGTCATGGACTGATTTACCAATTAAACATTCAATTTTTTACATTTTAACAGTGGCTTACAAACAGACTCATGATAGCAGAATCAATTCACACACATTCAGAGATGTGTACATCTGTACTGACCTGTGCAAAGGAACCTGCTAAAAATGCCCCTTAGGTTCAGTGAAATATGTCACATCCCTTAGTGATTCTCAAAGGTGGGGATTGCACTAGGAGGGGTGTCGGGGATGGGGGATTGGTAAGGGAACCAAAGAATGAAAACCAAACGAGCATTGAAGGCAAAGGGACCAACAACCAATAGGAGATTGAATACTAAGTATGGTGTAATTTAAGACCAATGAAGGAGAATTTCTTTGGGGTTTTGTATGTATAAATATGTGACAAGTCTGCTAAAGAGGCATGTGTGATGGAATGAATTGCACTGCACAACCTGGGCACGTGTGGATGAAATCATTTCTATTGCACATCCTGGCCAGGATAAAGTAATGCCTAAATTTTCTTTCCTATCAATTCCAAATTTCCATCCTGGCCATAACCCAGGTTGGGAACAATGGTACCATTCTACTCAAGTTAGAGCTCAGGTAAATTATTTACCAAGGCTAACAGGGGAATCTGTTTCCTTTGTTCTCCATCTTGGTTGGTCACTGAAGACTGCTCCTGGTGGAGCCCTGGCTGCTGAGAATTTGAGATTTTCTGTGCTGCCAGGCACTGACCCCCAAGAGAACTCTGCATTGACCTGAGGCCATGGAGAAGCTTCCAAAATGGAATGACAGAACTGGGATTGTGGGTGTGGAGTTTGAATAGAAGTGTGTAACATCACAGGGTGGAAAACTCAGAATTTAAGATTTTAGAATACAGTAAAATATATAAAGAATTATGGAGGTTTTAGGGTGGTGTCTGGTCCTTCTTCTTCACCTTCTTCTCCATGGGTTTGGGTGGTTTTGTGTAATTGGATTAAAAAGTTCCCATTGCAGGCACAGGTGGTTAGTTAAAATAATTTAGGTGTCATATCTTAATTAGACAGTTTATCCTTAAAAGGCCTGGTAGAGAGAGAGACAGGGCTCCATTTTTAGTTTGTTGGAATGAAGTGCAGTAGAACTCAGGGTTTGTGAGACTGTGACATGGATGAGAACTGATAAACATCTGAGTCCCAAAAAGAAACACCATCTCATACATTTAATCCTGACCCTGGCAGAAAACAAGAAGCAAAGACTCGGCATACTGTTACAGTCAGAATTATTCCCACCTTTACTATGCTCTGGTACACTCAGGGACACTTAACCACCCAACTGGTACAGTCAAGGGGATGTTTAAGAACATATAAATGAAACAACACACACTTTTGAGATAATATTTGTACAGGAGTTAATAGAAAAACTGTTCTTTATTGGAGGCCTCCAGGAGCAGTTATGGAAAAATGTTCACAAAACCCCATCCCCCATGGGATGAGCACAGTTTTATAAGTGTACCAAATCAGCATAATTGCCTAGAATTCCCAATTAGAAGCACAGGTGATGAAGTAATTCCCCCTTCTGGTTCAACCCTGTGATGGATTTTCACTGGCTGAACGCCGACAGCAACAACAAACAGAACCAGAGACTCAGTGACAGCCAGAACCAGAGACCCACTGACCCAGAACCGCTGACACAGAACCACAGGTCCAGTCCCAGACCCACTGAGGCAGTCCTAGCACCAGCCCCAGAGTCCCATTCCCAGTCCCAGTCCCACAGTCCCAGTCCCATTCCCAGTCCCATTCACATTCCCATTCCCAGTCGCAATACCATTTCCATTCCCGTTCCCATTCCCAGTCCCAGTCCCATTCCCAGTCCCATTCCCATTCCCAGTCCCAGTCACAGTCACAGTCACAGTCCCATTCCCATTCCAAATCCCATTCCCATTCCTATTCCAAATCCCATTCCCATTCCCATTCCCATTCCCAATCCCATTCCCAATTCCACTCCCATTCCCATTCCCATTCCCATTCCCACTCCCATTCCCATTCCCATTCCCATTCCCACTCCCATTCCCATTCCCATTCCCATTCCCATTCCCATTCCCATTCCCATTCCCATTCCCATTCCCAGCTCGGGCCCTTTCCCCTCCGCTGCAGTTCCGGCCGTGGCCGCCAGGGGCGCTGGCGGCTCCTGGCCGGGCGGGGCGGGAGCGGTGATTCCGCCGCGCCTGCAGGGGGCGCTGTGCCGCGAGCTCGGCCGCGGCTCCCGCAGGGGGAGAGGGAGAAGGGAATGCCTCACCAATTCCTCACCAATTCCTCACCAATTCCTCACAAATTCCTCACCAATTCCTCACAAACACAGCCCTGGGGCAGGGCAGGGGGATGGAGAAGTGAATTCCTCAGACAAAGCCCTGGAGCAGAGCAGGGGGATGGAGAAGGGAATTCCTCACAAACTCCTCACACACAGCCCTGGGGCAGGGCAGGGGGATGGAGAAGGGAATTCCTCACAAACTCCTCACAAACTCCTCACACTCAGCCCTGGGGCAGGGCAGGGGGATGGAGAAGGGAATTCCTCACAAACTCCTCACAAACTCCTCACACTCAGCCCTGGGGCAGGGCAGGGGGATGGAGAAGGGAATTCCTCACAAACTCCTCACACTCAGCCCTGGGGCAGGGCAGGGGGATGGAGAAGGGAATTCCTCACAAACTCCTCACAAACTCCTCACACTCAGCCCTGGGGCAGGGGGATGGAGAAGGGAATTCCTCACAAACTCCTCACAAACTCCTCACACTCAGCCCTGGGGCAGGGCTCGGTGCCCTCCGCATGGCAGAGGGGCTCTGGCCGGAGCTCGGAGCAGCGGGGCAGCGGCACACCCGGCGTGGTGAACAAAATGTGGCAGAAACCCCGAGCCACAGCAGAGCTGCAGGGTGCCCCGGCAGGCACGGGCTGCTGGGTTAAAGGTTGTGAAAAACCCAGAGCAAGGGCAGAAAACAGCGGGGCTGGGCAGCGGCAGGCAGGCTTCGCCAGCAGCTGCCGCACGAAGCCGGGAGATGCTCGCTCTGGGAAGGGAGATGGGGTTGTGGTCCCCTTCCCAGTGAGGCTGGGTGTTGGAAAGGTCCCAGTTCTTGCAAGCAGAATCTCACCCACAGTAAGGAGAGGCAGTGCAGGACAAAATCTGCACAGTGGCAGCAAATCCTCTGCGCAGCAACATTCCAGCACCAAAACTCCACCTGTCTCCACTGTGATCCCAAGAGAGAGCACGAGAGAGCTGAGCTTCACCCCAATCCCCCAGCCAAAATCCTGCAGCATCTCTGCCCTTCTCAAGGGAAACCCCCCAGCTGAGAGACTGTAGCAAACTACACCCCTTCCCTGGCCACTGTGTCCATATCTTTTGTCTCTCTTGAATATCTGTGTCTCGGTTTGAGAGTTACCCCAGGACAATCCATGCTCCCATCTCTTAGGCAACAAATGGGAGAAAAATTCCATGAGAGAAAGAAAATTAAAAGGAAAAATCCTAACCTCCGACACTGGGGAAAAGGGGAAGAGGGACTTCTGGCAAGTTTACTTTCAGCTTTTTTTCTTAAGATGCATCCATCTAAACAAGCGTGCCCTTAATGGTTGGTTTACACATTCACACAAGACATGAGTTTAAGCATCCCTTTATTGCATAAGCACCAAAGAAGTCATTGCTCCCCTAGCAGCAGCAGAAAGCACATGAAGAAATAAACGTGGTTTTTCAGTGTTACCATCTTTCATTCATGCACTGTTTCTGAATCCAGCTTTCATTTGGCAAAAGGACTTGTAAACTAAACAGCAAAACTTCTCCCTTCCCTAATAGCCTTTCCAACCCATCGTTTCCTCACAGAAATGCTGCCTGCACTCTAGGCTGTGTTTGACTGACTTCCTCAAGGAAAGATAAGAAACGCTGTATTCCCTCAGGCCAGGTGCCCATATGTTTCAGTGCCCTATCCCTCATACCAGCCGGGAGCAGATGCTCAGATAAATTTAAGGAGTAATGTCACATCTCAGCATAGTTTTCTCTCTGTGTCAGTGATCTGTCTTAATCAGTGACTGTCTTAGTCATAAGGCAACATAATTCTGCATGTCTTATGCAGTATTCATTAAACTTTTGTATTTCCTCACTACAAACACTCCAATAAGAATAGGCAAAAAATTAAAGGGGAAGGAAGAGAGGAGGAAGGGAGGGGTGAAGAAGAACAGAGAAAGATACAAAAGGAGAGAGAAGTCCTTAATGTTGCTAAGCCCTGGTAGGGCAACCAAATCTTGTGTCAGGATTATGCAAGTAAATCAAGGCTGAAACTCCACCAGCAATGGCTTGTTGCTACACCAGTTTTTATTAAGCTGTGAGCTGAAAGTTCTCTGTTTGCATTGCAGCAGTGTGAAGGCCTCCAGAGTTAGCACTAGACAGTGCCCACTCTATCTTATTGGCTTATACTGCTTTTAATTCCCCACACCCATGCATTTCCCTGGCCTCTCCAAACGCTGTCATTCTCCACCTCTGGTGATCCTGCGGAAACAATCGACACCCGTGGAGCGATTTAGCAGCCCCTGACAAAGGAACTCAGGTCTTTGCCCCGGCAATGGTTTTTCCAGCCATACCTGAAAAAGCAAATACATTGTGTAACTTGAGGAGTTCGATTATGATTGAATTGGTTATGAAAACAGACTTGGTTAATCTTTGAGAGTCTTGGGTGAAGACTCTCAAAGATCTCTCTGAAAGATACAAATAAATGAAAATTATTATGCTCTCAATCTAAGCGAGCTGGGGGAAGGGAAAGAGAACAAAAGAGGAGAGCTCTGGGAGAGGAGGGCAGTTTAGGGAATTAGAGCAGGTGCTGCAAGACAGGATTCCTATCTTCTCCTTTCCCAGAGCTCTCCTTCTTTGGAGAGAAGAACCAAATCCACCAAATCCAGCTTCCCATCCACTGATCCCCCTGCCTCCCTCAGTCAACAGCAATGTCATTGATCTCCTCTGCCCACCCTTCCCCAGTGTCCACTGCAAATATCCTTACCAGGGACTGAGGCCATGAGCCTCACGGGCAATCTTCTTGGCACACCGAATATCATCCCCAAGATTATCATCTTGCAATTCTGTAGAGAAAGGAGAAAAGATCAGTGTGGAGGAAAACGGGGCAGAGGAAGAGCAGGGACAGACTGGCAGAAGGAAAGGTGTCTATCAGGAAGGGTAGGTGGGACACTGAGAAGATGGGTGGAAGAAGGACAGATAGAAATGCCCAGAGCAGCTGCTAGGCGGGTGTCATGGACAGAGCAGGTGCTTTCATGGAATGAACAAAGACAGGTTCTTTGTTCTGTCCTGCCACTTACTTGAGCAGCTGATTTTGCAGGCATTCTTGGATCCAGAGGTCTTGCCATCGTTGCACCAGTACTTGCTGTTGATCTGGAAGATGCCATAGTCCCTGCTTGAACCATTGTCATGGTACGCTTTCGTGTTATAATCACTCTCATGTTTCACCAGGCACATCCCTGCAGGAGGAAGAGAGATCCCAGAGGAGGGCATGAAGGTATGCTGAGGGTAAGTAAGAGGAAAGGTATGACACTATTCAGGATGAATGGAGTGGGGAGAAGTAATTAAACTGGAGATATCATAACCTTGAGAACAGGATGGGTAAATTCTTGGAAGGACAAACTTTAGATGAGTATTTGTTATGTGAACTATAGAAGGGAGCAAGGAAGGGGATGAGGAAAAGATGAAGTCAAAGAAATGGAGGGACAGAATAGTACTGCTGGAAGATCAAAAAGAAGTTGAGATGGACAGAGGTGGTACAGGCAGAGGGGTGCAGTGGCAGCTCATTATACTCACAGTCAGCAACAGTTGTGCCCTCAAAGCCCTGAAAGCCATTCTGACGTAGAATCTTCACCATCTCACATCTGGGAATTTTTTTTCCCTGGGTGCCTGGCAGAGCCAGACCAAGGAAAACAAGAAAGCCAAGGAAGAGCATTGACTTTCTCATCTTGCACTCCACAGCTAGATGTGCCAAAGCAGTTTGAGCTGCCTGTCTGCCAGGACTGCCAGCAGTGCCAGCCTTTTATTCCTGCTCCCAGGGGGAGGATCAGCTGGTTAAGCAAGCATATCTGGGAAGTCTGGGCAGTCTTTACAGTAACAAGCCAATAAGGAAGTGGGCCAAACTCCAAAACAAATTCCTGGAAGGTGCCAGTACCTATTTCCCTGGTCCTTCAAGGCTGGGGTATATGTCTTCCCCAGACAACCCAGCAGTCCTCAGCTGGATATAATCCCAAATGTCATGGATCAAAAGCTGTTGTTCCCTTGTGTGAGTGTCATGGTTTAACCCCAGCAGTCTGATAGGTCACTCAATCTCTCTCACCCTAGCGGGATGGGAAAGGTAAAAGTTAGAAAACTTGTGGGTTGAGATACAGGCAGATTAATGGGGAAAGAAAAAGCCAGACATGCAAGAAAAGGCGAAATAGAGAGGTAACACACTCCTTCCCATCGGCAGGAAGATGTTCACCCTCCTCCAGGAAACCAGGCTCCAGCACATTAACAGTAGTTCAGGAAAACAAACACCATCACTCCAAATGTCCCCCTCCTTGCTTTTTCTTCCTTCAGGTTTATACTTCAAGCAGGACACTATGTATGATCTGGGATATGCCGTGGTCAGTGGGGGTCAGATGTCTTGACTGCATTCCCCATCATGTTCTAGGAATAATATTCCCTAATTTAGTACTCCCATTAAAAAGTCTACAAGCTGCTCCCCTCACCTTCTCCGATCCCACATTGAGATAAATGGCAATCAGTTAAGAATCAACCATGGAAAATGTCCTTGAATAGAACCTCCTGTGAAGGAGGTGAAGAAGGAGTAGCCAGCTTTGTGTTCTTAATTCATCTTCCTACTATCCCTTGTAAAACATTTCTGAAAAATAAACTCCATACAGTAGAAAGAAACCTGATTTTTTATGTTTTTGTTTGCATGGACTGTTTCTTACAAGCCATGGCTGATCACTGGACATTAACTTCGTTAGTCACTACCTCAAGATGGCTGCCTTTGACATCAGTTTTCTTTCTGCTACTGCATGCATCAAAATGTGCAAGAAAATAAGGATAAGAAAAGAATCTTGAAATGAGGCAATGGTTATCAAAGACATAATGCTAAGAAGATATGGCACAGCTCAGTAGCAGGAGTCTCTCATAGTGGCGTGTCTGATGCTGAAATAGCAAAAAGTGACTGTGCTGGGTGTGGCTGAGGGAATTTCCCTCCCAGTGGCTGGCATGGGGCTGTATTTTGGATTTGTGCTGAATGTAGGGACGATAATGGAGATGTTTTTGTTATTGCTGAGTTTCACCCTTGCTCAAGAATGACACAAGAACAGATGAGAGACTGAATTGCAAGAGGAGAAAAAAAAAGCTTTAATACAAAGGATTCTCTGGCTTATATCGACAAATACGATACATTCTATTTGATTGGCTAGCTAATCAAAACACTTTTCTCACACACCACCTTGAGAAGAACAGAAAAACAAGGTGGAAAAACACCACCTGCAGATTGGTTCTACTAACAAGTGACCACATTCCTACAACTCCCTACAAATTCTCCCAAGCCACTGTGAGAAACCATTGCCATTTCTCTCTCCCTGGCCAGGCTGGCATCCCCAGCTGAGCAGTGGTCACACAGAGCCAAGGCCTTTTCTGCTTTTCATACTGCCTGGCTGGCAAGGGGGTTGGGAGGAGACACAGCTGGGACAGATGACCCAAAGTGACCAGAGGCACGTTCCACACCACACGACTTCATGCTCAGTACATGAAGTGGGGGGCAGAAGGAGGGAGGGGAAGGAGTCACTGTTATGTGGCCTGGAACCCTGCTCTCTGTGGGATGGCTGAACACCTGCCTGCCCTGGGAAACAGGGAGTGAATTCCTGGGTTTGCTTTGTTTGCACACGTGGCTTTTGCTTTCC
This sequence comes from Lonchura striata, assembly GCF_050655825.1. NCBI lineage: Eukaryota > Metazoa > Chordata > Aves > Passeriformes > Estrildidae > Lonchura > Lonchura striata. The sequence continues at coordinate 8,308,480 of NC_140728.1, read as the reverse complement.
ATATTAAACTGTCTTTATCTCAATCCACAAATTTTCCAGCTTTTACCCTTCTGATTCTCTCTCTGTTCCTTCTGGGAAGGGAGCGAGGCAGCGGCTGTGTGGGGCTTGGTGGCTAAACCAGGACATTGGCTGGCAAAGTCAGGATGCAGGAATTCTATTCCCTCTATATGTTTTCAGGCTTCTGAGACCCTGAAAGTGTCCTCTATGGTTTATTTCCTCCTCTAGCTGCAAAGCAAGCTCTATCCTTTCATGCTAACAATGCTGCCATACAATTTGAAGAAGGAAGGATTGAGTGCTAACAGAGTATCTGGGAGGGGATTGTGGATGAGGTGTTGAATAGAAGAGCTTCTTTTTTCTTCTCTAGCAGTCAGAGAGGCCATTGGCAGGAGAAATAATTTCACTGGTTTCTTTATGTATTTTTGTATCAACTGCCATCGCACCTAAGTTGGAGGAAATTGTGCAAAGGCTTCACCTTTGCCGTGAATTCTAGGGAAAAAAGGAGTCCATGCTTCTACAACCCTCTAGCTCAGTGAGATGTTATGGGGGTCCTCTTGTTGGAAATTTTAACTTATAATTATATAAGTTATTATATAATTATTAAGTTATTATATTATTTATACACTTTATATAATAATATATATCATATAATAATATAGAATATAATAATACAGAATATTAGAATACTATATTGTAATATCATAATATATTATAATATAATCTATAATTTTTATAAACATATATAATTTAATAATTATATTATTATTAAGTTATTATATAACTTATAATTTTCTAAGTTTACAATTTTTTTATAACTTTAGTCAGGGGTTTTGTTTGCCTTTGCCCAGATGGAAAGGAATTTAAGTTTCTTGTCAAAAGATTGTTTTACCACTCCAGGCCTGATGAGCTTAACATCTCTGCAGGCTGGGGGTAGCACAAAAGATACACAAAAGGTAACAACCATCAACGACCATAAACAACCATCAACTCCAAACATAACACCTGATCTGGGAAAAGATAGATAAGATATAGATAAGAATGAGGATCTAATTAGCATCAGAGTCCAAGAGATCTGTAACCATTAAGAAACCAAATATTATGGACTGTGTAACCTGGAACCAATGAGCTTTGAATCAATGTATCTCTATGGGTTTTGACTGTATAAAGTTTGTGGAAAATCTGGTAAAATTCCCATATCATGGATTTTCCCTGCATAACCCGGGCTGTGTGGATGAAATTATTTCTGTTGCACATCCTTGGCCAGAACAACATCCTGTCCAGAATGAAGTAATGCATTGATTCCCTAACACTAAAAATGTTGTTGGAGACTTTTTGGTTTTCCCACAGTTTCAGTGATGACTGTGGTTTATTCTAGGCAAGTTTTTATTATTTCTGGGAAAGGGATCTCCTTTATTAAGGCACTTCTAGAATGTGTTGCCTAGAGACAGTTTGTTTAGTGTGAAATTTCAGTGCTTGGCTTTACACTTGAGTAAATGGGTCTGAAATGATTGACAGGTATTATAAAATTTGAAAATAACTGTGAAATATGTATTTGTTATTTTATTTACCCTTGCATAGTCCATAACTTGTTTCCAAGACCAACTTTGTTTAAAAGGTTGGACTTTTTAAACAAAGTTTTGCACAACTTTGTGACTTGAGATTCAGCTGTCAGATAAGAATTAAACTCGTAATCTTCAAGGAAATTAAAAAAAAAAAGAGCCTCACATCCACAACAGTAGCTTTCCTGTATTATTTGAAGGAACAGTGGGAAATGTAACACCTGTAGATTTTAGTTGCAGCACAGTTCACTGCTCAGCTGTTCACTGCTCATTCTGTGCCATAGCTTAAAGTTGGCTTCCTTACTAGTTGCTGGTATTTCCATATAAGATTGCTTTACTTGTCTGATTCATAAGGAAGGTGACAGTGACACTTGCAAGAGCTTTTGCTGCCAGGGGATTCCCCAGCAACTCAGACTTGAAGCTCAACTGAGTAAAGCAAGCTACTTCCATACACTGGTCATGTGAAAGAATATTTTTCCCGAGTTGATTTTTTTTTTTTTTTTTTTTTTTTTTTATGGGAGTACTAAAAATGTTATTACCACAGTTAAAAGTTCTTCCTTTTTTAAATTTGAAACTCTGGGTTAAGGGGAAGAATGAAGATAATGCCATAAATAAAATTGTTACCAGATGATAAATGGCCTACACCTGGTGAGCTGACACAAAGCTTGTTCCAGAATGACTGGCCTATGGAAACTGCACAATGACTGTTGTGTAAGAAGAACTGGAAATTCACCAACCTCAGTGTCCTGCCAACTCAGCCAGGTCACCTGGAACCTTGGGGTCCACAACTGTGGGAATGCAGAGCTTCCCTCTGGCTGCCCTGGGACCCTGGCAGGGGTCAGGAACCCCCCTGGACAGAGCCCCCAGAGACACTGGCTGTGATCTCTGCCCATGGAAAAGAGTTTTCAATCTTACAGCATGAATTACAAGCTCTGAGTGTTTGATATAAATCATAATTAAGTGTGGCACGGGTGCAAAAGTAAAATTTTAGGATTCTAGATGAGGGGTTCAAAGGGGACAAGATGGAGGAAATTGGGTGTGCCTTGTCCTTGTTCTCCTTCTTCATGCCCTCCATGTCTCACTGTGGTGTTGGCATTTTTCTGTTGGTTCAGGCTGGGGACACACTGTCCAACGTAGGTGACAGATATTGGCACGTTATTGTCAATCCAGCCCAGGGAGTTTCTGGTATTGAATGTTTGTCACATCCCACTGAGGGCAGAGCCCCACACGCTGCCCTGCAGGACAGAGCTGGGCAGGGCAGCAGAACATGTGAGAGATAAACAGAATAAACAACCTGGAAACCAGCACAGACCAATGATGGCTTCTGCTTTGGCAGGGGGCTGACAGACAAAGACTTTCTACAATCTCGGAATCATCAATACCTCAGTTTCCAACACACAACCACCAAGGACCACCAGAGACAACCCCAGAATAGAAGAATGAATGTGTAAAGGATTTTGGGGAAATCATATGTATGTATAAAAAATATATGTCTAAAAATCATATGTATAATCATATGTATCATATGATTATCATATGAATGTTTAGTCTGGGACAATCAATGAATATGCATAAAAAATACAGAATATAAACAGAAACTTTCCTGTACTCAGCATGCACGGCTTTGGGAGGAGCTATCCCCCATGCATCTGACTGAATAAAGAATGATGCTTTTTAATGCTACGTTGCTGTTAAGAAGACTTTATTTTTTTTAGCTGAATTTTTGCTAACAAAATAATTAAATTATTGTCTTAAGTGACAGTAAAGCAGCACAAGGTTGCTACAAAGGGGTTTGCAGAGAATTCCAAGCTAGAAGTCATATGCCATAAGTCTGATGAAGAACAGCTGAGGGAGCTGGGGCCAGGCTGGAGAATCCCTGAGGGAGCTGGGACAGGGCTCAGCCTGGAGCAAAGGAGGCTCAGGGGGGACCTTGTGGCTCTGCACAGCTCCTGACAGGAGGGGACAGCCGGGGGGTCGGGCTCTGCTCCAGGGAACAGGGACAGGAGGAGAGGGAACGGCCTCAGGCTGGGCCAGGGGATGGTCAGGTTGGACATCAGGAGGTATTTCTTCACTGAAAGGGTGGTAAGGAGCAGCCCAGGGAGGTGGTAGAGTCCCCATCCTTTGCTTCCTTATTTACTGCTTACAGTTCTACTGGTCAAACAAAGGTTGAAGTACAATTCCCAGGGCCTATGGCTTTATTTGTTTTAGTCAACAGTGCTAGGCTCTGGCACAAATTAGTCTCTCACTACACATCCATGGTCAAGGAGTAGATGTTTCCATGCATTCTGCCATTGTCTTAAACCCTGGACTTGTGGCTTCCACTCTGCTTCTGGGATAGGACACATATAGCACTGTGTCAGGGGTTTACAAGAGATGGGATGGAAACAACTGGTCATAGAATCATGGAGCCATGGAACCATGGAACCCCTGACATGGAAGGGACATCTACACTTCTTCTGTCCTGCCTACCCCTCCCAAAGAGCCTGTAACTACCCAGAAGTAACTGGTGAGGAACCTTTGGGTAATGAACCTTCTCCTTCTGAGTGAAGAACTTTCTGGGTGAAGAAGCAGAACCCAGAATGTGGTCAGGTACAGGAGCAGATTCCCCAGAGAGTTGGCTATTGCACCAAGTCAGCTGTCAGACATGTGGTGTGCTTGTTGGGGTGGTCCTGTTCAGGGCCAGGAGTTGGACTTGATGATCCTTGTGGGTCCCCTCTAACTCAGCAGATTCTGATTCACCCAGAAGGTATTTTTCACCCAGAAAAATGGTTCTTCACTCAGAGGGTGTTTGGGCACTGGAACAGGCTTCCCAGAGAATGGGTCACGACACTGAGCCAGCTGTCAGACACATGGTGTGGTTGTTGGGGCTGTCCTGTGCAGGGACAGGAGTTGGACTTGATGAACCTTGTGGATCCCTTTCAACAGAGGGGTTTCTGTAATTCCTAATATCTTACCTAAAATTCACCTGACACAGTCCCACATGCATCTTCTAAAATCAACATTGGGTTGCCACATCATTCTCCCCATTTCCCTTCTCCCCCCTGCCCTTTCTTCTTCTTTTGTGTTTTCTTCTTTATTTGTCTTGGCCCTGGGTTGAGGCTTTCTGGTTTTCCATCTTTCCATGAACCTTCACTCAGTAAATGCAGGCATACCACGGGTTTCCCCAGTTGCTCTTCACACGAAGTTTGACATGTGAAAAGGCTCTGGGGAGCAGCATTGTCTGGGAAGAGGGAAAAGGAGGGTATTAAAATCAACAGAGAAATCAACATGTCTTACCCTGCCAACCTTGTTTCTGCTCCCAAGCTCCCAAAAGAAGCTGGGAGAAGCAATAGGGATCTGAAGCTCCCTGCTGGTACTAGGGCTGCTGGAGAGGCTGGGGGCAAGGGAAGGCACTTGGCATCTTCTGCAGGCTGGCCCAGCTGGGGTTGCTCCTCCTTTCCCTCTGTCCCTTGCTCTGTGATGACACGGGCTGAGGATGTGCTTCTGTGCATGGGGCTGGTGTGTCACGCCACTGGTGTGTCACCCACTGGTGTGTCACGCCACTGGTGTGTCACCCACTGGTGTGTCAGTCACTCACTGGTGTGTCACCCCACTGAGCCCCTGCCATGCGCTCTGCCTGCCTTCCTCCTGGCAGACAGAGAGCAATGGGAGAGAAGGGGAGCTCTGTGCAGGGGTGACACTGTCCAGCTTGTCAGCAGGACACAGAGTGGAACAGCAGTGATGCCTGATGGCTTTTGCCACCACTTGTCCCAGTTTCTCCATGGCACAAGGTCTGTTTGCTGTTTGGGTGGTGTGGCTGCTTGTGCATCTGGCTTTTCTTAAGCATTGGCTGCAGCCAGGGGTCTCTCAGGAGCTGTGTTGCCATGGGCCTGACCCTGTCCTTCAGCCACCACAACCACATGCTACTCTGCCCTCCAAGCCCCACCAGGCCTCTTTCAGCAGCGATCCAGGACCCTCTGCCCAGGGAGGAAACATTTGCACCTTCCCAACCACGGACTTGCAAGAAAACCTGTTTTGCTCCGTGCCCCCTGGCCCCCACATGTTGAGCATACCTTCAGAGGGAAAGTCTGCGTGGGTTTTTTTTCCACATTGTAGATAAACACCCCCAGGAGAGTTTCCTCTTCTCTCTCTGCATCCACTCCCTTGGAAGCAAAGCACAAGGAGAGCAAGTCGGGCTCATCCCAGCAAAGAGGGAAAGTACAGGCTGGACCAGCCCTTGTATGTACCCAGCCTCTCCCAGGGCTCTGGCATTGGCTAGGGTAGAGCTCAGTCTCTGCCTTGTGTTTTGGCCAAGAACCCTTAGGTGCTTGGCCAGAAGGAATCTTGAGAAGAATGGACATCTTGAGCACAGCAGTGCTCAGCAGAGTGCAGGACACAGAGCTCAGGGGATGCACAAAAAGCAAGCAAGACCTTGCCCTGAGCTCCCACCTGGGCCAGACCCCCAGCAGAAGTGCCCAGCAGACTTACAAAGATAGCAATGTCTTTGGGGGCACTGATGATGGTCCAACTTGGAGAGGCATCTTCGGAGATGTGCTGCACTGTGATGGCAGTCAGGTAGACTCGTGCTGGCAAGTTGATGACGACCTGGCCCTGATGCCCTTTGAAAGCCCAGCAGTTTCCTGGGAAAACATTTGGCTGCAAAAGAATGCAAGAGCAGTGATGTGTGGGTCAACACAACTACCCATGTAGCTTGAAGCATTGGGGCTGACATGTCTGTGGGCTCTATTTCAGCCTGAAAATAAGGGGCATGTGAGGAAATCCCAGCAGTTTCCTGGGAAAACATTTGGCTGCAAAAGAATGCAAGAGCAGTGATGTGTGGGTCAACACAACTACCCATGTAGCTTGAAGCATTGGGGCTGACATGTCTGTGGGCTCTATTTCAGCCTGAAAATAAGGGGCATGTGAGGAAATGGACAGAAGGACTTCCCTGCCTGCCAAAGTGGGTTCAGCATGGTAGAACAGAGAATACTGGTTACAAAACCATCTTACGCAGGGACAAGCAGAAACACCTCTGCCCAGGGACTCTGTAGGGCATCACTCCTCCCACCTCCCACCCTGGAAAGCAGTTCTTGGGGTTGATAGTGGAGACAGGGTCACCAGGTAGAAAGAAATCCTTTCACCCAGCTGTGGCCAAAGATTGTGGGTGGACTGCAGCAGTACAGCTCAGTTTGGCTCCACTCCCCTCCGGAGAGGAACCACTGCTTCTCAGCAAGCCCAGCCCGTGTTCCAGCTCTGGTTTCAGGAATCCAATCTACTGTGGGCTTCATCAGTAGCACTGGGCTGAGGGGAGAGCCCTCAAGAATGGTTCCCAAATTCACAGGAGAGAAGATTGGTGATTTCTGCTCAGATACCTGCAGAATAGTATCAGGAGGGCTGGCAGTCCAGAAGAAGCATAAAATCCTGCAGATAAAACTGTCTTTGCAGTCATAGGTCTGGGAAGTTCTTTGTGTGTCAATGGTGGCTCCGGCAAGGAAGAGAGGGCAAATGGCTGCAAGCAGCTAGAGACTGGCAGGGCTTGGTGCTCAGACATCATTTCTGGTGCCACTGGGCAGCTCCATGTCCTGTCTGCATCACCCTGCCCTGGGGGACAATGACAGCAGCCACATGCCTGGTGACTGCCTCTCCCACAGGGCTAAGAGAGCTGGGAGGAAGCAAAGCACAAGCCAGCCATTCTTTCTCCAGGTGCAGTGGGGAGGAAGAGACCCCCTCCATCCACACAGGAACATTGTCCTTTCTGTGCCATGCCCCCAGGAACGTGTGTGGAGGCAACCCCAGTTGTCCTTGTGGAATCTGTGGGCAGGACACAGACAAGCACAGGGCAAAGAGACCGGGCTGCTCGTGTCCTTACCAGAGCTCTTCAGGGCCCAGTCCATCTTGACACAGGGTTCCAAAGCCATCTGGCTCAATTCCTGGGAAAGCCACAAGCAAACAGGAAAGGACCACGTCAGTGGACAGCACAGCATGCCACCAGCACCCACAGAGGCAGAGCTCAGTGTCAGCCATGCATGGCCAGCCATGCCCACAGAGCTGGCAAACTCTGCTGATGACAGCAGCCATGAGGAACAGGGTCTGTGGCCACAACGTTCTGACCCCACCAGCAATACCAAGGAGAGCTTTCTTAGGGATTCTGCCCAGCCAAGCGTCTTTCCCCAAAATGGCATGGTCACCTTCAAGCTACTGATCTCCACCCTCAGCTGAGTGACCTCTTCCAGCAGATTCTGCAACTTTTGGGTTTCAATCAAAGTGTGTGAATTCCTGGAGGAACAGAAAAGCAGATCTTGTCAAAGCAGCCCATTCCTTCTGTGAAGCACCTGAGCCCAGTGCTTTCCCTGCTTTGCCAGTGCTTCTTTCCAGCCCAAGCTGAGCAAAAGGCCAAGGCAGGACAGAAGGACAGGAGCCGTTGCCGTTTGGAAACTGAGCACAGGTAGCACAAGGTCAGCTGACACTTCTGCACAGACACAGTTCCAGTTCAGGAAATCTCTCTTACCAGAAGGTTTTCAGTTCTGCCGGAAATACATTTTGCAGCTTCTGAAAGAGAAAAATCTCAATTAGAACATCTACTGCCAGAGCCACCATGGCTTCCCAGGGCAGGCAAAACAATCTGCTTCTTCTTTGGATCATGCTGTGTAGAAGCAGAAGAGCCTCAGATTTATCCAGCCAGCATCAGCAGCACTCCCTTGCAGGAGGGGCCTGTCCCACACGAGTCACTAACCTCCACGAGTCCCTTTGTCCATGGTGACCATTCTGACAGGGCAGTCCTGCAGAAAGCACCTGCAGTTCACATCTCCAGGCAGTCACTGGAGTGGGGTTTGCAGGGTTGTCTGCTCCCTGCTGCCTTGGGGGTCAGGCAGCAGGTTAGCTGAGGGGCTGGAACGTGGGGTGCAGAGAGAGGATGTGCCTCTGACTGAGGGCCATCAGCCCAGGCTTCGGGGACATGGCAGCATGGCCTGCAGTTGTGCTCGCTGCCCCAGTTCTGCTCCCTGTTTCACTTTAGTCAGCAGCAGGACCAGGCTGTAGGGGCTGGGAGAGGAACCTGCCCACCCCTGGCCTTGCACCTCCCCTCCCCTCAGGGCATCCCCAGTTCAGCTTTGGAAATAACCTAGGCCCTTCTCTCTCAGCCTTGCAGCAAGCCGTTCAGTCGAGCGGCCAGAGCAGTAGCAAAGCCGTGAGACTACCTGGGAGTCTTTGGGTGGTCCACAAGCCAGTCAGGGGCACCCTCAGGGAGCACTTGGGCCACAGGAGTTTACACACATAATGGCCCCGAAGAAAAGCTGGTATCCAGCACAGCCAGGCTGTCACTCTCAGCTGTTTGCTTGTGAAAACTCACCAAGAGTCACTGAGAGCAACACGATGAAGACTTTAAAGCTCTTCTTCAGCTGCACCATCTTTTCCCTGAAAGATAGAGAGTCCTGGGGCTGTCAATTACCAAGACTTAGGCAAATCCCTTCACAGCAAGGAAGCACAGGAGCTTTGCCTGACTTTGGTCCCAGAGCTCTCCCACATGTGCACAGTCCCTTGCCAGAGGTGGGGAAAACCCTTCCCCTGCAGATGCTTGGCTCTCCCCTGAGTGCTTGGCTATGCAGCAGTTTGTCCTTCTGCAGCCAAAGCTGGAGGCTCAGGCTCTGGTGTGCCAGTGACTGTGGATATTCTCAGTTCAGTCAGAGAGAAAATTGAGGGTTTCTAACCAGGCAGGAGCTTGGGAAACAGTTGGGAAAGAATGTAAATAATTCTTTATCTCTCTTGTTGGTCACATTGTTTATAGATAAGTTCTGCCACTGAACGTCATTCACTGCACACCAATGGGATGAGATGTTTTTACTCTGGGACCAATGGAACTGGTCTGGATGATGCTCTCTATAAGAGTGATATATTTGAAATAAATCAGAGTTTTACTCTCTCGCCTTCTGAACTGGAGTTCTTTCATACCGTCCTGCCTCAACAGCATCAAGTGACACTGCCAAGAGGCTTTGGGAGAGACTGCCTGAGACTGGCCACAGCACAAGCAGTGCTCAAGCTTCATCGTCCAAGTGAGAGCCCTGGGCTGCTGATTAGGGAACACCCTCTGCTCTCCCCTCTGCTTGCACTGGCCCTCAGACATTCCCATCCTGTCCACAGTAGAAACCTGTAGTGTGCACTCTGTGAGGATGGTATGGGCTCAGAAAATTTCAAAGGCATCTGCCACATAAGCCTGAAGAACATCTCTTGGAAAAGAAACCAGAGCAAAGTTATGCCTGTCTCTTGAGTCTCTTCTCTTCCTCAGCTGGGACCCATCCCCACAGAAAGGGGACTTCACACATCATGGGGCTGGTCTTCAGAAAACCTTTCAGCTTCCCCATGCAGCTCCAACCCCACTGACAACCACATCCATCCTCCTGTTCCAACCTGACACCCTGGGCAGGAGCAGCCCACTTCATACCAGCTCATTGGGCACTTGCTGAGCTCCACAGTCACCTCTGCCAGTGGTTTGGAAGACTCCAATGGTTTGTCTGGTGAGCCTTTCTCCTCCCCTTCCCTCTGCGCTCAGCTCTGCCTCCTCAGCTGCAGCAGGACATGATGTCTGCCCAGTGACAGCCACACAGCCACCCTGGGTTCTGTCCCCATGGCACAGGGCTGTGCAGGCAGCTGCTCTGACCTCACAGCCGTGGGGGCTCTGCTTTCACAATTGGGGTACCCAGGGCGATAGGCACGTGGCAACTGTGCATCTGTACATCCCCATTTTGGTTTGCAAAAGGCCCTGCTGGGAGGTCTGCCTTAAGGTTAGATGGTCCATCCCACCACCTGACTAGTAAGTTATCTACAAGCAAGCAAAGGATGCTTGCAGAGGCCAAGAATCAATCACAGATTCATCCTGCAATTGCAGGAGGGTTTGGATTGTGTGATGGATGAGTAATGCGATGAGTGACTCTCACAATTAATAGGCAATTATGTATATATGTTAAGTTTTATAGATTTATAGTTATGTTTTAACCCCCTTGTGTTGTTATCAGGGGTGGCCTGGGTTTGGGACATTTGGGAGGGTGGGATTGTTACTGTGGCAACAGCTGACCTCCAATCAGGATGTCAGGAAGTGATCTCCACCACTGGACAGTGAAGAAGGAGTCAATGGACAGAACTTTGGGAGGGGCTAAAGGGTTAAAAGGCGAAACCTCCATTGTGTGGCTGAGCACATGGTGGGAAAGATCTTCTGCTCCTGGTGCTGTAATATTTTCTCTATTCAGTCTTCTGTTGTATTGTTGATAAGGTTTTAATAAACCTTTTAAATGTTTTTGGATGTGAGTATCATTTGTCACAGATTGGAAGGTTGCTACAGGGCTACACATGTCTGAACTCTGGAAATTATTACAATTCAGCCTCAGCAGCATCAGCGTCAGCAGGCACTTGTTCCCTGAGGCCACGAGCTGGGCCCTATTCACCTTAGAGTAATGGAACCACACACCCTGGAACATGTGAAGCCCAGTTTCTTACAACTGTGTGTGAAAGACAGACTTTTGTTGCCCAGTGACTAACTCGGAGGTGATTTTCTGGTTAGAACAACCATACCTTTCCTATCAGTTTCTGTTATCTATAGAAGTTTATTGCTGTTGCCTTTGCTGGACAGAAGTATTAACCTGAGCTTGCTTCCTCTACCCAGTTGTTCCCATTATGCTCCAAGACTGTGGGAAATTTGTTACTAACTTCTGTCAAACTGTGCATAGTGCTGAAATAATTACCAGACTGGATGCACAAATGGTGCCATTGCATTCATCTTGTTTGCCGCAACAACAAAATATCCTTAACTTCTCCTTTCTTCTCCTTTTCCTCTTCCCAGCTTACCCTCAGATGCATTGAGTGCTTTTTCCCTTACGGTTTATAGTCTGGGCAATACCACCCTGCTCAGACCCGCGTTGCATGCAAAATCCCCTTTGTTCTCCAAGAAAAGGGAACCACAAAGACATGGCCTCTGTTGCCTCCCTTTCCTTTCAAGTCACTGTAATCTGCTCTAGAAGGGATTGTGGTGATGGAGGGCAAAGCCCCTGGTACCCTCAGCACTGATGGGTCCCATGGTGCTGCTGTAAGGAAAGCCAAAATTGCCCGATGGACAAGCAAAGGAGATGTGCAGGAGGCTGCAAGAAAGGAGCTCCCTTCACTCAGCTTCAGGCCTCCTACTGATACACCCGTGGTGAGAGGGTCAGGCTTTGCCAAACACAACCACAGCAGCTGGAACAGACCCAGCTGGCATTTCTGATGGGCCATCCAACAAAACATGCTCATGTATGCACCACGGTTCTCACATAACTGAAGAAAGGACCAAAAAGCCAGGTGTGAACCCAAGTCCTTTGCCTAAAGCCAATAAGAGCTGTAATATCTGCTTAGTAACTCCAGCTGCTGCTTGGAAACCTGGAAACCAGTGTGGCAGGACATCCCCCAGCACAGGAGAGCTGGTCTGGTCTGTCCAGCAGCTGGTGCCATAGCTCTGGGCATTGTCCTCCCATCACAGGAGCTGGTGAGAGAACCAGGCTGGCCTGTCTGACTGCTGAGCTGTCCCTGGCTGGTGAGTTGTCTCTCTCTCTCTCTCTCTCTCTCTCTGGCACCGGGGGTGGAACTCCCAGTGGACAATTCTCAGGGTCTGTGGTGTCAAGGTGACCTCAAGGCTGTAAAAGTCTTTCTCGCAGCCCATGCAGCCAAAGAAGGAGTCGGAATGCATAGGGTCAGCTTCCCAAGGTTGTTTCTTTTCCTTATCTAGAACATTCTTCCTCTGACCTGCTGAGCTCTGTCCAGCAGGTTGGCCATGGCATTCTGTCTGCCCTCAGGGCAGTGTTTACATTTTGTACCAAAAACTACATGTACTATATTTACAATAATGTGCCAATGTCTATCATTTATGTTGGACAGTGTGTCTTTGCCTTAAACCAATAGAAAAGTGTCACCATCACAGCAAGACATGGATGACAAGAAGAAGGAGAAATAGGTCAGGGCACACTCAAATTCCTCCATCTTGTCCCTTGAATCCCATTCTTAAAAGCCCCAAAATTCTACTTTTTCACCCTGTGTTAACTATCACACTACTCAAACCCTTGTGGTTTGTAATTCCTCATACAGAGTTGGCAGTATTTTCCATGAGCTAAAATCGAAGCCAGAGATATTTTTGACTTCATGCCAAGGTCTCTGAGCCCCCTGCCAGGGTCTGGGGACAGCCAGGGCAGCCAGAGGGATGTGCTGGGTTCCAACAGACAATGAACAACTGGCCTTGAGAACAAGATGTGCAGATATAAGCTGGAATTTCTGACTGACAGACACTTCACTTTACAAACTATAAAAGCTGCACAAACTTTAATGGAGGCAGAAGTCTCCTACATGCACCTTGGAAATGTGAAGGATTTCTCTCCAGAGTTTGATGCAAATTCCGGAGGTATTTTCCCAGGAACTGAGTTGAAAGGACCTTATGTTTGTTCCATCATCAATTCCATGCTAAGTTACATTGACTCCTAATCTAACTATTTCTTCACTAGCTGTAATATAGGTACCTTTTTATCTACTAGCAGTTGGTTTTGTTTCATCCTGTGTAGTAAGCAAACTGTTTAAAGTCCGAAGTCTGTTAATCTTGTGTCTATTCAATAAATAATTCATTTTGTAATAGACGTAATTCACCATTCTTAAGAACTTGCAAGTGAGAGACATTTGGGGTGCAAGCCACCTCAAACAGAGCTGCTGCCAGAAATCTGAGTCAAAGGCAGGACTTGTCTAAGCTCTCATCTCCATTTGTCACAACCAGTCATGTGCTGACACTGAATTTTGTAATTAGAAGAAAACTCTCCTGTCTATTAAAAAAAAATCATAACCAGTGACAGAGAGAGATGGTAACTGAGGCCCCAAGACAAAATATTTATTTTACAAATATTGCTGAGGTGCCTCTTATGGATACACTTGACCCCATCAGCTGTACTTTGGATCAGACCAGATATGGAGCAACGGGTCCCACGCCCTGTGATGGATTTGTGAGCTGGAATGCTCCTGGCTTAGGTACAAGGAAGTGAAGGTGCCTTGTAAAAATATTTTTAATGTGGTTTCAAAGCCCAGAAGTGGAAAATAACGAAGGTACAGAAGAAGATAACAGAGCAAAAACAAAGACATCTATCTTCTCTAAACTATTGACTAGAAGCCAACTACTTCACTCTAATAAATATTACCACTGGGGTAAGGCAAATTTGAGCTGCCCCTGAGTGGCAGCTGGACTGCATACCAGTGACTCTCCCCTTGAACTGGAGCACCACTCATGGTTTCAGATCCCTTGCCTGAAAATAAGAGGTCCTTCCATGCCCAAGGCAGAGAGATTTCTTAGTTGCAACAGATCCTCAGTAAGTGACTGATGGCATGTTGAATTAATAAAAAAAATCTATTTAGCTGTTCAGTATTAACTACTATTGATTTTATAGAGATAATTCCATTAAATATAAACCATTGTCATAATCTGAGGCTAAGATTAGACCTAGCTGAATCCAGGCTTTGTGTGGAGGTTAGAAAGCATGGGGGTCCATTCTGAACCCCATTGCAACAGTCCTCCTCACCCTCTGAAACTTCCTTAGGGAGCTGGGCTCTTGTGCTTCCCTTTCCTCTTCTCCCTCCTCAGCTTTGGCCAGCTGAAGAACATAAACTAGAACTCCAGAACAGTTTGGGATGAAGAAACCCGGGAGACTGTGGGATTAAGCCTTTTTCTGACCCAGAGATGGGGCAACTGAGAGGCATTTTAGAAACTTTTATTCAATTTTCAATCTCATGTGAAGGGTGAGACAATACAGATGTTATAATTCACGCCATCACAATTGGAAACCAACTCTTCCCTAATTGCAAAACATTATAAGCATTTTGTGGCCTATCAGCTTTTGCTGCACCATGCTGTAAATGCTTTAAAGCAAATAATCTAAAATTACCCCTCCTGGGTCCTACTGCAATGCATCTTTTGTAGTTCTGTTTCTCCAAAGTATCCAGTTCTTATTTGCAAGGCTGTCCTTTGAAACTTGTTTAATTTCTCTCTCAACAATGTCTGTCCTATTCCATGTGAGCCTTCTTTCAGGCTTTGAGAATTCTCTACAAATCCATTTCCCACAGGAGACCGTCCTGTTCCACCCCTGCCATGGGCAGGGACACCTTCCACTGTCCAGGCTGCTCCAAGCTCTGTCCAACCTGGTCTTGGACTCTTCCAGGGATCCAGGGGCAGCCACAGCTGCTCTGGGCACCCTGTGCCAGGGCCTGCCACCCTCACAGGGAGGAATTTCATGCCAATATCCAATTTAGATCTACCATCTTTCAGCTTGAAGCTGCTCCCCCTTATCCACTCTATCCTTGTCCAAAGTCCAGCTCTCTTGCTGGCTTCCTTCTCCTAAAAGTTTTCTTGGTCATCTCATCTTCCTGCCTTCCAGGTAAGTAGATCATCTTAACAGGGTAAACATGGCACTGGTAAGCAAATATTTAAACTGTCATTTTAAAGATAAGAATTAAGAGGGAGGGGGGAAATGACAGCTAAATGGAAAGTAAAACTTTAATTTAGTGCTTAAACAACTTGCGTCCTTATGCTGTACCTGCAGCAGAGGGCTGACACTTCTATACCAGGTCACGATAAATCCAAATATCCTTCTGCTAATCTTTGAAATTAAGAGATAACTTTATCTGAAGGAAAACAAAATCTATATATGCAAACATTGTCATATGTTTATAGGGCCCTCTCAGCACAAAGTTTCCCTTATGGCACCAAGAATTTACTGGTATGGAAAATTACACATTTTAAGTGCCTTTTAAAGTAATTTACATTAATTTACAGAAGTAAGAAAACAGTCAAGAATTTGACTTGCAGAATGGGATATGATTCATGACTTTCTCAGCAGCTTTTACTCTGGCTGAAGTTTACTCCTATTTGGGAACGACATCCTTGTATTTGGCTGGTCAGACACACAGTTGGCTGGCTTGGTCAGCCTTGCAGATTTTCAGTCAGAGGAGAGAAGGAACTAAGGAAGAATTAAGCAGAAGAAGGCCAGCAGTGTAGGTTCCAGCTGACTTTCACCTCAGTGCAGAATTAAGCTTCTACAAAAAAAATCAAATCAAAACAAAACAAAGTAATTTAAAATAAATTTTTAAAAAATTAAAAATTGAAATTGCATGTCTACCACGATATTGGCTATTCTAGGAAATGTCATTCTTCCACCCTCTCCTTCACCAAAAAGCTCTTTGGTCCAGATGGTTTTCTGGTTTTCTCCTGCTGCAGAAACAGGAAATCTTTGGAATCTTGCACAGTTGCATAGGAAAGCAGCTGCCCCTCCACCCTGCAGCTGTGGGGGGAGATGCTGCAATGCCACGTTCACCTGTACCTGCAACTGTCCCTGCTCACACCCCGAGAGATCACAGCTGAGCCATGTCAGGAGAAGAATTTTCCAGTAAGGTTTCTCCTCCATGTCATAATTATACAGCATGAATACCTGAATAAAGGATCATATTGCACTGCTCCCTCAGAGCCAGGAGGGATTTGCCACTGCTGGAATTTTCATACCACACAACAGGCAAAATGAGAAGCCCTTTTATTGCTTTTTATTCTTTCACACCTGTTCCATGAAACCTTTTTTTCCACTCCAGCTCAGCATCTCTTTAAGTGGAAAAGTCCTGTCTGCCACACACTTGTCATAAACTAGGAAGGATATGATTTGAGTTTCAAATACATCTGTATTTATTAAATTATACACTTTTAAATGCAAAAAAAAAGAAAAGAAAAAAAGTGTTAGTGAAGAAAATTATTCTCTATCTTGACTGCTAGGTTCTTGACCTGCCTTTGTTTAATGTCTCTGTATTTCTAGGTCTTGATTGCAACAGCTCTACTAATTGTGGATATCAGTGAGAGATTATCTGACTTTCACCAGCTCAGGTGCTCCACCTACACTTAGCCATAGTCAAAGATCTGGTTTGCTTTTTTTTTTTTTTTAATGTTTAAAAGGTTAGAATACACCACTCCAAGCTATAATGGGCAAAAGAACACATTTTAAGTGAAATTAAACCATGCTTCTCTCAATTTAAATAGAAAAAGTGAGCTCCGCTGGTACATTCTTCCACAAGAATGGTAGCACCTGCAACTTCACAGACATCCATAAAATATTTTTGTAAACATCAAATTACTAAACATAGTACAACACCCTATGCAATCAATCAACATTTTCATTTCTTACTACAAAATTTACATCTCATAAACCTGAACTAATAATCAATCAAATCTGGATCCCAGGTTGTGGTCCCAGGGAATGGGCACTGCCCCGAGGCTGCCAGGGCTCCAGGAGTGTTTGGACAGCGCTCTCAGGGGTGCCCAGGGTGGGGTTGTTGGGGTGTCTGTGCAGGGCTAGAGGTTGGACTGGATGATCCCTGTGGGCCCCTTCCAGCTCAGGAGATTCCATGATTTTATGATTTCCTCCTCAAGCTATCAGCTGGCACTTGCTACCTAGCAGGAATAAAAACAATTCCACTTACGAGAAGCACAGCAGTGTGTGAATCTCTGTGAAGTCCTGTATTCACAGGAACAGCTGTAGGCAATAACAATCTGCAGGGCTGGCTGCCCTAGGGACATGCTGTGTTTGCTGCACAGGGCTGATGGTGAAATCTGCAAACTGAGCACTGCAACACCTCTCTTGCCCCTGGCCCCTTCCCCTCAGTTTGGTGTGTGGTTTGAAAGCAAAACCAGTGAGAGCCTCCAAGTCAGAAATACATTTCATTGGGAAAAGGGAGAAGAAACAGAATACATGCAATAATACAAAAGGAAAGCAGTGTCAGAATACAACTTGACACCCCTTTGACCAGCATGTTGGTAGCTGTCCAAACTGGAGTGGCTCCTCCTGGAGTGGCAGATGTGGTTCTGTCAGAGCAGTGATCCTGTAGAAGGGTCGAGTCTTCCTCTGAAGGTCCAATGGAAAAAACCAGCTGTTTCAATTGGGATCCAGTGAAAAGGCTGAGTCTGGTGTTCCAAACCCAGATTATATCCAGGTAGGAATGCTTGGCTCCTCCCTCTGGGCAGAGCCTCTCCCAGTGGATATTACAGCTCTTATCAGTGAAATGCAATGGCCCATTATCAGCAGATGTCTCCCCTGAGAGAGGATTGGTTGTGGAAGAGATAAGGAAAACTGCTCCCTTAATAGAAGACAACTGCTACACAGATGGTTATAGAAAACATCTTGCTTCTCAATCTGGGACAGTGTGACAGCTCATTTCACCAGAAAAGGTGAACCACAAAAGTAGCCTCACACAGGGAAAGGCAGAGGAGAGGACAGGGGTAGAGGTGAAAAGCAAACACACAGACCAGCAGCTCTGCCTTCAGTCCTGAGAGCTGCAGCCCACTTGAAAACCGCATTTCCAGCCTTCAGAGTGAAAAGCACAGAACCAACAGCAATGAATCATAGAATCAGACTGGTTTGGGTTGGAAGGCACCACAAACACCCCCTTCCATGGGCACAGTCCCAGTCGTTAGGGATGAGCAATGAGGCGGTCGCTCTCACAGTGAGGGTGAACATTCTGTGTGTGTTAAGGAAGTTTTGGAGATGCAGAGCTGTGTTACTGTAATGTATCCTCCCCTCACTGTTATCATGGGATGGTCTCGGCACTCGGGAATTTGGGAGGGTTGGCTCCTTACTGTGGCAACACCTGAGCTCCAACTGAAATGGAGATTTTTGGAGTTCACTTAAGTTAACAAAATGAATTAAGCATTTATATTTTAGCTTGTAGAATTATGTGTTGAATTTTAACCTTTTACTTAAGAAACCTTTGCCACGTTACAAAGGGCATAGGAAAATGCAAATTTCTGACTTGCGTAAAGAACAATACCAGAGGAGACCAGGAGAAGCAAATTACCCAGATAAAGAAGCTCCTCTGTCTCCAAGCCTATCAAGACTGACAGACATATTCAGATAAGCACCAAAGGACTGAAAGTGCACGTGCAAAGAGGGAAAGTTCAAAAGTTCAACCATGAGGAAGACCACGATCTTCAGCCTCAAGAGACCACAGAGGGATCCCCATGCAACCACCACCATGCAACCACCAACATATGCCCAGAAGGGTGTGGACCTATTTAGCATGAGAGGTGAGGGCAGGCAGGGCCAGGGGTTGAATATGCATAGAAAAGTTGTGTAATGTACTGCATATGAAACACCTTTGGGAATAAAGGTGTGGGTCAGACTGAGGCTCAGGGCACAAGTTTTTGGAGAGATATCTCACTTGTGCCAGGCGCTGACAATACATACCCACTTCATAACTACCCCAGGTTGTGGAGTCTATTTATTTATTCCGTTTATTACTTCACAATCGAGGTGTGAGAAAGTGATCTGCACCCCGGGCAGCAAGGAAGGAGTCACGGACAGGACTCCAGGAGGGGCTGGAGAAAAGGGGAGCATCCATCTTGAAGATGAGCACATGGCTGGTAGTCACGGGGTCTCCCAATGCTGTAATTTTTCCTTATGCAGTCCTTTTGTTGTACTTTTTTGTTAAAGTTTAATAAACCTTTAACATTTTAAAAGTGAGGGTCATTTCTCACACACTGTTCCAGGGTGCTCCAAGCCGTGTCCAAGCCACCCTGTGACACTTCCAGGGATGGGGCAGCCACAGCTCTGGGCAATCTGTGCCAGAGCCTCTCCACTCTCATGGGGAAGAATTCCTTCCCAATATCTGAGCTAACCCTGCCCTCTCTCAGTGGGAAGTCACTCTCTCCTTGTCCTGTCACTCCAAGCCTCTGCCCAAAGCCCCTCCACAATTTTCTTTTTCTTGTAAGCCCCTTCAGACACTCGAAGGGCCTCTAAGGTGTCTCCAGAGCTTTCTCTTCTCCAGGCTGACCAGCCCCATCTCTCAGTCTGTCTCCAGAGCACAGGGGTTCCAGCCCTGTGATCATTCCAACAGATCAACATCTTCCCGTGCTGGGGGCCCCAGAGCTGGACAGAGAACCCCGGGTGGGAAGAATGCAATCCATACTGAAGCAGGGAGTAGAGCTCTCCAAGTAGTCAAAGTTACAAAGTTCTGTTTATTGGAAGTGTCGAACACAGGAGAAGTTGCCTCCCAAAGACGTGGAAAATCACAAAGCCCTGGCCCCCTAATTGTAGGAAATGGATTTGTAGAAAATTGTCAAAACCTGATAGAAGGCTCACATAGTGTGAGCCTCAAGTCTGTATGTAAACCTCGAGATAAGAAATGCTGACTTAGAAATGCCATGGAATAGGACAGACGTTGTTGAGAGAGAAATGGAAATAGAAACGCATTTCAAAGGATGGCCTTACAAATAAGACAAAACACTGCAGAGAAATAGAACTATGAAAGAGGCATTGTAGTAGAACCCACAAGGGGTAATCTTAGATGATTGGCTTTAAGGCATTTGCAGAATGGTGTGGCAAAACCTGATAGGCCAAGAAAGGCTTATAATGAGCTGTAATTAGGAAATAGTTGGCTTCTGATTGTGATGGTGTGAATTATAACTCCTGCATTGTCTCACTCTTCACATGAGACTGACAATAAAATAAAATTTTTTAAAACATCTCTCAGTTGCCCCATCTCTGGGTCAGAAAAGGGGTTAATCCAAGATGTATTTACCCAAAAAAGTCTTACAAATTCATCTAATTCCCAGAACACCTATACATATTCATTACCTAGTCCCGCCTACTCCCACTTCATATTAAAATGTATTTAAATTAGTTCAAAGTTCCTTCACACACAGTTCCTCAAATGGTAGGTGGGTTTTGAAATGGGGAGTGGTCTTCTTAAGATGAAGGCAAATATGTTTTCCTCGATTTGGCCTTTTCACTTTTGTTTGTGTCAGGCTTTCTGACCCTGGGCTGCATCCAAACTCCCCCACTTGGTCTTAGCTGGTTCCAGGACACAGGTGCAAGCCACGGTTTCTTCATTTTCACAATAGCTCCAAATTTTTATCCTGCTTCTTCAAACACAATAAGACAAGTAAGTTATTTATATCTTAGCCTTAACTACTCCATCTGCTAATAATTAACTATTCCCCATTACTTCTATTCTTCTTGATATACTTTTAATAATTATAAATCGTTCCTATCCTCCTAACTAAATCTAGCTAAACTTTTAACTCTTTTAGTTTCTTTAAACCCTTGATTTAATACCGGCATCACTGAGTTTCAGTCTGTATTTATTAAATAAATAAGTGTATTAATTAAAGCATCACTGCTTAGGGTAATTTTGGGTTCTGCAGAGGGGTTTGACAAACCCAGGCTGCCCCACCTGCAAGGTCAGGCAGCAGGAAGCTTTTCCTTGGTTTCCAACAAGAGCAGTGCCAATCTGCTGGGGTGTTAATGGCATTTCTCCTCTGCAAAGCCAAGAAGCAAACATTAACCACACCCCCCAAAGGAGGGAGCAAACTGAGGGAGGACAGCCCACCCGCCCCTTGCAGAGTTTCAGCACTTAAGATCACCAGGGGGCAAGGAAAAGTAAATTTAAACAGTGGCCAGAGGCAGTTTTATAAAATGCATCTAGGGGCCTGAGCCAAACCTCAGGAAGACTTTCAGTATTGATATTCTTGACTATTAGACCAAAGCCCAAACTTAAGTGATAGATTCTTTTTGCCAGATTGTGAGAATATCACTTAAATGGGATACACAGGAATGAGAAAACACCCAAGAAAGGGAGGATGTTGCTGTTCTCCTCCAGCCAGCCTTAAGGTGGCTCCAAAGTTACTTAAAAATAACAAAATCCTTATCCTGGAATGTAAAGACACCACCGTGGTTCTCACACAGAGCAGGGGAGATGGCCCAGCAGGATTCGTGCTGTCATTCCAGGTCAAAGAGAGGGGCAGGATGCGTTTGTGGGGCTGGTTTGATGTATCCCTTCTGCCATTTGACAGCCTGGGAAAGGATGAGGTGGCACCTGAAGGTAAAACAGGTGCTGAACATCACTGTGACTCCTGAGTTGCTTTCATCACTAAATTAAAAAGAAAAAATTGCTTTCTCCATTGTGGAGGGAATAGAATCTCACAGGTGGATTCCAGCCACACCTCAGGAGGGCAGCTGGCAGGTGCTTGACTTTAAATGTCAATGTGCTTAAATCCTGCCAATGAGCTGTTAAAAGTCGTGTGAATCTGAGATCTAACAAATAAAGAAAATCTCCAGGAAACGCTGCACTTCCTTTTTCAGTCCTGAAGGGCACCACATTCATGTTTCGCTTTAGGGCACTGTGGACGGGCTTGGCAGCTGCTCTGCAGGGCAAACGATTGAGCTAACAGAAGAAAAAAATTGATGAAATATGAGTTTATCCAGAGCAAGGAAGAAAGCAAGGCTTTTAGCATGGAAACCAATAAAATAGACACATAGGGGATATTTGCAGTTAGAGAATACCTGCCTTAATAATTTGTTGTAAACTCTTGCCAATTAATTGTTGATATTAATCGCTTTGTACCAATAAAATACAATAAGCTATTGCTTTGCTCAATGAATTTAATGAGCTGTTTTGATATAACTAATGACTTAAGATCAAGCTTTGCTAAGAAGTATAAAACTTGAGAACAACTTATAATGAAGAAGAAGCCATTGCTGTCACTGCAGGAGTGTGTGTCTGTCGTGTGTCCGTCTCTGCAGCGACAGACCCACACCCTGGAGCTTCTCAGACTCCAGGTGGGAATTCGGAACATTGTCCTGCCCCAAGAGGCTGCCAGAGCCATGGACAGCAGCTCCAGTGGATGGCTGTACCCATCCACCCAGCCAGCTCTGCCCCTGGACCACAGCAGCCAGGACTCCTCAGGAAACAACCATTCACTCACAGACCTCAGTTCTGAAAAAAAATAGCCCATTCTGTTATAGATACATATTGTAATATTGGCTTTTTGCAGATATTAAAATGGGTTTTATATGTGTGGCGCTAAAGTAAATTTGTTGTAAAGGTATGGTTTTTATTTCTGTCGTTAATAAAGCTTAGTGTATTAATGTCGTTAATAAAGCTTAGTATTTCACAGTGTAGTGAAATAGCTGATATAAGTGCGCTTGTGTTAAAATGCCTGCTTGGATGTGTGAAAAATGCGTTATTTTATGATTGGCTCTTCGCAAATATTAAATTGAATACCATATGTATTATGGAGGGTTATTTTGTAATACTGTATTGATCCTTTTTAAGTAGTGTGTAAAATATAGTTTTAGGTTAAAATAGAAATTATGCGATGTAAGGTATTTTTTTACTATCTCAAAAAAGAGATGAGATAATCAAGAAACTCTTCACACAGAGATAACAGCAACACAAAACCTGAAGAGTTACAGCCTCCTTATTGGAAAATAGAAACATTCTTCCACCTTCTCTCTGTTTTATGAAACCACCAGGATTAAGGGGAAGAAGTTGACAAAAATGAGAAAAAAATCTTAATTTGCAAGGAATTTATGCATCATGGATGAGATATATGAATATGCAACAGGCTATTGCTTTTAAGGGTTATTCCTTTGTTGAGAAGGCATTTTTTTGGCAGTTTAGTGTCCAAAAACATCCGGACATCCGTAATTCTTTGCTTTTATTGTCTCATAGTGTCCTAATCCTCATTGTCCAAATTTTTATTACTCTAATTTTATTACTATTTTTGACAACTATTTTATTACTAATAAACTTCTAAGATTTTAAAACCAAGTGATTGGTGTTTTTCACAGATAGGAATGAACATGGGGTGAGGACACCTGTACAGATCTGCCAACTATCGGCATTCACTGCCTGAAGGCAGTATGGACCAAGGCCCAAAACTGAAGATAATGATAAAAAAGGACTAAAACCACAACCAAGGAATCTTCTTGCTCTAAAAAGGTGGATCCAAGGAGGAGCCATGCTAATCCATTCTTGGAGTACGTATCCTTCCTTGCCTTGCCATTCCTACCCAGCCTTGAATTCCCATGTAATTTCCGATCATCGCTTCCTTTACTTTTCTTACCCCTCAATGTCCTTTTCTTTCCCTTCCTTCCCTTGATTGCCTTGCATTGACTTGCTCACTCATCCTCCTCCTTGACTTCCCCACCCCATTTTTCCAGTTCTGGCCTTGTTGTCTGCTCCTCACATTTCCTTGCCATAGTCCCAGGGATCCAGGAGAAGATTACACAGGAGCCACGAGAGGTCAAGGCGATCCAGACCCGTCTGTGCCAGCAGCTTTTGCTTTCTTCTGGGAGCAACAGCACGATGGATGAGCTTCCCTGTCCCAGACTGAAAGGCAAGATATATTCTATTTGCCATCTGTATGGCGGTTATCTTCTGTTAATTGTGCAGTTTTCTTTATCTCTTCCACAACCAGTCCTCCCTCCGGGGAGACATCACCTGTAATGGGCTACTGAATGTCACTGCACTGATAAAAGTTGCAGCATCCCATTGTGAGATGCTCCACCCAGAGGGAGGAGCTAAGCATTCCTAACTGGATATAATCTGGGTTTTTGGGACACCAGACTCAGGCTTTTCCATTGGATTTCCAGGAGGACTGCAGCCACTCCAATTTGGACAGCTACCAACACCCTGACCAAAAAGGGCATCAGGTTGTATTCTGACTCTGTCAGTGGGTTTTCTTTTGTATTATTGCATGTATTTTGCTTTCTTTTTTCTCTTTTCCTAATAAATTGTATTTCTGACCTAGAGTCTCTCACTGGTTTTATATTCAAACCAGAACACTCCCTTGCCTTGCATTCCCTTGCATGTCCATGCTCCACCCTTCACTTGTTTTCCTTGCTGACGTGTGGCAAGATATTTCTGCCTGGCTGGACTCACCTTCCTACACTCACCCTTCCTACAGCTCCTGAACCTCCCCTCACCCAACATTCCTCTCGCTTTCCCCTCCCTGGGCTTCTCTTCCCTTCTTCTCCCTTGCCTTGCCTAGAATTGTCTAAATTTTGACTGTTTTGCATAGCCTGATGGAAGGCAGGGCAGGGCAGGAAAAGCAAAGAAAAGCAAGGAAATTGAAGCCAGGGCAGGCCAAGGGAGACCCAGGCAAGGATGGGCTGGGCAAAGCCAGGCAATGGTGCTGAAGGCAAGGCAAGGCCAAAGGACTCAGAGTGCTTGAAAATATTTCACACTGGTGGTGCTCCCCAACTTTCAGCTGGTAAGTTCCTGAGTGAGGACAGCAGTGGTTTTGTATGGGAAGGAAAGCACAGAACCCAGTGTTTCAGTGTCTTAGGTTGGAAATGGGCTGTGCATTCTGTCACCATCTGTCAGAGCTGGGGCAGTTCTCTGCTGTTCTTTGGGCACTTTTCTTTATCTCTCCCACAACCAATCCTCCCTCCACGAGATCTCTGCTGTTCATGGGCCATTAATTATTAATTATCTTCTGTCCATGGCCAGTGAGTGTCCCTGCATGGCTGAGAAAATTCCATCATCCATGGGGAGATGCTGCGCCCAGGGGAGGAGCCAAGCATTCCTACCTGGATCCAATCTGACCTGGGAACAGCACAGCAGCCTTTGCCCCCTGCATTCCCAAAGGAGCAGCTTTCTTCCCCCTGCATTCCCAGAGGAGCAGCTTCCTTCCCCACTGCATTCCCAGAGGAGCCCAGGCCCATCTCCCCCAGCCCTGGAGCTCCAGAGGAAAACTCCCCCCTTGTGCAGGATCCTGCTCCAGCAGAAGCACAGCTGGCACTGCAGGAGGGCTGAGCCCCCCTGGGATGGGGCTGAGCCACCTCCCTGACCCACAGGGGCTCAGGGCATGTTCTGACTCTGGCACTGGTTTGTTTTCTTTTTTTGTACTATTGCATTTGTATTTTTAATATTCCTATTAAAGAACTGTTATTCCTACTCCCATATCTTTGCCTGAGAGCTCCTTAATTTGAAAATTATAATAATTCAGAGCGAGGGATTTACATTTTCCATTTCAGGGGAGGCTTCTGCCTTCCTTAGCAGACACCTGGCTTTTCAAACCAGGACATTCAGATAAGAAGTTGCCTAGTGGAAGTAAAAGGTGTTATCAGCTTTCCATCCCTGTTTGTTTGGTAGGGAAGCATCCTAGCAGCTTGCACAGAGATGGAGTTGGTGTCTGTATATGAGGTGGCCTGCTGAAAGATTCAATTTGGCATGTCATTTCCACATCTCAGAGGCGGGGGTTTTCTTAAATTTTTGGCAATACCTGGCTTTTGGGCAATCCTCATTCTTGCCATGCATCTGATACAGTGCCCAGGGAAAGGTACTGTAACAGTGTGAGAGCGTTCTGGCATCTCTGAAAGGGATCAATTCACAGGAGTTTTCTCTTTTGGAGGAGGCAATCCCATTTCTTTTGAGGTGGACTCATAGCTCCATTCTTTGGCAAAGAAAACAATTTTGGATCCCCACATTGGATGGTCTTGATGATATTGATTGCTTTTCCTAGTACACAGTTGTATTGGTTAGAGCTGCTGAACTGTTACAGCGAGAATTCAAAAGCCAAAACTATTGAGCTTTTTGTCCTGCTGCCTTTAGTGTCTGAGCAGTCAGGGGTGGTGCTCATTTTGGATCCTGTGGGACAGAAGGATTATGAGGGTAGAGCTGAGGAGGCAGGTGCAGCTAGCAGGGGGAGCGGTGCAGTTGAAACCATAGGCAGCAAGATCTTGCTCAGGTGGCACTTTGTGAGCTAGGTTTGTGACAAATGCTTTCAAGTTTGTAGCATCACTCTGCAAGAATGAAAAAATCTATGAGCAGAAACGAGTTTGTGTTGCAGTGCAAGGAAAGGATCTGCACTTGGAAGGGGAAGATCAGCGAAATAATTTTGCTCTGGCAGAGCGAATTTGAGAGCAGGGAGGTTTGCATCTTGGCTCTGCCCTCGGGGTGTGTCCGAGCTGGGCTGGGCTGGTTTCCTTCTCTGGCCAGGCGGCAGCGGCATCGTGTGGTTGTGGTTATAAAGAGAATTTTAGAGATGCTGGGGCAGTGCCAGGGGAAAGGGAAGCGCTTCCCTGCCCGTTCCTGCCGGGGCACAGCTCCCGGCCCTGGGCACTGCAGGAGGTGATGAGCACAGGCTGGGAGGAAAATAAATGGTCCCGTTGTTGGCTGTGCCCTTTATGCTGCCAAGGAAAGGGAATTCCAGCACAGCCTCTTTTTCCAGAACCTCCTCTGAGGAACCAGCAGGATGTTCTCGGCTCTGTATCTGTGGGAGTTCAGGGTGCACAGAGCTGGCACAGTTGGTAAGGTGCAAGGGGAAAGTGAATATTTGCTTTTCTCCCTAAGACTTTCACTGTGTGAGCTGCTGCACGTGGCGAGTTTCGAAGCTGGGCACTGCCAGAGTGAAGGAATGTGATTGTACATTTAGTCTGGAAAGAAAGCTCCAGTTTGCACCGTGTTGTTGACATCCTTCAAAAGTGAACGAGAAACCTGTGGGAAATTAATCTGTAGAAAAATCTTGAAGTCTGATAAAAGGTTTACATAGTATGTATTTGTGTGTAAACTTTGAGATAACAAATATTGATTTAGAAATGCTATAGAATGAGATAGATATTATTGAAATAGAGATAGAACTAGAAGTAAGTTTTAAAAGATAGTCATACAAAAGAATAGATATTTTAGAAAAATAGAATCATAAAAGATATCTTGTAGCAAAATTTGTGAAGAGTAATTTTAAACTATTGATTTTAAAACAGTTATAGTACAGTGTAGTAAAAGTTATAAGAAATGCTTATAATATATTATAATTAAGAAATAGTTTTTGATCGTAGTGGTATAAATTATAATATTATAATATTATAATCCAACAACTGAAATAAAGAGCATAACACCAATGTGAGTCACACAGTTTAAGACTGCAGAGGAAAAGTGATGCCCAGCACCATCTCCATTTTTCTAGGAACTCTTTTTTAAGCAGTGGATCTTGAAGGTCTCTATGCAAGGCTGAAAGGAGAGGATTCAACACGCAGCTTAGAAGAAACTTCAGCTTCCTTTTGAAACCCCTAATTCCCACCTCAGACAAGGGAGAATACAAATTACCACGCCAGGAATGAAGCAGCTGCAGGATTACCCCATGTTCTCCTCACAGCTTTTCAACTGCACAAAACAGCATCAGTCCATCTTTCTCAGCTATTTGTGCAGTCACATTAGAGCCCAGGGACAGATTTGCAATTGTAAATTTGGTCTTGTAGAGCCTTGTTGGAAAAAGTGCGGTGTGGATCGTGCTAAATTCAGAATTTCAAATGAAGTATAAGGCCACAGAAATTTTAATTACGTTTGGCCTGTCCCAAAACAGAATTGGGAAAAGACAAAAAGAAAGTGTCTTGAATCAGAAAGGAAACCAAAGGAAATATGAAATTAAATCAGATATCATACTTGTGCTTTATTACTTTGTTGTTTGCTTTAAGTAAGGCGAGCCTGCCCGTGAGTCAACCAAAAACCAATGTTTGGGTGACCTTGGCCAATGCATCCAAGGCTTGGATACCATTTGTTTGACTTATTCAAGTCCAGAAGAGCCATTCTCAACCTGCTGGGTTGGTTTGCCAGTAGATGATCGGCCAATACCCCAAAATGCCTCTGCAGATCTTTCACAATTCATCACCATACCACTGGGGGAAGGGTGTCCAGACCAAACTTCTCCCTGAAGCATCCTATGAACCTCAAGTATTGGAAATCCTTGGCTCAGTGAAAATGGATTTTTTTTCCAATGGTCCAGCAAAAAGCTCCTTCACAAACAGTGAGAGCTGAGTGCCAGCTCAGAGCCAGCTGAGACCTCCCTTGGCTGGCTCAACCTGTGCAGGGAGGTGTGTCCATTCAAACTCCAGGGAATGCTTCCTTAGCTTTGTGCCACGACAACACCTCCCTGTGATGTCCTGTGACATGGTCCCTGCTTTGTTTCAGACCCCTAAACCGAGAAATGTACAACACACCCCAACTCTGGAAAATGCATATTTTATGATTGGCTCTTCACAACTATTATGTATATGTATAATAAACTATATATATTATGGAGGGTTACTTTGTAATACTGTATTAATCCTTTTTAAGTAGTGTGTAATATATTGTTTTAGCTGTGATGTAAGATATTTTTTTACTAGCTCAAGAAAAGGGGTAAAATAAACAAAAACTCTTTGCACAGAGATAACAGCAACATGAAACCTGAAGAGTTACAGCCTCCTTATCAGGAAAGACAAACATTCTTCCACCTTCTCTCTGTTTTATGGAACCACTAGGATTAGGGGGAAGAAGTTGATAAAAACGAGAAAAATTCTTAATTTGCAAGGAATTTATGCATCATGTATAAGAGATATGAATATGCAACAGGCTGTTGCTTTTAAGTGTTCATAAGGCAGCTTTTTGGCAGCTCAGTGCCCAAAAACATCTGGACGTCCATAATTCTTTACTTTTTATTGTCTTGTAATTGTCCTAACTCTAAATTTTTATTACTCTAATTGTATGACTATTCTTATAACCATTTTATTATTATTAAACTTTTAAAAATTCTAAAATCGGCATTTTTCACACTAACCATGTCCTGAAACCTCCCAAATAGCCAAGGTCATGGACCAAGTGCAGGGTGATGTAGGTGACACCTGTGTGTGCCCTTTGGCCCAAGGCTAACAGTCCTTGGCACACATTTATTCCGTGGGGCCAGCAGAGATCTGTCCAGCAAACAGGCAGAAAACAACTCACAGCCACAGTGGGATAATATTAACCTGCCTCGTGCTCACTGGAGATGTGCATTGTCCCCAGAGATCTGTGCACCAACCTGGTCTTTCATCCTCACAGATACCCAACACCTCCAAAACATCCAAAAATTCCTAGAACTAACAGCCAGTACTGGTCTTCACCTGCCCCTTTGTCCTGCTTGAGGGCAAAATTGGGAGAGAAGCTCCAAATGGGTTCCTCTAGGAAGCAGATTCAGCTGGTTTGGGGAAAATACCTCCTTGAAGAGAAGTGGGGAAAAGTGTTTATTAAACAGGCAAAGCATTCACCAGCACAAAAAAAAAAAAAAAAAAAATTAAAAAAAAGTAATATTAAACAATAAAATCTCTGGCTGCTCCAAAAGAGAGACAAACTCAGAAAGTCTCCTTCATGGGCTGCAGCTCAGCTGACTCAGTCTCTTATCAGTCTCTTATCAGTCCCTGGAAATGGCCCATCCCAGTGGGCTGTAGGTGCGAGCTGCCCCTGCTCTTCTCGTTTTTCAGTCCAGAGCAGGTTTAAACAGCTCCAAAGAAAAGGAAACCCACAGTCCAGGGAACCTCTCTGCCTCAGCGAGCTCAGACTAACTAAAAGCCAGGGAGAGCTCAGTCCCTCTGTCTGTCCGTCTGTCCGCAGGACACAGTCCAGGAGCAGCAGTGTGCAGGAGTGAGAGCAGGTTCTGAAAACAAACTCCAGGCTTCTTCTCTCCCCGCGTTGCTCTCTGAACCTGTCTCAAAGGTGCAAAGCTGATTATGCAGCAGAAACAGAGCAGAGACAGGGGCCAGCAGCATCACACAGCCCAGCTGTCAGCGTCCAGGAGCACACAGAATCACAGATATGATTATCTGCAGGTGCTTCTATTGAGAGCTCTGGGAATCGGGGTACAGACCCAAATCTGACTCTGACACGGCTTTTGAGCTGAATGTATTTTATATTCTATCCTTATATAACTTACATATTAATTATTAAACTTGTATTGTTCTATTGTATACATTGACATGAGTTTCTCGTGATCTTTCTTAGGCCCCTGACCACAGTTTCTCATTATTATTCTTATGATTAAACAGCAATTATATTTAATTACTAAACAATCATCACATCTAACAATTACATCAATTATCTTGTACTAGCTACACAGGTGCAGTTCTAGCAAGTACAAATTCTTCATGTGCTTAGGGTGTTTATTTTTCCAGGGCCTACTAAGCTTATTTTTCCTATTAACTCTAAATCCCTATGATTTTAAAACCCTTTTCCTCTCAAAGCCAGGGCAGCCTTGCAGCCTATAAACTCACAAACACACCAGTGACTGACACTTTCTCAACTCCACAAAGCTTCCCTTTCTCCCCATGTCACAGAGTCCAGCGCTGAACCGAAGCGTTTCCAGCTGCAGCTCTGGGTGTGGAGTTTGACTAGAAGTGTGTAACATCACAGGGTGGAAAACTCAGAGTTTAAGATTCTAGAATACAGTAAAATATATAAAGAATGATGGAGGTTTTAGGGTGGTGTCTGGTCCTTCTTCTTCACCTTCTCCTCCATGAGTTTGGGTGGCTTTCTGTAATTGGATTAAAAAGTCCCCATTGCAGGCACAGGTGGTTGGTTACTGGGTTAAAAGTAACAATAATTTAGGTGTCATTTCTTAATTAGACAGCTTATCCTTGTGAAAAATGCATATTTCATGACTGGCTTTTTGCAACTATTACAATGAATATTATATGTGTAATGTTAGAAAGTGATGTTGTATTAATTCTCTTAAGTAGTGTGTTAAATATAGTTTTAGGTTCCAACATAATGTTAAAATAGAGACTATGTATGTGGGGAAGTTTTATTTTAGGAATGAGATACTCGCTTCGAGGAACACCTAAATCTTCCAAAGGAGAGGATTTTATGGTTTCTTATCAGAAGAAGTGAATTTCTTCAGGCCTTGATCAGACTCGAAGACACCATGGAGGTTAAAAGAAACAGCTGACATAAAACAGACAGATTTTCTTGTTTTAAATAAAATGTTGCATAACCATGAAGGTGTACGAATATGCAACAAGTGTATTTTTTTAAGGGTGATTCCTTTGTTCACAAGCCATGTTTTTCCTGACTTAGCGTCCAAGAGCACCCAGACATCTGTAATTCTTTGCTTTTTATTGTCTTGTAATTGTCCTAACACTAAACTTTATTACTCTAATTGTATTATTATTTTTATAACCATTTTACTATTATTAAGCTTCTAAAATTTAAAAAAACAAGTGATTGGCATTTTTCACATCCTTAAAGGTAGAGAGAGAGACAGGGCTCCATTTTTAGTTTGTTGGAGTGAAGCGCTCAGAACTCAGGGCTTGTGAGACTGTGACATGGATGAGAACTGATAAACATCTGAGTCCCAACAAGAAACACCATCTCACACATTTAATCCCGACCCTGGCAGAAAAGGAGCAAAGATTTCACAGGTAAATTCCTGGATTATCCCCTCCTCCCAGCAGCCCTTAACAACACACTGTGGCTTTGCATCGTCCTTCTCACATTTAGGATTTTCCCCTGTCTCCCAGTCTCTTTCACACAGCAGCAGCTGCTCCCAAATGTCAGAATCTGAGGTGTTGATGATTCTGAGATTGTAAAAGTCTCTGTCTGTCAGCCCCCTGCCAAAGCAGAAGCCATCATTGGTCTGTGCTGGTTTCCAGGTTGTTTATTCTGTTGATCTCTCACATGTTCTGCTGCCCTGCCCAGCTCTGTCCTGCAGGGCAGCGTGTGGGGCTCTGCCCTCAGTGGGATGTGACAAACATTAAATACCAGAAACTCCCTGGGCTGCATTTACAAGAACGTGCCAATATCTGTCACCTACGTTGGACAGTGTGTCCCCAGCCTGAACCAACAGAAAAATGCCAACACCACAGTGAGACATGGAGGGCATGAAGAAGGAGAAAAAGGACAAGGCACACCCAATTTCCTCCATCTTGTGCCCTTTGAACCCCTCATCTAGAATCCTAAAATTTTACTTTTGCACCCGTGCCACACTTAATTATTACTGATATCAAACACTCAGAGCTTGTGTCTGTCTGTGTGTCCATCCTGGAGAATGCAGAGGGGATGTCTGTCTGTCCGTCCCTCCTGGGAGATGCAGAGGGCGATGTCCGTGTGTCCATCCCGGGGGACGCAGGGACGGGTATGTATCTGTCTGTCCATCCCAGCTGTTGCAAGGAAGGATGTCCATCTGTCTGTCCGTCCGCCTCCACGTGCTGGCGTTGTGAGCTGGGAGGGCAGGGGGCGGGGCCTCCCTGTCGATTCATCTGTCGCGCTTTCTGTCCGTCCGTCCGTCCGTCCATCGGCCTGTACTGCTGTCCGTCCGTCGGGGGGCGTGTCCCGCTGGCCATGCCAGGGCGGCGGCCATTGGTTGGAGGAGCTGTCGATCAGAGCACGGTCACGCCTTCTCCTTAAGGAACCGTCCCGCCAGCTGATTGGTTAGCTGCTTTGTCAATCACCGCCCACCTCCACTGTGATTGGCTGGAAGCGCGCGTGATCCGCTCCGCCCCTACATCCCTCTCTAATCTACCCAGCGACAGCTTGTGATTGGTGGGGAGCGCCGGAGCGATTTTTTTGATTGGCCGAAGCCATAGGGAGCCCGCCCGACCATTCCCAAAGCGCGGGCGGTGCCGGGGGCTCCGGGCCGGGGGTCCCGGGGGTCCCGGGCGGTCCCGGCGGTCCCGGGGTCCGGGTCCCGCCGGCCGGGCGGGGACGGCGCTGCGGCCGCGGGGACTGAGCGAGGCTGGCCGGGCGCCGGCGCCGCCGTGCGAGCAGCAGGGTCCGGCGGGACGGGCCGGGCCCGGTGCAGCGGCGGCCCCACGGGCTGTGCACGGCACCGAGGCACCCGGGCTGAGCCCCGGGGGCTCCGAGGATGAGGAACGGCCTCCCAGGGGAGGAAGGCCGCGCACAGCTAAGCCGGTGCCACCGGCAGGGACGGGCGGTGCAGCCACTTTGTCCCCTCTGGAAGCGCAGCCGGAATTCTCACCCGAAATCCAGGAGGGCGCTGGGCTGTGCTGAAACTGAGGTTATCCCAAACATGATTTTCCAGACCTTGCTTCCCTTCCTGAATCCGTCTGGCAATGGCAGGAGAGGGGAAAAGCAGCAGGAGAGGCTTCTTCCCTCTGGAAAAGGCACAGCTGGAGGTGGGGGGGATTTGGCTTTGCCCGCTGAGGAAACATTTCTTCATTTCCAGCATTATGTTGGGGAAGATGTCCCCAGTTCCTAGGACAAGCCCTGTCCTCTATCCAGCTCTTCCACACCAGCCAACACTGCTTGGTTCAGGGTGATGCCATAATTTATCCTGAAATTGTCATTTGAAATTGGAATTTGTCCTGGAATTTGATTTCCAGGCCTCTGCCCTTCTCAGGGCAGCCCAGAGCCAGCTGCCAGGATTGAGGCAGAGCTGGCTTTCCCCACAGCCATGATTTTATAGGAAAATACCCTTTTAATCTTAATTTATTCCCTTATCAGACCCATCTTTGGTTCCCACACACGTGTTTTGAGGACACAGAAAGAGATTTTTGCTGGAGAACAAAAAACTCAGTGGGATAAGCAGGAATTTTCTGGTGAAAAATAGGGTTAAGTGTCAAAAGCTAGTGGTACCTGCAGGATTTCAGTGGTGAGGGGCTGGCTCAGCCTGTTATCCCTGTTTCTGCTTGGTGGGCTCTGATCTAGCAGCTGTTACGGATTTTTTTTTCAAGCCCTAACAGAAGGAAACAAACCCCAAGGCTGATTGTAGAGTTTTTTGCAGGGAAGGAGATGGAGCTCCAGGGACTCATTTTACAGATTAAAAACACTGGAGAAGGAGGGAGGAATGCACTGAACAGATTAAAAACTTTTTTTTTTTTAAACAAAGTGTGGAATGACACCTGGATTTCCCCGTGGACAGCACCACCAGAGGGAGACTCACTCCTGCAGCAGAGCTGGCACTGCCCTTGGCACAGCTGCTGTCCCAATCCACCCCCAGTTCTGGCTCCAAATCCCTGCCTTCCCACCTTTCCCCCCCTGCTGAGAAACCCAGTGAGAGTAACAAAATTATTTATTTCATTCCCTCCTGGGGCAAAGCTCAGTTCTGTCCAGAAATGGTAAAAAACCTCTGGAGTTGGCAGGAGCAGCAGGTACAGGTGCTGTGGGGAGGGAAGTCCCAAGAGCTGGATGAACTGGACCAGTTCCTTTGGTCAGGGCAGGGCTTTGAGCTTTTGGGGGTCTCTCTCTCTTTTTCAAATATCCTTGATGACCTCCTCGAGCTCCTCCTTTGTGTACATGTGGAATTTCATGCCAGGCTCCACCGTGGCAAGCTGGAAGAGAAGGAACAAGGGGTTAAGTGTGGCTGAGGAAAGCAGGAGCAGCTGTTCCTTCTCCTGATCTGCCAGGCCAGCAGGATCATTCCAGCCCAGAACATGCTCCATGATCCCCCTAAAATAGCTGCCTGCTGCACAAATAGCTTTGAATTGACTCAGCCTCCTCAGAGGAGCAGCAGCAGGGAATTTTAGTGGGAACTGCTCCCACTCGATGGGGGCAAAGCCATCAAAACCTCCCAGGAGAGGATTCCTGCCTCTCCAAAGGATTCTTCTCCCCCAGGAACCAAGGGGACAAATCTTGACCTGTCTGGGAGCTGGGAGGACTCAGGGTTGGCTCAGGGAAACTGAGGCAGAGAATTGTAAGGAAAACAGGGCCGGCCAAGTGTCAGGGCAGACAGCAGAAACATTCCAGAGGCAGCACCAAGGATGAGGGAAACTTGAGTGACAAGCCTGGAGGAGAAACGTGAGCAGAAATATTCACACCTGGCTCAG
This sequence comes from Lonchura striata, assembly GCF_050655825.1. Lineage (NCBI taxonomy): Eukaryota > Metazoa > Chordata > Aves > Passeriformes > Estrildidae > Lonchura > Lonchura striata. Next base: position 8,273,574 of record NC_140728.1, on the reverse strand, counting down.
GGATGGGAGCCCAAAACAGGGACAGCTGTGCCAGTGGAAATGCCAAGGCTCCAGAGGGAGTTGGGATGCCCTGGAACGAGCTGGGGTATCCCATAACAGCTTGGGATGGGGCAGGACAGGGCAGGGATGCTCCTGAACTCACAGGCACGGGGCATTCTCCAGGAATCCAAGTGTATGGATACAACCAGTAAACTGGAGGAAGCTCTGGAGCATCCCAGCAGATCCCAGAGCTCTTCCAGGGTGACTTCTCACAAACCCCCCCTCAGCACCACAGGGGGAATGCCAGGTCCAGGGGCAGGGAGGTCCCATGAGGTGTTTGGCCAAGGGGAAAGGTGCCCACGCTCAGCCTGAGAGCTCCTGGCAGCCCCAGGTTTCACCCAGAACTCCCAGACAAGCTGGAGACACTTGGAGATGCCACTTCAGGCCCCTCAAATCATGGAGTAGTTTGAGCTGGAGGGGACCTCAAAGCTCATCCAGTGCCAGCCCTGCCGTGGCAGGGACACCTCCCACTGCCCCAGGCTGCTCCCAGCTCCATCCAGCCTGGCCTGGGCACTGCCAGGGATCCAGGGGCAGCCTCAGCTGCTCTGGGCACCAAACCACCAGTGCAGGGACTGGACTGATCCTGGGCCCAGCCAGACTCAACAAGACCCAGATTTATGCACCAAAACCAGCCCTAAATACCAAAGAAACCTTTATGGACACTAAACCCAGCAGAGGCACCAATCCCTCTGATTTTCCACACCTCCTCAAACCTGCCAAAGCTTCTCTCCACCATTCCCTGACAGGCTTCACAGGGAAGTCATTAATCTAAAATTGTGAAGTCCTTTCAGGCTCCTGACCTTTGCCATCAATGGATTTAACTCTTCCACAGCCACACTTCCCCTCTTCTCTTTGTTCCTAGATGGAAAATGCCACAGCAGCATGGCCAGAGCCAAGAAATGGGAGAGGCACATACTTCCAGGAAGCAGAGAGCTCTTCAGGTGGCAGATTTGCAGCCAGGGGGTGACTTGAGTCAATAGAAACCTTTTAATCCTCAGCACATTCCTGCTGTCCTTCCCCCCTGCACCATTCCACCCCACTCCAGGGCCGTGCCAAGCACAGTTAAGCCCTCTTAAACAGGGACATGACATCAGGATACTGTACACATTCCTCTGCCTGCACTGTACCAGGAAAAAATGTATGGCTAAGGGCTGGAAGAGCACCTGGAAGGAGATTCCAGCCACATGGCATGATTCTGGGACACAGTATCCAAGTTTCCCTTGGCGCTGTTGGCCTTTCCCTCCAAATGAAGCTGTTGAATCCCACCAGGAATGGTCCTCCCACAGCAACATTTAATAGAAAAATGGGGTGAATACTTTGGAGCTGTTCGGGAAAAGTTTCCCAGCACTCAGAGGGAAGGAAGGGCAGGAGAGAGCAGCTCAGGAGCTGGAATGCCACACTTTGGAAAGGGCTGGTGTCTCATAACCCACCCAAAATAGAAGCAAACTCTATACACCAGCCTGGCTTCTCATCTCCCAGTTACCCCACCCAGTGCAGAGGGTTTGTACCTTTCCCACCCAAAAAGGAGCCTCTGGAGCAGGTTTGGGGGGCCCAGCATCCCCAGCTCTGTGGGCACTGCCTGCCCCCAGGGCTCCAGGGGCACAGCCATTCCTGGAGGATCCTTGTTGCTCCCACTGTCCAAGGGATTTTTGGCACTGCCCCAGGACTAATATAGCAGCCCAGGAGCTGGGTAATTTTCATTGCTTCTAATATTACAAGGAGCAAGGCAAAAAAGAATGGCTAGATGCAGGGGAAGAACAAGTCTGGGTAGTATGTTGGGTTCTGCTGGCTGGAGAAGGTCAGAGAATCCCTTCAGCTCATCATGGATCAGCCTGAAAACAGGCCAGGCTCTGTACCTCTGCAGGGAAAAGCTTCAACTTTGCCAAAATGCCCCACAGGATATGATGAGAAGGGCAGGAAGATCTGCAGGACTTGGCTCAGGAAGCCCTGAGCTGCTCCATTCCTTGCTCCAGGGGCAATCCTGACTCCAGCAGGGCTTACCTCGATGTTGGTGGCATTTAGTTTCTCCTCCATGACCTGTTTCAGGATGACCAGGGAAGATTTGATGGCTTCCTTTAGTGTCATGGACTGGAAAACAAACGGCTCATGGATGAACTGCTGGAGGCTCAGGACGTGGCCCCTCTCCCTCCCCTCTCCCAAATCCCTTGAGCCAGGCAGCCAAAGGAGCAGCTTAGCAAGGGATCTGCAGCATCCCTGGGAGACTGGGGCAAGCAGGGCAGGGATATCCACAGGGAGAGTGAAATCCTGCCTTTCTGAGCTTTAAAAATGGTTCATTTGGGCACATAAATCTAGTTCATTTAAAAATGGTTAATATGGGACAGGAGGGGCTGTTTCTCTTCACCAATTTCCTCCCAAAAAGCCAGGTCAGATTCCCTCTAGGCAGAAGCCTCCATGCTGCATTTAATCTGATAAATCCCATGCATCAGAGCCAGAGGGATGTGCAGCACAGCTGTGTTCCACTAACTTTGCACTTGAAAAAGGGTTGACAACCCAGGGAATCCAGGATTTGGGTAATCTGGAGAATTCTAGTGAACAAATTAATCTTCCCAGCCACCATCACTAATTGTGCTTTTCATTAGGGTTTGGTTTCTTACCACCCAAGATGTGCAACTCCCTCCTCTTGTGGGGGGAAAAAATCCTATTTAATATCAAACATGACCAGAACTTGCAGCACAAAAGCTGTTCCCTTGCCTGAAGGTGCTGCTGTGAGCTCAGGATGCTTCCAGCTCTATCCACACAGAGCCTGATACTGACAGCAGCACCCAGAGCTCAGCTCTTATTTCTAGAGAACTTCCTGACATGGCCTTAATTACCTCACAGGCAGAGAGCAGCCCCTCAGAGCAGCTGCTGGCAGCAGCTCTCAGTTGTAGAGATCCTCAGCACCTACTCACAGGATCCTCTGCTCAGGAGTGATCCTGCCCTCAGCTGCTCAGGCACCTCCCCTCCAGCCCACCCTAAATCCTCACTGGGGAGGGAATGAGGGGATCCTGGCAGGTGGTGAAGTACCCCAGACCCACAGGATGTGACCCCAAGCCCAGATGCAGCCCTTACCTTGTGGTAAACCTCTTGCAGGGAGCTCTGGGCTCCCTCGGAGGCGGAGCCGATGGCTCTGGCATCGCACTGCACGAACGTTCCCGAGGGATCCATGTGGAACCTGTGGGGACAGGGAGTGACTGCCTGCACCCCATCCCACCCCAGGGCATCCCAAGGACTCTCCCACCAGCCCCCCAGAGCTCCCTGCACAGCTGGAGCTGGGATTCCTCCCCAGGAGCTCCTGGGCTGGCAGCTTACACACGCTAACACTGCCCTCTTTCCTCAGAGAACCATTTCCCTCTGGATTGCCCATCTTATGATAATTTTTTAAAATAAATCCAGCAAGTTTTTTTCTCTGCTGGAAGGCAGACCTGACTGGTCTGGCTCTGCCAAGGCTTTCCCACTTCCAGTGGGGCCATTTGAAGCCCTGAGTTCAGGTTGCAGCTGCTCCAACACCTCCCCAAGGAATGTCACATGGATTATGTTACCGGTGGCCGTGCTGGTCCTTCAGGGAAAGGTAAGAATACACTCATGATGAGGAGAGCTTTAACGGTTCCCCCCTCCCCAGGAAACCACATTTTTAATTAATAAAGGCAAGTGTTTGGGGCAGATATGATGATTTTCCACGCCAAACAAGCAGGCTGGGCTCTGGAAAGGGTTTAACAGGATTAACAAACACATCAAGGACATAATGGGATAAACCCCAAGGGGATGGCTTAAGGAAAAGCCTAGAATGGAGTCGTTACACCAGCCTGGGAATTTTGCAGTGGAGGTTTGGTCTTTTCCCTGGATTAAGAGAGCAGAACTCACAGCTGGGGTCCTTTCTCATCCACTCCTCCGAAGAGCAGAGCGACACCGAACGGGCGGGACTGCGGCACAAAGGAGGAATGGGTCACACAGGGCAGGGACAGGGGGGCTCCCCAGCACCCCCAACCCCCCCAGTCCCACCATGGCTCCTGGGTCAGCATCTTCCTCCCCAAACTGCAGGGCCAGGTTAGACACAGCCTGTGTCACGCTCTCCACCGTCATCGTCTCGTTGTAGGTGAACCAGTGATTCTGCAGGAAAACCCAAATAAAGATTCCCATTATCCCCATGTTCTCAAAATGTGACTGCCCTGCATGGCTGAGGTGGAGTGAGACCTGTGGGGACACAAGGATAACTTCCCTGTGGAACTCAGGGCACAGCCAGTTCCCCATGGAAGCATCAGGGAGAGTGGGATGTACAAAAATCCACAGAAAACTGGATACCAAGGCTTGGGATGCCAATAGGGAAATGCAAGGCTGAAGGGCTTTATCCCAATATCTGCTTTGGAAGTAATGTGTTACCCAGCTCTCCAGAGGGTGGAAAAGTGCTGATATGCAGGAGAAAAACCCCAGGAAAATCCTTTACAGCAGCACAGATTTGTGCCTGGGACCGCCAAGCACCTGAGGCATCCAGGAAATTTAAGGGGACAAAAAGAAAGCCAATATATCCAGTATTTTACCAGAACAGTCAGACAGCCCCCACACTCCCACCAAGCCTCCAGCTTCCCACCTTGAAAGAATGATCTTCCCTTTCCCAGGACTTTCAAGGAGTTCCTGGGATTTGTGTTGATAATTTAAGAACAGAGATGTCAGCTCTTACCTGAGTCTCCACTCTGGCCTTGTCAATTAAAGTCTTTGCATCAGCTATTAGGCCACTCATGGCACACCCTGGAAGGGAAAGGGGAAACTGGAGCCATTCCTGAGTCATTCCATCCATTATCTGGGATGTATTTTCCCCCAGAATGCCCAAAGCCCACGTAAAACACAAAGGGCTGCAGGGAGAAGTTGGGCCCTGAGTGGGAAGGTGGGGAAGAGATTTGTCCCACTGTGCTGGGCACTGCTGAGGCCACACCTGCAATCCTGGGTTTGGGTTTTGGGTTTCTCGCAAGAAGGACAATGAAGAGCTGGAGCATGAGGGGAATGGAGCTGGGAAAGGGGCTGGAGCACCAGGAGCAGCTGAGGGAGCTGGGAAGGGCTCAGGATGGAGCAAAGGAGGCTCAGGGGGACCTTGTGGCTCTACACAGCTCCTGACAGGAGGGGACAGCCAGGGGGTCGGGCTCTGCTCCAGGGAACAGGGGCAGGAGGAGAGGGAACGGCCTCAGGCTGGGCCAGAGGAGGGGCAGGTCAGATATTACATAATTTTTTTCATGGAAAGCATGGTCAGGCCCTGGCACAGGCTGCCCCTGTGACACTGTGGAGTTCCCATCCCTGGAAGGGTTCAGAAAGTGTGTCTTGGCACTCTGGGACATGGATTAGTGGTGGCCTTGGTATGGTTGGACTCGATGGTCTTAGAGGGCTTTTCCAGCCTTGAGGATTCCATGGGATTGAAGCAGATTTGCTCCAGAACAACATGCTGGGAGGGGCCCTGGCTGCCCCACAGGCAGCAGATGCTGCAGGAGCCTGCAGCACAGATTCCACTCTGGGAAGAGGGGACTGCATCTCAAGCTCCTGGGAGGAGGAAATTGGACTCTTGGAGCTCCTTCGTGCCCATGGAGCAGCAACACGGGAATTTTGGAGGTTTCTTGCCCTTCAGGGTGACATATTTGGTCATGAGCCCATTGTGGGCCACTCATGGCTGCAGGGTGGCATCAGTGATCCTGGAGAAACTGGCCCCAGTCCGTCCCAGCATCATTCCCTGCCCTCCCAGAGGTAAATTTGGGATGAGCTTTCACAAGGGAGGTTACTGAGGCAGGGGACAGTGCTTCAGCTGCCTCTTTGTGCTTCCTGGAGCCTGGAAAAGCAGTGCCCAGGAGCTGGTGTGCACTGGGAGGGATGAGCCTTCCTGCTCCAGGCACTGCCTGCAGGGAGGGCTCATCCCAACACACAACTTCCCAAACTGCCAGGGCATGGACTCTTCTCACAAATAATTCCCAATCTGAAGGGTGATCTGATGCAGAGGCACCCCCAGGGCCATACCAATGTGGGAGTCGATCTCCACAATCTTCTCAATGCTGCTGGGCTCCATCAGGGGAGATGTGATCCTCTTCTCCACAGCCAGGCAAACTCCCTCTGAGGTCTGGATCCCGATGGCTGTGGAGCCAAGCTGCAAAACACCACCACAGGCTCCAGCTCACACAAGCAGCAGTGCTAGTTCTGACTCACCTGCAGGTGTGTTGGTTTGGATTCAATTGTGTCACCCACACACAAACCCACTCTGGGTTTACACAGTGGATTTTCAAGCTTATTCCCTGAAGCAGGAAATGGAAATCCATGCGATTCCCATGAGACCCCAGTGGGTCCCAAAAGGTCCCTCTGAGCCTCCTTTTCTCCAGGCTGAGCCCCTTCCCCAGCTGCACATCCTTCAAGCAACAGCAGTTTGTGGAGCCTGGTGAGAGTAAAAGGCCCTGGGAATTCTCCTCTGCCAGAGGAAAAAGAGTTTTAAACTCTTTTAAACATTTAAGGGTGAGAGAATTTCCCACATCAGCACAAATCCCACTGCAGTTCTGGCTTTCCCCAGAGTCCCAGGCAGCAAATTCAGCCCTGGGACTGCAGGACACCTCAGTGTCACCAGGGCCACAAGCACAGGGACAGCTCCTCGGGGCTCCTGGCAGCCCTTGTCTGGATCCTGCTGTGATCCTACCTTGATCCCATCAGGCCCTGCCTGGATCCCACCTTAATTGCATCAACTCTCACCTTGATCCCACAAATCCCTGCCTTGATCCCAACAGCCCCTTACTTTGATCCTACCTTGATCCCACTTTTATCCCACCAGCCCTGCCTTGATCTCACCATGATGTTATCAAGGTTTCCCTGGATCCCACCAGCCCCTAATCTGGATTTTACCAGCCTCTAATCTGGATCCCACCAGCCTCTAATCTGGATCCCACTGGTCCTTAATCTGAATTTTACCAACCCCTAATCTGGATCCCACCAGCCCCTACCTCAATCCCATTTAATCCCACCAACCCCCACACTGGTCCTACCTTAACCCCTCCAACTCCTAAACTCAGTCCAGTCCTGATCCCACCACCAACCTTCATCCCAGCCTGCTCCCAGCACTCCCAGCTCTTCCACAGCTCAGAATTTCCTGGCAGAACTGTCTCAGCTGCACTGTGGAATGCTCACTCCCAACAGCCACTTCAAGCCACGGGGTTTAATTTTAACCCCAAGATTCCCTGGAAAGCTGCACCTACAGCCACAGGTATGGCAGGAGTTCTATTTTAATTTATCAAGTCAGCATGGCCACCAAGATCCTCCTGGGAGCTTTAATTCCCAAGCCCTTGATAATTTTATTACTTTTTCTGTTACATGATTACTTTATTCCTCTCTTAAGTGCTCCAAGGAGCTAAAGGAACACAGAGAAGATGAAGTCAGGATCCTTCTCCCCAGTTCAAACACCTCAGAGCTTTTTCCCTTAATCACTTGACCTGTTTATTCCAAATTTAAATGTATTACCAATCAGCACCCACGTTCTATCAATGACAGGAATAGTTATCAATTAAGGACATTCATATATAATTCCTAAAGGCCATTTGGCCCTGCAAAGGTGAGTTTGCTCATAACAACCTTCAGCTTCACATTTAAATCCACCCAAGAAGTGGTTTAGGTTTGATTTGGGGATAAACAGATTTGGCTTGCATTTTGTTTGGGGATAAATCACTTGGTAGCACAGGGGAGGGAATATTCCACTGAACTTCAATGGGTTCTGGTCCTTCCTGAGCCATAAAGCAGAGCTGTGGGATGTCTGCCTGCAGGAGACACACACAGCCTGGATTAGTCCTGAGAAATCCCTGCCCAGGGTTTGAGGGATCCCCAGGTGTCAGAGTTTGGAAAGTTTTAAAAGTACCTTGATGGCCTCGATGGCATATTCCACCTGGAAGAGCCTCCCCTCTGGAGAGAAGGTGTTCACACCCCTGCAAGGACAACACACAGTGAGAAGGGCAGGGAACCCCGGGGCTGCGAGTCCTGGCTCGAGGGTGAGGCCAGCTGGGCACGGCTGTGGCAGCAGGGACACGTCCCCTCAGCACAGGAGAAGGATTCAGGATGCTCCTGCACAGCAGCTCAAGGAAAGGCAGCGGGTCCAGGCGCAGGTGAGAAGCAGGCAGGGTGTCCCAGCACACTTTGGAATCCAAAGGGAGCACCAGGAGCCAGAACGGTCCTGTTTTACCATGGAATCCTGGAATCCTTGGCATTGGAAAAGTCCTTTGAGATCACAGAGCGCAGCCTTTCCCCCAGCCCTGCAAGGCCACTGCTAAGCCCTGTCCCCAAGTGCCACCTCGGCGTGGATTCTGAGCCCTGCCAGCAAGAAGAACTCCAGCAGTGCCTCAGGCAGGCTGTGTCAGGGCTGGATAGTGCCTTCCAGGAGAAAAACTCCCAACAGCCAAACTAAATACCCTGGCCCAGCCTGAGGCTGTTCCCTCTCCTCCTGTCCCTGGGAGCAGAGCCCGACCCCCCTGGCTGTCCCCTCCTGTCAGGAGCTGTGCAGAGCCACAAGGTCCCCCTGAGCCTCCTTTGCTCCAGGCTGAGCCCTGTCCCAGCTCCCTCAGGGATTCTCCAGCCCGGCCCCAGCTCCCTCAGGGATTCTCCAGCCCCTTCCCAGCTCCTTCAGGGATTCTCCAGCCCGGCCCCAGCTCCCTCAGGGATTCTCCAGCCCGGCCCCAGCTCCCTCAGCCGCTCCCGGTGCTCCAGCCCCGCTGCTCCCGCTCCTTTCCCCGGGTGCCATCCTCACACATCCCCAACTGCCCCCGCCCTCGGGTCCGTCCCACCCCGGCAGTCCCCGGTCCCGTGGCCGGGCTGCGGGCTCCCGGTGCGATCCCGGTGCGGGAGCCGCCGGTCGGGGCGCCCCGGAGCGCTCGGGCCGCGCCGGGCGCAGGCCCGTGACTCAGCCGCGGCGGGGGCGGGCACTCACCGGTCGTACTCGGAGCGCGTGAGGAACATGGCGGCGCAGGGCCGGGCGGTTCCGGCGGGGCCGGGACTCCGGAGGGGCCGGGGCGGTTCGGGGGCTGGGGGACACCGGGAGCGCCGCGGCCTCACGGGGGCTGCTCCGCCGCTTCCGGCCCCGCCGGCACTTCCGCCCGCGCCGCGCGCCCATTGGACAGCGGCCCTGCGGCTCGGCCAATGGCAGGGCGGCGGGGGCGGGACCAGCGCGCAGGGAGCAGCGGGGCCGGGACTGGGGAGAGGGGCGGGGCCAACGCGCGGGGGCGTGGCCGGAGCGTCGGGGGCGTGGTCACGTCGCTGGGGCGTCCAATGGGGGCGTGGTCTTGGCGCTGAGGGGCGTGGTCAGTGCAGAGGGGGCGTGGCCTTAGGAGGGGGCGGGGCCTCCGGCGGGCACGGCGCGGTACCGGGTGGGGTTCCCGGGAATGGGGACTCGGAACGGGGGAACGGGGAAAGGGGGATCGGGGAGGCGGTACCGGGGATGGAACACCGAGAAGGAGGCACCGGGAAGAGGCTACGGGAGGCGGTGTCGGGAAGGGGCACCGGGACGGGCTGCACGGAGGGGAATACCGGGAGGAGATACCGGGAGGGGGTGTATGCCCCTGGGCCCCCGGCCATACCGGCACCCCAGCGCCCCGTGCGCGGTGCGACGCCGCCAGCCTCCTTGCCGGCCCCGTTAGCGGCCCCCCGCGGAATTCCCGCCCCGTTCCAGCGCTCCCGGCTCCCGGGGGATCGGTGGCCGGACGGGCCCTCCCCGGGGGGCCGGAGCGCCGGGGGCGGACCGGGGCGGGGGGCTGTCCCGGGGGGCCCGGGGCCGGCCCAGGGGCGCTGCCGGGGGCGGGGCGGTGCTGCCCGCCCCGGGGGCGGTGGGGTGCCTGGTGGCGGCTCCGCCAGCGGAGCCGTCCCAGCGGGCGGCGGAGGCAGCACCGACCGCCCCCGGCCCGGCCATGTCGGAGCCCGGCGCCCCCGCGGCCGGTGATAAACCGCCCCGGCTCCAGGTAGGGCTCCGGTGCGTCCCCCCTCCCGGTGACCGCGGCAGCCTCCCGGTGCAGCCCCTTGGTGTCCCGGCGCTGTTGCCCGGGGCAGCTCCCGGCGTCTCTCCGGTGTCCCGGAGGCGATCCCTGGAGGAGTCCGTGGTGTTCCAGTGCCGACACCTCCGGAGAAGCCCAGAGTGTCCCGTTGTAGCCGCCGCTGCGACCTGTGCAGCGCCCCGGTGTCGCGGTACAGCCCTCCGCTGTTCCGGTGCCGTGCCCGATGCCGTTCCCCCGGTCCCCCAGAGCAGCCCCTGCCCGGGGCAATCCCGTTACAGCCCCTCCGTTTCCCCGGGGCAGCTCCGCGGTTCCCCGGTGCGGCCTCTCCAGTGCTCCGGGGCAGTCCCCCCGGTTTCCCGGAGCAGACCCCTCCCCACCGAAGCAACCCCCAGCTCGGAGCAGGCCCCTCTGCAGCCCCCGATCCCCCGTTGCCGCCCCCTGCCCGGGGCAATCCCGTCGTGGCAGCCACGGTGCAGCGCCCCGTGGCCCGGGGAGCCCCCTGGTTCCCCGGAGCAGAGCCCCGGGCAAGCCCCGGTGCCGTGCCGGTGCTCCCCGGCTCCCGCCGCTCTGTCCCGCAGGACCGTGTCCTCCGTGGGCTGCGCTGGGGCCGCCTCCAGGAGCCGCTGGGCTTCATCAAGGTGCTGGAATGGGTGAGTGACCCCGGCGTGTCCCCCTGGCCCGGGCCCGACCCCTGCCCCGTCACAGCCCCTTCCCCAGCGCTGCTGGTGCTGCCCCCCAAGCACCGGAGTCCCCCAGGTTTGGGGGGTTCCGTTGCTTTCCCGAAGCCCCCCCAGAACGAAGGAATCCCAGAGCCCCCCCTGCCCCTCCGGAGCTTCCTGCAACCCATCCGCAGCAGGGCTGGGGGCTGCGTTTTGGGGGCTGCGGGGCAGGAGGGGAGCAGGGCCACACGGACGCCTGGGCTCGGGCCACCAGCCCCTCTCTGGCCCTCCCCGGTGACCTTGAGCAGGTGGCTCTGCCCAGCCGTGCCAAAGGGGACGGTGACATCGGGGTGACAGGTCCCCGCCATTCCCACGGGCTCAGGGGGCACTGGGTGCGTGGGTGGGTGGGTGGTGGGTGGGTGGGGAGAGGGGTGAGGGTCAGTGAGCCCCAGGAAGGGGGACGCTGGGGACGGGGGGGAGCCAAGTGCCCGCGGCTCTGTCCTGTCCTGTCCTGGCCATGCCATGAATGGCTCCCTGTCAGATTGGATTTCAGGGTGGCATTTCTGCAGCTCGGCCTCGCCAAGGCTGGGGGGCTCCTGGGGGAAACTGAGGTACAGGGGGGACTCAGCCCTCTTTGGGCATCTCCCACCAGCAGAAGGCAGACTGAGGGGTTTTCCCCCAATCCTACAGCTCCTTGGTTTGCATAATCCCACCCACGGAGGCTCTGGGCTCCCCCTGCCATTGAGGCCACCATATGGGATCAAACCCCACAAAAACAAAAACGAGAAGAAAATCCCTGGAGGATCCACCCACACCCCAGCTTAAACCCTTAGTGCCACACATGGGGCTGCCCATCCCTGCAGCAGCAGGCCTGGCTTAGATCCCCCATTTCTCCCGGGAAGCCGGGAGCTCAGCCAGGCAGAGCTGTGGGAAAACACTTTGAGAATGGTGTTTTCCCGGCACCCTCATCCAAGAGATGAGGCCAGTGTGACTCCAAAGACAAGGGAGGGCAGTGCTGGCTCCTGGGGAGGGGACAGCTCTGGGGGTCCCACCATGGGGATGCTCCCAGCTCTCTGGAAACCCTCTCTGGCACTCAGTACCCTGCCCAAAATTAAGGGGGGACTGAGATGAGTTTGGCCTTGGTGTCCTCACCCCCTCAAACATCACCCCCTCCCTCAAATCCCAGTGTTGGAGGGAGGCACCCAAGGCCAACATCTGGGGGTGGCAGCTTGCCCATTACTCAGTGCCAGGGGATGCAGCCTGCCCCCCAAGGGTGAAAGGCCCCCCAAGTCCTCAACCCCCCACCCATCGCCCTCTCCTGTAGCTCTTTGCCATCTTTGCCTTCGGCTCCTGCGGCTCCTTCAGCGGCGAGACCGGAGCCACAGTGAAATGTGAGAGCGGAGGGATGACAGCCATCAGCGTCCAGTTCGGGTACCCCTTCAGGTGAGGGGGTGCTGGTCCCTGACACCCCCAGGGCTGCCCCCAGACAAGCTGGGGGTGCTGGGCTGGGGTTAGACTCCCTTCCTGCTGCCAGGACCTCCATAGGACCACAGCCACGGTCTGTGTGGTGCCATGTTCAGCTGGGAACCACCCACACCCTGACCCCATGGGACATCCCCTGGCATCCCTGTCAGTTCCTGGCACCAGCCAGGGGGATTCTTGTTAATCACAGAAGACCGGGGTGGGGAAGGAGGGGAGTTCTCAGTACTCGGGGAAGACCACGGGAATGCTGATTTATCTGGGAAGGCAGCGATGGAGTTGGGCCAGATGAGAGTCAGTTCTAACCCCTTTGCCACCAGCCCCATGCCAGGGCACTAGACCCTGGAAAAGAATCCAGGTTATGGCAGTGGATCTGTGCCCTCCATCCCAGGGACCACCCCAGCCTGGTTATTCTAGCCATCAATCACCATCAAACCTTCCATTCCCAGGGGACCACCGCAGCACTTGCTCCATCCATCCTTCCCATCCCAGGAGAGCACCCCAGCCTGGTTATCCTAGCCATCCCTGTCATCACCTCCATTCCCAGGGGACCACCGCAGCACTTGCTCCATCCATCCTTCCCATCCCAGGAGACCACCCCAGCCTGGTTATTTTAGCCATCAATCACCATCAAACCTTCCATTACCAGGAGACCACCCCAGCCTGGTTATCCTAGCCATCCCTGTCATCACCTCCATTCCCAGGGGACCACCCCAGCGTGGTTACACCCCTACCCCCACACCCTCTCCATTCCCAGCCCCCTGACACCCCCGTCCCTCTGTGCCAGGTTATACCAGATTCCCTTTGGGATGCCGAATTGTGAGGATGAATCAGAAGCTCGCACCCTGTACCTCGTTGGCGATTTCTCCGCTCCCGCCGAGTTTTTCGTGACCCTGGGGGTCTTCTCCTTCCTCTACTCCATGGCTGCTCTGGTGCTCTACCTCCGCTTCCATTCCCTGTACACGGAAAACACGAAGCTGCCCTTCACAGTAAGGCAGGCCGATGCCCGGGGCACGGGAACCCAGCGCCGTGCCAGGGCGGCAGCTGATCCCGGGCTCTCATCCTGGCAGGATTTCTGCGTCACCGTCTGCTTCGCCTTCTTCTGGCTGGTGGCGGCGGCGGCGTGGGGCAAGGGGCTGAGCGACGTGAAGGCAGCCACGCGCCCCTCCACCCTCATCTCCGCCATGGGCGTCTGCCAGGGCGACGGCGTGGTCTGCAACGCCGGCACCACGCCGGCCATGGGGCTGGCCAACATCTCGGTGGTGAGGGCAGCATGGGCACACGCACGGGCACACGCACGGGCACACATGGGCACATGCACGGGCACACACACACGGGCACACGCACGGGCACACATGGGCACACGCACGGGCACACACACACGGGCACACGCACGGGCACACATGGGCACACGCACGGGCACACAAATGGGCACACACACGAGGATGCGCACGGGCACCAAATGGGCACACACACATGGGCACACACGCATGTGCACACACACATGGGCGCACACACAAATGGGCACACACACGGGCACACACATGGGCATACACATGAGCACACACGGGCACACACATATGGGGGCACACACAAATGGGCACACACACAGGCACACACACAGGCACATACACGGATACATAGGGGTACACACAGGCACACACAGAGGCACACAAATGGGCACACACAGAGGCACACACAGAGGCACACACACATAGGCACACACGGGCACACACATGGGCACGCATATGGGCATATACACAGGCACGTACACGGATACATAGGGGCACACATGGGCACACACATATGGGCACACACATGGGCGTACAGGGTACACACAGGCACATACACGCACACGCACACAGGCACACACATGGGCACACACACACAGACACACATGGGCATATACATGTGTACACACATGGGCACACATGGCCAAATAGGAGTAATTTTTTCATTGGGAGCACAGTTTAGGGACTTCAAGCAGAGCCGAGCAGCACACGTGCACACACATGCAACCCACAGTCTGCACACCTGGCAGGACCTGCTGCACACCTGGGCACATGAAGGCACAGCAGTGCACACGCGTGTTCACGGGACAGCACACGTGCCCATGGGAGCACAGCACAGGTGCACCGTGCTCACAGCCGGGTGCACACTCACACACTCGCTCACACTCTGTGCACACGTGTGCCTGATTGCTGAGCTCAGCCAGGAGAGGGCAGTGGGAATGTGGGCACACAGATGGAAATACGGGCACACGCATGGACATGCGGGTGAAAACATTCCACAGCCACTGTGGGATCCCCCTGCATCCCCCTGGCCGTCAGGGACTGCCAGGGTGGGCTGGGGGTGGTGGTGCAGCCCCTGGCAGTGGCATTTGGGATCTATGGGGTGCGTGATGTGCGTGGGGCGTAGGGCACACGAAGTGCGTGAGGTCTGTGGGGCTCATGGGGTGCAGTGGGGTGCATGGGGTGCATGTGGCATGCGGGTTGCATGGCGTACATGGGGTGCATGAGGCGTGTGGGGCATACGGGGTCCATGGGGTGCACAGGTTGCATGGCACATGTGGGACACATGGGGTGCCTGGGCGGGGAGTGTGGGGTGCGTGGGGCACAGGACGTGGGGCACGTGGGGTGCCTGGAGCACAGGGGGTGCGTGGGATGTACGGGAATTATGGGGTGCACGGGGTGCGTGGGGCGCGCAGGGCACACACGGTGTCAGGGTCCATGGGGTGCTTGGAGCTCATGGGGCGCACGGGGTGTGTGGGGGGTGCTATTCTCTGCCCTGTGGGACCCTCTCCCTTTTTCCCTGTCCTCTCCCCTCTCCCCTTCGCTCTCCTGCAGCTCTTCGGGTTCCTCAACTTCCTGCTGTGGGCCGGGAACTGCTGGTTCGTGCTGCGGGAGACGCCGTGGCTGCGGCCGCCCGCGCCCGGCGACAGCGCGGCCGAGCAAGGCGCCATCGACAAGCAATAGCCCCGGGGCGACCAGCCCGGGCATCCCGCCCGGCCCCGGCACCCCGCGCCGGCCGCCAGCCGCCCCGGGACGGCGTGTCGCTGTCCCCGGCCCCGGAGCCGCCCGGGGCTCGGATGCTGAAGGGGGACGCGGAGCCCCGGGGGTCCCGCCTGCTGTCGGGGGCTCTGCGTGTCACGTCGGGGGTCCGTGTCTGTACGGGGCGCATAAAGTCCTGGGTACCAGCCGCGCACCGGGGCTCCTGTGTCTGCCTCGGTGCGGAGCGGGGCGTACCCCCGGGTGGGCGCGACCCCCGGTCCGTGCAGGGATAAACCCGTCCCCATCTCTGGTGTAGGGTGAACTGAGGGCCTCAGATCAGTATTGGGCTAATGGAGGGTCGCAGACAGGTCACAGGGGACCCCAACCTAGTAAAAGGATAATTGGGAACCCCGGTCCAGTGTTGGGATGACATTGGGAGCACCACTCCACTATAGGGACCACCTGGAACCCCAGCCTGGTATGGGGATAATGGCAGGGAGTCCCAGCCCCACATAGGGATAATAGGGAGCCCCAGAGCAGTGGAAGGATAATGGGGGCTCCTAGGCTGGTGTAGGCATAATGGGGGTCCCCAGCCCCGCGCAGGAGCAACCTGGAACCTCAGCCTGGTACGGCAATACCCTGGGCTCACAGCCCAGTGCAAAGTGACTACACCAGACCCCAGCCCCTGGAGTTCTGGGTCCGGTATGGGGACAACAGAGAAACCCAACCGAGTATAGAGATACCGAGCGCCCCATACCTGTTACAGGGCTACCGGGTACCCGCATCCCGGTCTGGCGGCACCAGGAGACCGCAGCCCGGTGTGGGATCAGCGGGGAGCGCAGGGGTAGCGGGTGTCCCGGCTGGGTGGGGCCGGGGCTCCCCGGGCGGGGCGGGCTCGGGCCGGCGGGCGGGGGTCGCCCCGGGACTACCGTGCCCGTGGTGCCGCGGGGCGGGCGGGGCGCGCGGCGCATGCGCGCGGCGGGGGCGGGCGGGGGGGCGGCGGTGCCGCGGCGGCGGCGGCGGCGATGGCGGCGGAGCGGCGGCCGGTGCCCGGCCTGGACGAGTTCGCGGGGCAGAGCTGGAGCGCCTGGCTGGAGCGGGCCGGGCCGCCCGCCGACACCGGTGAGGGCGGCGGCGGCGGGGGGGGCTTCGCGACCGGGGCCGCGCCCGCCGACCCCCGGTCCGAGCGCCGCCGCGCGGCGGGCGGGCAGCGGCGCCGGGAGAGGGGAGTCCGGCACCGGGAACCGGCAGCAGGGCATCCCGCACCGGGCGCGGGGAACGGGGCATCCTGCACTGGGAACCGCGAACGGAGCATCCTCCACCGGGCAATGGGAACCGAGAGCAGCGGGGACGGCTCGTTCTGCTCCGGGAACGGGGCACCGGGAACGGGGCATCCTGCGCTGGACAGCGGGAAACAGGGCACTGGAAACCCTGCTCTGGGCGTCGAGACCTGGCATCCAGAAGCGGCAGCTGGGCGCACAGCACAGGGTGCAGGGTCTGGACGCCCAGGGCAGGATTCCCAGTGCCCAGTTTCTGGTGCGGGTTGTCCTGGCATGTCCTAGGATGTTCCCTGGCACTGGGAGCTGGACACCTGGAATGAAGCATCCTGTACTAGCACCTGGCACTGGGAACAGGGCAGCCAGACCTGGCACCCTGCACTGGGAACCACGCACTGGGAATGGGCACCCTGCACTGGGAACCAGACACTGGGAATGGGCACCCTGCACTGGGATGCTGGTACTGGGAATGGGCACCCTGCACTAAGAATCAGACACTGGGAATGGGCACCCTGCACTGGGAACCAGACACTGGGCATGGGCGCCCTGCACTGGGAACCAGACACTGGGAACCAGACACTGGGAATGGGCACCCTGCACTGGGAACCCTGTTCTGGGAATGGGGCACCCTGCACTGCGATCCTGGTACTGGGAATGGGCACTCTGCACTGGGAACCAGGCACTGGGAATGGGCACCCTGCACTGGGATGCTGGTACTGGGAATGGGCACTCTGCACTGGGAACCAGGCACTGGGAATGGGCACCCTGCACTGGGATGCTGGTACTGGGAATGGGCACCCTGCACTAAGAATCAGACACTGGGAATGGGCACTCTGCACTGGGAACCAGACACTGGGAATGGGCGCCCTGCACTGGGAACCAGACACTGGGAATAGGGCACCCTGCACTGGGATCCTGGTACTGGGAATGGGCACACTGCAGTGGGATGCTGGTACTCAGAACTGGGCATCCAGACCTGACAGCCTGTTCTGGGAACTGGGCACTCAGTCCTGGTGACCACGCACTGAGAATGTGGCATCCTGCACCAAAACATGCAGAAACAGGAATGGCACCCAGCCCTGGGCACCAGACAATGGCACTAGGATATCCTGCAATGGGTAGCTGGCACCAGGAACTGGGCACTGGGAACCTTACATTGGGCATCCAGACCTGGCACCCAGTACTGGGAACTGGGAATGGACACCTCCTGCTCTGGGAATGTGGCATCCAGCACCGGGCATCTGGCACCAGGAGTCAGGCCTGGGGTCCTGGCACTGCACAGCCAGATGTGGCACCTGGTACCAGGCACTGGGCATTCAGCACTGGGAACAGGGCATCCTGTACTGGAGACTGAGAAATGGAATGGGGCATCCTACAAAAGTTGTCCAAACACTAGGAATCTTACAGTGAGCACTGGGCACCAGGAGCTGGGCACCTGGAACTGGGCACCCTGTGCTTGCACTGGGAACTGGGCACTGGGCAGCCACACTGGGCACTGGGATTCAGGAACTGGGCAGCAGGATCTCTTCACTAGGAATTGGGCACCCAGCACTGGGCAGCCCAGTCTGCCCACTGGGAACCCTGTGCCCGCTATGGGGTGCCAGTTATGGGGTGCCCCATCCTGGATTCCAGATGTCCCAGCTGCAGTGGGCACTGGTGGGAGCAGAGCAGTAACTGGAGATCCTGGACTGGGAATTAGTTGCCACCATTACCCCAGACCAGGCAGGACATACTGGGAGCCCCAGGTGGGGGACTGGGCATCACGTGCTGGGCATTGGGATGTCCTGCACAGGGAGCTGGGCAGGGCACACTGGGAGCCAGGTGCTCCTTACTGGGAGCTTGGGAGTGTCCCAGTGGGCTCTCAGCACTGGGACTGGCTGCCCTGGACTGGGCACCAGTGGTGGTGCATCTGGATGGGTCTGGGTGCCCAGTATGGCACAGCTCGGTGGCACTGGCCACCCAGTATTGCATGGCCATGCAGGCAGGACTGGTTACCCAGTATGGCACAGCTGGATGGAACTGGGTGCCCAGTATGGCATGGCCTGATAGGACTGGGGATGGACAGGGCACCCAGTTGGGCACAGTTGGCCAGGTCACCATCGCCACTGGCTCAGTGGCCACCAGTGCCCCCAGAGCAGAGCCCAGGCACAGCCAGTGGAGCCACGGCTGTATGGGAACCAGGGTGACCCCAGGGTGTCAATCCCGGGACCAGCACGTTCCCAGGGGTGTCATGTGCCACACCGGGGTGTCCTCAGGGGTGTTACACCCCATCCAGGATGGGGCTGTCCCCAGGTGTGTCCCATCTCAGCACCAGGGTGTCCTCAGGGATGTTGCATCCCAGGGCAAATACGTCCCAGGGGTGTCACATCCCAGGAGTGTCACATCCCGTACTGGGATGTCCCCAGGAACATCCTGCTGGCACTGGGCTGCCAGGATGGGGACCCTGGAGATGGTGACACACCACAGGGCGATGCCACTCACAGGATGATCTGTCTCTCTGGTCTGATTTTGTCTGGTTTAATTGTTCCAGGAGCAGGAATGCCAGGACCAGCCCTGTGCGGGAGCACCGGGACCGTCTGTGTGCCAGCCACTGACAGGATTTTGTCTCTGGCAGGATCAGGGTCAGAGCTGGAGGAGAATGGGAAGAGCGGCAGCAAGAAACTGGACACCATGACCCTGATTAAGGAAGGTGAGCTCCTCTCTGGGGTGAAACCCAGCATTTCGGGGCCGTGTGAGCCATCGAGCTGGGATCCTTGTCTGCAGTGCTTCCAGCAGCACCAGCTCTGTGCCAGCTTACTGAGCTCTCCCCACAGACATGGACATCTTCGGGCACTGCCCCGCGCACGACGAGTTCTACCTGGTGGTCTGCAACCACTGCAGCCAGGTGGTGAAACCCCAGGCCTTCCAGAAGCACTGTGGTGAGCCAAGGAATTTGGGGAATGGCTATTCCACCCCACGGTGCTGGGAACAGCACTGGGAATGCCCCCAGGGCTGGTTGTGGGGGTACAGCCCACGGGCAGGGAGGGGGCTCGCAGCGGTGCGGGCTCTGGTGTGGGCTAACAGTGGGGTTATCCCGTTTTATCCGTGCCATGCCATGCCATGCCATGCCATCCCTCGTGGCAGAACGCCGTCACGGCCCGCTCAGCAAGCTCTATGCCCGTGCCGCCGCGTGCCACGTCGCCGTGAACGGGCAGCCGGTGCCTGGCAGGACCCCCGGAGCGGCCAAAGCCCTGCAGGAGAAGCACCCTGGTGCCCGTGGGAGAGCCCAGCCCCTCCCGGAGCACACGGACAAGGACAACAACCTCTGGTGAGCGCTGGGACGGGCCACCCTCGTGCTCTCGTGGGGTCGCTTTGATGCCAACCCCCTCCTCCCCAAAATTCTCTCCGCAGCTTGTTTGTGCCCGTGGTGAACCTGGAGAAGATTCCCAGCATTCCCAAACCGGACGGGCACGGGATCAAGGTGCCCCCCAAAGCCGTCCCCACCAACTCCAAGGAATCCCTGGGGAAACCCGCGGCTGCCGCGGTGCCCAAAGAGCCCCCGGTGCCCGCCGGGGTCGGGGGGGATTCGGCCATGCCGGAGAGCATCCCTGCTCCGGGGGACAAGGATGTGGGGGCCCCCAAACCGCCCCCCAGGTCCCACAGGAAGCTGGCGCGTGAGTCCCCCCTTTCCTTGCCGGCCGTGGGGGGGGGCGGATGATCCCAGCGGGACTCCCTGGTGCCGGAATTCCGGTGGCCGGGTCTAGCAGTGGGGTAGGTACCGGGGGAGTGGCTCCCCCCTCTCCTCTGGAGGGTTGTTGGGGGGTCCCTGCCCTCCCCCCAGTTCTGGTCATCCTGTTGGTTTAGGGCTCCCACTTGGCTGCTCCCAAGGAATGGCCACAGCAAGAGCGGGAGCTGAGGGTGGACCCCCAAATTCGCACGTGCTACTCCAAGAGTGGGGGGTCAAACAGCTGTCCCCCATAAAAACATGGAGGTAGAACAAGTGCCCCCCCCATAACATGGGGGTTGAACTTGTGTCGCCCACAAAAATACGTGAGAATTGGATATGTGACCCCCAAAAATAGGGGGGTGAAATGTGCATTCCCTCCCAAAATATGGGGGTCGAATACGTGTCCCACAGAATAGAGAGGTTGAATATGTGTCCTCCCAAAAATATGGGGTTTGGATGTGTATCCCTCCAAAATATGGGGGTGACGTGTCACCCCAAAATATGGGTGTTAAATGCATGGTCCCACAAGATATGGGGGTTAAACACATGTTCCCCCCAAAATACGTGGGTGAAACAAAACACATGGGTGTGTCCCCCCAAAATACGGGGGTCAGTGTGTATCCTCTGAAAATGTGGGGGTTGAACATGTGTCCCCCCAAAAAATATGGGGGTTGGGCATGTGTCACCCCAAAATACAGGGGTTGGACATGTGTCGCCCCAAAATATGGAGGCTGAACACATACCCCCCTCCCCCAAAATATGGGGGCCAAATGTGTTGTCCCTCCCAAATATGGGGGTCAAATGTGTATCACCCCAAAATAAGTGCGTCAAATGTGTGTGCTACCCCAAAATATGAAGTTTGGATGTGTGCCCCCCCCCAAAATATGGAATTTGGACATATGTCACCCCAAAAGATGGGTGTTGAACATATAGTCCCCAAAATATGGGAGTCAAACATGTGCCCCGCTGCCCCCAAAATACCAGAGCCAATTGCTGCTGTGCTCACAGACACTCCTAGGTGACAGCAAGGCCATTAGCAGGACTCAGGTGAAATTTGGGGGGGTCACTGCAGGAAAGGGGCAAAAAAGGGGGGGGCTTACCCTGCAGAGGAGCAAGAAGGGGAGGGAGCAGCACATGGTGACCCCCCCACCCCCTCAAAACTTCTCAGGGTTGTGTCCCCCACTCAGAACTGCTCCGAGGAGTGGGTGCTCCATGCCCAGCCCTGGTGGGGGGTGTTGGGGTGCCCCCCCAGCACTCCCCAGCACCCTCTGCCTCCATGTCCCCCCAGGGAAGGAGTGTGACCTGAACCGGCAGTGTGGGGTGCGGAACCCCGACACCAACAAGCTCTGCACCCGCCTGCTGACCTGCAAGGTAGTGGGGAATGGGGAGGGGACACCCCGATATCCCAGCCTGGGGCTTTTGGGGGATCCTGAGCCCCTCCCTGCTGCCACCCAGATCCACTCGGTTCACCAGCGCCGGGAGGTGCAGGGTCGGGCCAAGGATTTCGATGTGCTGGTGGCCGAGCTCAAGGCCAGCACCCGCCGAGGGGACCCCCCGAAAGACAGGAGCCCCCCTGAGAAGGACCCACTGCACCTTGCCCTGCAGGACACCCCCCCACTGCTGCAGCCCCCCAGTACCCCTCCCTGCCGAGCCAGGCTGTCCCACTGCTTGCACCCCCCCAGGTGAGTACCCCATGGATTTGGGGGGGGGGGGGTCTCCTCTCACCTTTCCCCACCCGAATTAGGGGGGGGTGCATTGAAAGGGCAGGAGTGGGAGTGGGGATTTGGGGGGGTCCATCTCACCCCCTCCCCACCTGAACTGGGGGAATGTGGTTTGGAGCAGTGATTTGGGGGGTTCCGTGTCACCAGCTGAATTTGGGGGGATGTGGATGGGAGCAGGGATTTGTGGGGTCCTGTCTCAACCCCTCCCCAGCTGAATCAAGGGAGGATGTGGCTGGGAGCTGGGTTTTGGGGGTCCCATCTCACCTTTCCCCACCTGCGCTGGGGGGTGTGGCAGGGCAGCAGGAATGTGAGTGCAGAATTGTGGGGTCCTGTCTCAGCCCCTCTGCACCTGAATTGGGAGGGGAAGTGGATGGAAGCAGGGATTTGGGGGGGTGTGGGTGGGTCTGATCTCTCCCCACCTGGATTGGGGAGCACATTGTAGGGATTAGAAATGGGGATTTGGGGGGGGGGTATTGTCTCACAGTGACCCCCCAAGTATTGAGCACCCCAAAACTTCCTCTCCGATGCAGGGCCCGACTTTCCTCTGCCAGTGACCCTGAGGATGTCCCGGCCACCTCTGGGGAGGGCAGCATGGGAGGTTTCCCCCTGCCCAAGGGGGGCAGCCGCGTGTCCAGCGAGGAGAGCGAGGAGGAGGGGGGCGAGGAGCCCCCCCAGACCCCGGCGCGCCCACCACGGCCTCAGGCGGTGAGTGAGGGGACCCCAGAGCGGGCAAGGGACCCCCAGCTCCAGCAGTGACCCACCCGTGTCAGACCCCAGAGCGGGCAAGGGACCCCCAGCTCCACCAGTGACCCACCCGTGTCAGACCCCAGAGAGGAGCAGGGACCCCCAGCTCCACCAGTGACCCAGAGTGGGGCAGGGACCCCCAGCTCCACCAGTGACCCACCCGTGTCAGACCCCAGAGCAGGGCAGGGACCCCCAGCTCCACCAGTGAGCACCCGTGTGTCCCTTCCCCGGCTCCGTGCCGGGTGGGTGGTTGAGGCGGGGGCGTGGGGGGGCTGCAGTGACCCTGGCACGGTGCCCCCCCAGTTCTGCACCTTTGGGAGCCGCCTGGTGACCCCGGGCTGTTACGTGTTCGACCGACGGCTGGACCGGTTCTGCGCCGCGCTGGGCTCCATGCTGGAGCAGCACCTCAGCGCGCACAGGTGGAGGTGAGGGGGACAAAGCCTGGGGTTTGGGGTCCCAGCGAGGTGTTGGGATTGCGGGGGAGGAAGGGATTGGGGATTTGGGGGGGTCTTGTTGCACCCCCCCCATTCAAAGTGAGGGATGTGAGTGGGAAACCAGAGTGGGTCTCATTTCACCTCATTCTGATCCAAACTGATGAGGATAAGATGGGGATGGAGGGATGGGAGTGGGGATTTGGGATCCCCTCCCTACCTGAATCAGGAAGGATTGGGGGGACAAAGATGGGAGTGGGGATTTGAGTGGTCCCATTTCATCACCTTCTCACCCAAATTGGGAAAGATCAGATGGGGATGCAGGACTGAGAGAAGAGATTGGAGGGGGAGGTTCTGTTCACCCCCTCCTCACCTGAATTGGGGCGTAATGGAGATTTAAGGGATTTGTTTCACCCCTTCCCATCCAAACTCGGGGGGACAAGGTGGGGATGCAGGGGTGTGAGTGAGGATTTGTGGGGGCTCCCATCTCACTTTACCACACCTGAACTGGGGAGGACAGAGTGAGGCTGGAGGGATGGGAATGAGGATTTGGAGAGGTCCCATCTCACCTTTCCACGCCTGAATTGGGGAGGACAAGGTGGGGCTGGAGGGTTGGGAATGGGGATTTGGAGAGGTCCCCTCTCACCTTTCCATGCCTGAATTGGGGAGGACAGGGTGGGGCTGGAGGGATGGGAATGGGGATTTGGAGAGGTCCCCTCTCACCTTTCCATGCCTGAATTGGGGAGGACAGGGTGGGGCTGGAGGGATGGGAATGGGGATTTGGAGAGGTCCCATCTCACCTTTCGACACCTGAACTGGGGAGGACAAGGTGGGGCTGGAGGGATGGGAATGGGGATTTGGAGAGGATGAGGATGCAGTGGGGGGATGTGGCTGGGAGCAGGAGTTTTGCGGGTTCCCCATCTCACCCGTCCCCTCCCTTCCCACAGGAAGATCCCTCCAGCCGTCGTCCCCCCTCTTCACCTCCCCGCCGCCCCCCCCAGCCCCGCTGCCCCCCTTTTCGGCCCTGCCACCCCTTCCCCGCCCCTCCGCAGCCTCTCTGCGGCCGGGGGGTGCCGGGTCCCCACCAGCCTCACCTACACCGTGGGGTCCCCGCCGGCGGCGGCCGCCTGCAGCCAGCCCGAGTGCGGGGGAGGGGGCACGCAGTCCATCACCTCTCCCCTCCCCGCCAACACCCCCTCGCCCTCCTTCAGCAAACTGCCCCCCAGCAAGGCCAGCAAGTCGCCCCGGGCACGGGAGGCGCCGGGGATGGACGCGGAGCCGCGGCCCTGGCAGCCGCCCCCCACGGCCGGCAGCCCCCCCTACAAACGGACCTGTCTGGGGGACAGCGCCAAGGGCAAAAATCAGGGCTTGGCTCCCCCCGGCAAGACGAAACTCACGGCCCCGGCTTCGCCCTCCGTCGCCCTGGCGAACGGGAGCCCGCGGGTGCGGCGGCCGCCGCCCGGGCAGCCCTGCCCCGCCGCCCCGGAGCCCCGAGCGCCGCCGCTGCCCGGGCTGGGCGGCTCCCCCCGGGGGCTCTCCGACGAGGAGGTGAAGAGGCGCAAGAACGCGGCCACCTACTGCCGAGCCCTGAAGGCCAAAGCCGCGCCCGCCCTGCCCGGCCCCGGCGGCTCCGGGGGCTCCGTCCGCAGGAAGAAGCCGGGGACGCCCCCGGGCTTCGAGGAGAAGAGGAGCGCCCTGAAGGTAGGGCTGGGGGGTGAAGCACGGGGAACCCCCACAGTGAGGGACCAGCAGGGACCGGGGACACTTGGCTGGGGTCACCGTGCCCGGAGAGATGCCCCGTGCTGGGGGGACACCGTGGGCCGGAGGGGGAGAAGACCAGGACACCCTGGTCTGGTGACCCTGGTCTGATGGGGACACCCTGGTCTGGTGGGGGACACCCTGGTCTGGTGGGGACACCCTGGTCTGGTGGGGGACACCCTGTCCTGGTGACCCTGTCCTGGTGGGGACACCCTGTCCTATGGGGGACACCCTGTCCTGTGGGGACACCCTGTCCTGTGGGGACACCCTGTCCTGGTGGGGACACCCTGGTCTGGTGGGGACACCCTGTCCTGTGGGGGACACACTGTCCTGGTGGGGACACCCTGGTCTGGTGGGGACACCCTGTCCTGTGGGGGACACACTGTCCTGGTGGGGACACCCTGTCCTGGTGGGGACACCCTGTCCTGGTGACCCTGGTCTGGTGGGGGACACCCTGGTCTGGTGGGGGACACCCTGGTCTGGTGGGGACACCCTGTCCTGTGGGGACACCCTCAGGGGGTGGGCACCTCCCCAGCCCTGGGGACACTGTGGGGACCCCCAAGCCTGTGGAGAGCCCCCACGGGACCCTGTCCCCAGCGTTGCCCCCCAGGGCTGACCGTGCCCTCTCCCCCCTGCAGTCCAAAGCCCATTAACAGAGGGGTCACCGGGGGCCCCCCCTGTGTCCTCCCCACCTGGAAACGCCAGAAAACCGATGAAGGGGGAAAAAAAACATCCCAAGGAAACACGAAGGAAAAAAATCCCAAACTTCCAGAAAATACCTCAAAACTCTCAGTTCTGTTCTCTTGCTGCTAAACCAGCCCCGGGAGGGGGGGGCGGCACTGGGGACCCCCCCCGGACCTCCCGGGGCCCCGTCGGCCGCGGATATTTATAAGAAACGGTTGTTGCTGTTTTTGTTCTTTTGTAAAAAAACAAAACAAAACAAAAAAAAAACAAACACAAAGAAAAAAAAAAAGAGTTGTGTAGTGGGGGATGGGGGAAAGGAGATGGTTGGGGTCTGTGGGTTTGGGGGGTGGGGGGACAGGGGGATACTGGAAAATTATTGGGGGACTGGGGGAGTGTCACTGGGGAGCTGGAAGGGGGCACTGGGGTTGTTAAGAATGTTGAGGGGCCAGTGGGTTACTGGGGGGCTCACTGGGGGAGTTGTGGAGGGTTACTGAGGAACAAAGGGGGTCTTTGGGGTGCTGAGGGGCTGTGGAGCTGGGCAGGGGCTTATAAGGGTCTCTGGGAGGCTGAGGGCACCATTGGGGTGCTGGGGGGGTTGCTGGGGACTAGAGGGGGTCTTCAGGGTGGGCAAGGCCCCATAAGGGTCTTTGGGGGGCTGGGAGATGGTCAGTGGGGTCAGTGAGATTCTGGGAGTTGGCTGGGGGGTGGTAAATGGGGTCACTGGGTGCTGGGAGGCTCAGTGAAGTCACTGGATGGGGGCAAACTGGGGACCACAGGAGGTTTTTGGGGTGCTCGGGGGACGTGTGGGGTTTATTGGGGTGCTAGGAGGGTACAGGGACCATAAGGGGTCTCTGGGGACTTGGGGAGGAGGGCAGTGGGGTCATTAAGGGGCTGGGGAGATCAGTGAATTGCCTGGGGGTGACCTGTTGACCATGGAGGGTTATTAGGGTGCTGGGGGGGTTAAAGGACAGGTACTGGGGACCATCTTTGGGGTGCTGGGGGGACAGGCTGGCGACCACAAGGGTCACTGAGGTACTAGGGGTGTCATTTGGGTCATTGGGGTGGCCACAGAGGGTGCCCAGAACCCCCTCCCAGCACAGCGTGCCGGGGTCAGAGGGACCCTGGGGTGGGCACACCGGGGTGCCCCCCCAGCTCACCCCCCTGCACCCCAGATGGGGGCAGGCAGGGCAGCAGGGCCCCCACCCAGCCTGACCCCGGCGGTCCCCCAGCAGTGTCACCCTGTCCCCAGCCCACCCCACGGCAGCAAGGGGAGGGGACACCCCGGGGGTCCCCAGGAGCAGGTGAAGGCTGCACAGGCGCGAGGGAAACACGTTTATTTTGGCCAAGGCATGGGTGGGCATTGCCTGGTGCGGGGGGAACGTCCGGGGTGGGGCACGGGAGTCACAGGCTGGGCTGGCAAGGGGACACCCACGGCAGGGGGCACCCCCTTTTTGGGGTGCAGGAGCCCCCCGGTCCCACCCCCCGTGGGGGAGGGGGCTCTGTTTGCAGCTGCGGGTTGCAGGGGGGGTCAGGAGATGTTGGGGGCTCCCCAGGGGTCTGACACACTCCCGGTGTCCCCATGGGGGTGGCACATGCTCCCCGGGGGACTCATGCTTGGCCATGCACATGCCAAGGGGGGCAGGGGCAATGGGGGGCCAGGGCTGCAGGGAGGGGGTTCTGCCCGGTGCTGCCGCTCCTGGGGGCTCACGGCTGCCCCTGTCACTGTCCCTCTGTCCTCCAGTGCCTGGTGGGGCTGATGCCCTGCAGTTGGTGGTCACGCTGTCCTCACTGAGACTTGTCCCTGTGGTCCTGCAGTGACCACAGCAGCGATGCTCACTCCTGAGGGCAATGGTGGAGCCCCCCAAAAACGAGGGACACGGTGGTGGGAGTCTGGTCATCCCTCCTGCCCAGGGACGGGTCACAGCAGGAGACTGTCCCCTTGGTGTGTCCCCTCACACCCTTGGCTCACTGCAGTCCCCTGGTGACTGTGGCAGGGCCAAGGATGATGCTCAGTCCTGAGGGGTGATGTGGGATCCCCAAAAGCTGGGGACACACTGATGGGGGTCCAGCCACCCCTCCAGCCTGGGGACAGCTTGCAGTGGCAGTGGGGACACAGATGTCCCTGAGGACATCTGAGACCATGGTGTGTCCCCTCTCACCCTTGTGTCCCTCGCAGTCCCTCAGTAATCTTGGCAGGGGCCGGGGATGGTGCTCAGTCCTGGGGGGTGATGATGGGACCCCCAAAAGCTGGGACATGATGGTGGAGGTCTGGTGACAGGTGACAGTGGGGGACTGCCCCATGGTGTCACATCCTCATCCCTTGTGGTTGCGCAGTGACCTCGGTGGGGGCCAGCAGCGATGCTCTGTCCTGGGGGCGATGGTGTTGCCCCCCAAGTTGGGGACATGGCAGATGGGGTCCAGCCACCCCTTCTGCCCATGGCATGTCCACGGGGAACAGGTCACAGCAGCAGTAGGAACACAGGGTGTCCCGGTGGACTGTCCTCATGGTGTGTCTCCTCACACCCGTGTCCCTCACGGTCCCTTTGTGACCTCAGTGAGGGTGTGGGATGATGCTCAGTCCTGGGGGTTGATCGTGGGACCCCCAAAAGCTGGGACCATGGTGGTGGGATAGGTCACGGTGGGAGACTGTCCCCAAAGTGTGTCACATCTTTGTCCCTCACTGTCCCACGGTGTCAGTGACCTCGGCGGGAGCCAGCAGCGATGCTCAGTCCTGGGGTGTGATGGTGTGACCACCCGAGCTGGGGACACGGCAGTGGGGGTCTGGCCGTCCCTCCTGCCCAGGGACAGCTTGCAGTGGCTGACACGGGGTGTCCCTGGGGACTGTCCCCACGGTGTCCCCTCACACCACGATGGGCGTGTCGGAGAAGACGGAACTCACCGAGTCTGGATCCGACACCTTCCTCTGTGCCTTGGGACCCTGTCGGGCGGGCAGCGGGGGCGTCCCCCCGCCCTTGAACCTGCCGTTCTGCCCTGTGCCAGCGCCGGAGGCGATGTGGGACGGGCAGGGCTCCCCGGTGCCCCCGGCGTGGTTCGGGGTGGTGCTCAGCACCGAGGAGTTGATGCTGTCGTCGCGTGGCGCCGGCGGCTTCTCGGCGCCGCGGCAGCAGCAGCAGCGGCACGGGGTGAGGTACAGGTAGATGAGCACCAGCACCACGCTCAGGATGCAGCCCACCAGAGTGGTGTAGGCCGTGTTCAGCGTGTCGTGGGGGCCGTGCAGGGTGAAGTTGTGCACCAGCAGCTCCACGTAGAGGGTCTCGTTGAGGAGGGGCCCGGCCACCCAGCAGGAGTAAGTGCCGGCGTCCTCAGGGCGCAGTGCCCGCAGCTGGAGGCTCCCGTTGGCCAGCAGCACCACGCTGCCGTTGCCCCCGTCCCCCAGCACCCGCTCCCCGCCCGGTGTCACCCAGTGCCGGCCGCGCACGCCCTGCCACCGGCTGTCGCAGCCCAGCGTCACGCTGTCCCCGAGGTGCGCCTCCAGCACGGCCTCCCGCGCCTTGCTGCAGTTGAGCGGCGGCTTGCCCGCCAGCTCCAGGATCTTGACAAAAGCGGTCCCTCCGGGCTGGAAGCAGCGCAGCTCATCCTGGAAATCCTCCACGGCGCTGAGGTGGCGGCGGCGGCCGCGGTCCAGCAGCTGGAAGAGCAGGCAGTCGCAGGTCAGGGGGTTGTTGTGCAGGTAGAGGCGGTCGCGCAGCCAGGCGGGCAGCGCCTGCAGCTCGCCCGCGGGCACGGCCCGCAGCTGGTTGGCCGACAGGTCCAGCAGCGCCAGCTGCGGCAGCCGGGTGCCCTCCCGGAGCAGCTCCAGCGGGAAGCGGGCGATGCGGTTCTGCCCCAGGTAGAGCTTGCGCAGGCGGCCCAGGTTCTCGAAGGCCGTGCGGTCCACCGTGGCGATCTTGTTGTTGTACAGCAGCAGCACCTCCAGCTCGCCCAGGTCGCTGAACAGGTTCTCGTCCAGCGTGCGCAGGCGGTTGGAGGACAGGTCGAGGTGGCGCAGGTGCGGCACGTGGGCGAAGGCCTCGGTGGACACGAAGGCCAGCCCGTTGTGGCTCAGCAGCAGCGCGTGCAGGTGCGGCAGCCGCGCCGGCGCCCAGTCCGCCCGCAGCCTCGTCACGTTGTTGTGGCTCAAGTCCAGCACAGCGGTGAAGCGCGGCAGAGGCGCCGGCACCACGCTCATGTTGGCCCGCGAGCAGCTCAGCAGGTTGGAGGCGCAGACGCAGCGCGGGGGGCAGCTCCCACCCGCACACCCCCACGGGGACAGCAGGGACAGCGCCAGCAGCAGGGACAGCGGCACCACGGGGACACGCATGGCCACGCAGGGGTGACAGGATGCTGGCATGACGGGACAGTGCAGCCTGGAGAGTGGGGGGAGGCTGCAGTCACATGGTGTCACGATGTGGAGTGGCTCGGTCGCCCAGTGTCACAGCACACTGTGTCACAGCAAGCGCCAGGTTGAGGGTTCACCAGCTGTCATGGTGCAGAGGCTTGGTCACTTGGTATCACAGTCCAAGGTGGCTCTGCTCACCCAGCGGCAGGTGCCAGGCTGGTTGATCACTTGTCACAGTCCAGGCTGGCTTTGGTCCGCCAGTGTCACGGCACGTGCCAGGCTCAAGGCCCACGCAGGAGTCACGACACAGGGTGGTTTGGTCACCCAGTGTCACGGCACGTGCCAGGCACAGGGTCCCATGGTGTCACAGCACCTGCTCACCCGTGCCATGTGCGGGGTGCTCGGTGTCACCGCGCTGTCATCAAGCGCCCTGGCGTGCACCCCGTGTCACTGCCGGGGTGGCTGTGGTCCCCCGGTGTCACGGCACGGAGTGGCTTTGTGCCCCGGTGCTCCCTCAGTGTCACGGCCGGGGGCTCGGTCCTGGTGTCCCAGGGTGTCCCGGGGTCACGGTGCGGGGTGGCCTGTCCCCACTGTCACGACATGTCCCCACTGTCACGGCCCCCGGGCACGTCTGGCCCGGGGCTCCCCCCGGTCCCGGCCGTGCTGCGGACCGAGCGGCGGAGGATGCTCGCTCCCTCCCTCCCCCCTTCCTCCCGGGGCGTCACCGGGGCTGGGCTCGGGCCCGGACCGGGGATGGGGTCGGAGCGTTACCGGGCCCGGTGCGGCGGCGACCGGGCAGGGCCGGGCCCATACGAACCGAACCGAAGAGAGTCCAGCGGAGCCGAACCGAGCCGACAGAAGCCGAACAGAGTCGAGCTGAGCCGAGCGACGCCGAACGAAGCCGAGCGGGCCGCGCCGAACCAAGCCAGGCCGAACCGGGCCGGGCCGAACCTCCCCGAGCTCAGCCGAGCAGAGCCGAGCCTGTTCCGAGCTCAGCCGAACCTTCCCGATCCTTCCCGAGCTCAGCCGAGCGGAGCCGAGCCGGGCCGAACGCGGCCGAACGGTTCCGAGCCGGCCCGAACGCGGCCGAACGGTTCCGGGCCGGCCCGAACGCGGCCGAACGGTTCCGAGCCGGCCCGATCCGCCCCGGGCCGGGGTCTGGGGCAGGCGCGGCGCGCACGGCCCGTCCCCATTGGCTGCGGCCGCTCGGCGCCAGCCAATGGCGGCAGCGCGCGGCTTAACCCGCTCGGCGCCGCGCGGCAGC